>NC_135870.1:7858492-8183492 GCF_031162955.1 Sander vitreus | reverse complement strand
ACTTTGTTTCTCTCACTATGACTCTAGAGTCACTACTCGCTCCGAAGCTAATCGCCGTCGCTCTCTCACTTCACCCTCGCTCTACCACACACTCCCCACACACACACACACACACACACACACACACGCCACTACGGCGAAAAGCTCTACATGGAGCCGCCGCAGAAGAATAAATCGCGCTTTACAGTCTTTGTGACACATTACCACCTGCGTGCCCAGAGTGCGGTTTCTCTGCACACCTCACACATGAATCAGTCATACCATGTTCATCCTGTTTCTGTCGCCTTGAAAGCAACGCACAAAACGTTTGAGAATATTATACATCACAGTTATTTTTCAGAAGTAGGAGAGGCTTTGAACCTTTCCTCCCCCACCTTTCGTCTACAGCCATTTTGAAAGCTGGAATGTCCTGTGCTGGTGAGGTCTGGGAGGAAGGAAAGGTTAGCTGGCAGTGGTCACTGGATGGAGCACGCCTGGTCGGGAAACACTGGACTGGACAAGGAAAATATGCAGTGGTGGAATGAAACTAAGTACATTTAATTAAGTACTGTACTTAAGTACACATTTTAAGTACTTTTTTACATGCCACTTTCTACTTCACTACATTTCAGAGAGAAATATTGTACTTTTTACTCCACTACATTAATCTGACATCTTAAGTTACTAGTTTCTTTACAAATTAAGATATTTGCACACAAAACACATGTAGTTTATAAAATACAATTGTTTACTTTTAATACTTTAAGTACATTTTCCTGATGATACTTACATACTTTTACTTAAGTAACATTTTCAATGCAGCACTTTTACTTGTAACAGAGTATTTTTACAGTGTGGTATTAGTATTTTTACTTTTCCACCACTGGAAATATGTAGTCTGACCTATATAACTGAATGTGGAAGGAAGGAAGAAAGCTTTAGATATGATGGATGGATGAGGTCAAGATTATTAAAATAATTAACGTATTGTATCTTGTTTGTTGATTCTGTACAAAAAACAAAATGTGCAGGGAAAAGTTACAAGCTTGAAATATTCATTCCTGTAGTTGCCTGGCAACCTCAAAGTGCTGAAAAGACCACCGTAAAACTTTTTCCTTCACTTTTACACTTGTATGGATGGATTAAACTAACAACATTCAGCATGCTAATTTGTGAATTTACAAGGTGCTTATCGGTGTATATCTTTTTTTCTTTGTCCTTTTTTACTTTTGCAGACTGCTTCCAGTCTTCATGTTAAGCTACGCCAACCACCTGCTGTCACTAGCTTCACACTCACAGACATGAGACTGGTATCAGTCTACTCATATAACTCTCGGCAAGAAAGTGAATATTTTCCCCCAAAAGTCGGAACTATTCCTTTAAGAGTCATTTGTCGTTTGTTTTCTTGAATGTTTTGTTTGATGTTCACAAAGAGATACATTCACTCCCAGGCTGCACTGCACCTTTTTCTGTTTGCCAGACTGGGACACACATGCACTCTTGTGCACACACGAAATGCAGGTGACTATCATCTGCTCTGTGCAGCTTTTAGGCCCCACGGGGCTCTCACTGGCATTTTCAGGGTCCCATTAAACAACTGTGAGGAAGCCTGGAGGTGGGTGGAATCAAGACAGAGAAATGGCTCTATTTGTGGGCAGATGGTGATGGGAGAATGGAGAGGTGGTGGTGTGACTTTTGGGGGAATGTGAAAGGATAGAGCATAACAGCGGGAGAGTTGCAATTAGAAGGAAACGACAGATGAGAATTTGATTTGATTTATACGAGATGATATTGTGAAGATACAGTAAGGGAAGAAAGTGGATTGGTGAAGCAGAACGGACATTACATGATTATATAAGGTGGAAGATAAGGAAATGATATACAGGCAATGGATGGGAAGGAAGTAAAATATAACGCATGAGATGGCATTGGTAGTTCAAAGATACCTCACATTTTGATACAGCAGCTGTTGTCTGTGGGCCCTCTCTGACCCTTTGATTGACCTAACAAAACAAGTCTTGCATGCTCAAGGCTTAATTTTGGGTTCAACATTGGGGGGGGGTTGAGATCTCTCTTTCAACATTAGGGGGGGACAAATTATAACCGGGGTGTCTGGGTCACCCCCTAGGAAATTTTGAGCATCAAACGCTTCATTTCCTGCATTCTGGTGAATGTCTCTGCAACAATTTCTACCTTTTCTGCATGCAAATGTCTTTATTTATGTAAATAATATTTATATTAATTAATTAATTAAGTAATCGGCTGTATTGTTCACTGCTGAACATTACACGTGTTTCGGGATGGTTTTTTTTGAGGAATTTTGCACATCTTGCTTGCCACAGCATTTAAACTCTTTGACTTCATTACCTCGGCCTGTTTTGATTATTGGGGGGGTTGTGTCCCCCCACCCATCCCCATCCCCCCCGTAAATTACGCCTATGTGCATGCTAAATACTCACAAACACTCATCATAAACCTTTAGATACCAAAATATTTTATTCCACAGCCGTTAGACAGAGCCTTCAAAACGGGAAGTGTTCCCATTCTGAAACCAGCAACCACACGCGGTGCAACTCTTTGATGATTTTACTTCAGTTTGGAATTTGTGTTTTACTTTAGGTTTTATTGAGCGCGAGTGTCTGTTTACTGTTGGCTTTTGGTGAGAGTTTTTAGAGTCGAGAGACACAGGAGCGCGTTATGGCAAGGGGAATTTTCCATGCATTTGTAGAGATGCATTACACGCAGATGGTGACAACATGTGGAAGCACGCACTGCAATTTCACACAGCAATTAGCGCACAACTAATTGATGTATGTTTGTGTGTGAGAGCTCTCCTCTGAGCGCAGCCAGCTGTGAACAAATGGGGAGATTTCCGTTAAGGAATTAAGAAGACTTGAGGGGTAAATCCAGTGAAGTTAAGCGCAGAAATAAGTTGTGACGGAAATTCACAGCGCTGACTTAATTCAGTCATTGTTCATGTTTACCTCATCAGCCCTATTTACTCATGATTGATTTTCAAATTTAAAAGCATTAAATACACTTGTTTTCATGGCAGCAGACATTTCAATACCACCATAATTATTGTAACGAGGAAGTGAGACAGACTTTTTAAATGTTCTGTTAGTATTCCAGTTTTTATTAAATGTTGCACCATGAAAATGGATTGAGCGGGTTTTCATGTGCCCACTTCCACACGCATTCATTACCTGACATCATTTAGAGTCATTTTTAGTGTTTCTACACAGCCCTTGTAGTATTGTATCTAGAGCTGCCACTCAGTGAGACAACTAAAGTTGCACAAATGAAGAGTCAGATGTTTGAAAAACTCCATTTGTCTTAGAGCGTTGCCAAGTCCAAACAAACATAATTAATATATTGCTAGAGACTGATGATCCCCATTTGTTTTAATGAATGGGACCAGCTCTGTCACCCTGCTACAAATGCAGAAACTGTTTATTTTAATACATTGTGTGGCCATTGGGACTTTCGGCTTGAGATTTAGACTTAAGTTGGACTTAAGACTCAAAAATGATGACTTAACACTAGGGCAGCACAGTATATCGTTTTTTTTATCGTCATCGCAATATTAACTGGTGCAATACACATATCGCAAAAGGCTGCGACATATCACAAAAGATCCACAAAAGATATTTTTTATCAGTAGAAAACTTCACTTTAAAATGTAACTGTCATTCTTTTATCAATCGTGCCTTTTATATTCAATGTAATGTTTAATTTATTAAATAACAGAATGTTGGAAATGATTTCCTTTCATTTGTTTTATTTTCCTCATATTGTACAGCCCAACTTAACTTAACTTTTTACTGATGTGAGATTTAAACAATCTAAGACTTGACACCCTGAATCCTTGATTTGACACTTGAAAATAACATAATTTAAGCCTTTTGTTTTGGACTGGTAAACTTCTAGAAAAAAAAATGGATACCTGCATGGCCATACACCTTACATATTTGATTGTTAGACATTTGCGTTGGAATGACTTAAAGGTCCAATGTGTAGGAATTTCTCCCATCTAGCGTTGAGATCATATATCGCAATCAACTCTCTCGCACCATGCAGTTCAAAGTACGTATTACAGCTACGGTAGCCTTCACGCTTCAAAAAGCCGGTCTCTTGCTCTTTTCAATCTCCTTTTTCTTTTTCTGGGCGAAGAAGAAGACTCCTGTTCCTGAAATTTGGATTTTGAATGCGTGTGGTCCTCCATGTTTCCTTCTTCAAACTTGCCGGGGCCGGGAAGCTACGACACCCATTAGCAGCATTAGCAGCACCTGTGAGTTTATCATGTGACAGCGAAAACGCGAAAGGCGGAGCACTGTGTCCTGTATGTCCCTTACCGGCTAACGTATTTCAAGATGGCGCATGAATATGGAGCGTCTACCCCAGTTCATGCGGATGTAAATGTAAAATTTCAAGCCAAAAGGAATACTTGGAATTGATGGTGGAGGTAAATGTTCATGAAAAAGGTTTGTGAACCGGCAACACAGATTTTGATAATGAACAACTAAACACGTTACACACTGGACCTTTAACAGCTTTGAAAAGAAAATGTTAAAATGTTGTGTCTTTTTTCAATTCAGAGATGTGAAAGTCTGGCATTTAGACTTGCCTTGTAATACGCTTATGAAGACCAACTTGACTCTCCTTCAAAGACTCGAGACTAGCTCTGAGAGATTTGACTTGGAGTCCCTCTCATCAGTCATGTCCTGAGTCTTGTGTCCTTTTGTGCACTGATATAGTGATGTTAAATGAGGCTAATGCAGATGTCTACACTCTTAACTGCACATTTCTCACCTCTGGAATACAACAAGCAAGATAGCCTTAACATGCTAGCTAGTTCAGATCTTCCTAACCTGCACAGAGCAGTGGATCACTGCTCAGAGGATCCAGATGGTTCCGGGTTTTGTTTTAATTATAGAGAGTTGAAGACATCTGAGGACGTCTGCTCTGCGTCACAGCATGTTGTGTGTGGCTGCTGTTTGTTGTCGCAAACTGTGTTTATGTTTATGTTGAGCTGAGAATTATGGGGGCTGGGTGCCAGCCAGTGCTCTGCACAGCAGGAAGTGCTATTCCGCCATTCGTTTTTCAATTACAGTGTGTGCTAATTCAGTCAACCAGCCTGTTAAATAGGCAGACAGCTAATTTAGCACAGCTCAGCTTGAAAAGCTATGAGAAAGGACAGCGCTGACACGCCGCACTCCCAAGTCTGTGTGTCCTTATGTGTGTGGCTTATTAGAAATGCAAATGTCATGTTACTTTTGACACAACATTTGGTAAATCCATTGTTTGCCTCTTTGTTTAGTTAAAAAATTGATACAAAAATGTGCAGTTTGTGGTCTCTAAGCACTGTCAAGTTCAGTACTGTAGTCACGTAGTGGCCAAAACGTATCACATTTTACAGATTAGTTTTAAAGGTCTGATAAAGAATTATGACCACGCTTTGTGAAGATACCAAGTGTTCACTTGTTACAAATCCCTATATTTTGTCCTCAAGGCACCATGTTAGCACAAGGTTTGAGAACATTAAGTGTTGAGAGTGTTAAGAGTCCAGCGATGATGCATACTAAATCTGGAGATGATGGAATCAGCAGTCAGTGTGGAGTTCCCAATAAAAATGGTGAACACTCATTTGCATATTATATACTATAGCGTAGTGAGAGAGAGAGAGATAGAGAGGGGGGGGGGGGGGGGATTTGCTTCATAGTTTCATCTTATTACAGTCACACTGCCACACACAGAACACTAATTTAATTAGTTTCCAGTGTTGCAGACAGTCAAAGATCTCATTTAAATAATCTAACACGGACATACTGACACAAAGACCCAGTGTATTTCAAAAGATTATATCTGACCCTAGTTTTCAATGTTTCTACATTTTCTGTATTATTTTTTTAATGTACTTTTCAGAGTTAATATCCCTAATCAAATCTGTTGTGTCGGGACCCTCATTGTGGGAAACTGTGACATGTTAGGATGTCTTGTACTTAAAGTTGCAGCTTATGTACAGAACATAGTGGAAACTTTCCATTCATCATTTGGGGTTATATTAGTTCATCACATGACTAACCTGATGATAGTTTGCTCTGTACCTAGTATGAGCAAGTAGGTAGCAGTGATGGCTGTCTGAAGTCTGCAGAGACGTGTGCTCAGCATCACTCGCATTCCTCATGGACGTGTCCAGATTTGCTGCTTCTTCACACACACGCACAGTCTTTGGATCTATAACTTTATACTGATCTGATACTATGTTGTACTGTGTGTACAAGTTAAGACAGAATTAAACACACACAAGATAAAAATCTATCTGATAAGTTTAGTAAAGGGTGGGAAAATCAGGAAATGGAAAGCAACAGCCTTTTAGTCCCTGAATGGACTCATTGATGCATTCATGAAGGAATGGGTAATGCAGTCCAGTGTTAACATGATGTACCCACAAACACTTGTTTTTGCGTGTTCTCATAGATTTCCCTTTGATCTTGTAGTGTGGCTACAAGCACGTGTTGAATGCTCCTGGGCTAAGGTTTGTCATGGTTAAATATGTTAGATCACACATATCATGTGTTTCCCTTGCAGCAGTCCAAGTCCATTGGGCAACCCAAACTTCACACCCTTACCCCAATCACTAGGAGTGGCGTCGATCTTCTCATGTAACTCTCTGCAAGACAGCAAATAAATGCGTTTCCCAAAATGTCAAGCTACCTCTTTAAAATGTGAAATTGGTCTTTAAATTGTGAAAAATATATATTTAAAGATCTCTCTTTGTTTACAGAGTCTCCTCCTGAGAGGACCGGTCGGCGACGCAGCATGCCAGGCAGCTCCTCAGACAAGAACACTCCCACAATGGAGGCCACGTCCACTGCGGCTACACCTTTCAGAGTCACCGTGAGTACTGTGAGTTTAGTTTTTATGCATCGTCCCTTATCTTCTAAATTCGCTTCACTCTCTTTGTCTCCGCTTGTCCACCTTAGTTTGCCTTAAGGAGCCTTCAGAAGGCTGGTCTGGTGTCCAGATGGCGCCATGCCAATCTGAAACTCATTTACTTCAAATGTTGGAATGGGGCCTTTGATGTTTGGCGTCTACACATCACACATCTACGCATCTTGGGTTTATGTTCAGCACACCATCCTCTGCTGCCTTTTTTTTGTGATTTTTCATGGCATTTCACACTGAGTCATTTTAACATGCTTCATGTGAGCCCACACACGCACGCACGCACACACACACACACACACACACCTGTGCACACACAACACAGTCACTCACTCACTTACTCACTTATATTCAAACTGTCTTTCTTCCTCTCTGGTAAACACACACACGCACAGAGCAGTCCTTTGTCTGTCATCTTGCTCCTAATACACATCCTGTATGCTTTCTGCCATGTTTAATTCAATAGATAAACAGCCAGTTAATGAAGCGAAAAAATTCCGCTATGAGTCATCAATTTTGAGCTAATTAGCAATTAGCAGCGCATATTTACATTAATAAATGATGAGTGGGGACATGACGACCTGGAGGTGAACTGTAAACAGTAAATGTTAGGCCAGCAGGGCCAAGAGCACTCAGCAGCCAGTCTCTCATAAACAATCCTCCAACTTCATGTTAACTTTCAGCCTTTGTAAAAGGCGTTGCAGGTAAAATAATGTGCCCATATTAAGGGCTGCAGGACATTATATTCTTTCTGAAAATAGACAAGATAAAGTCATTTCTTTCATTTGTCTCTATCAGCCATCTTTAGCACTCAAAGTCTGAACCAAAAGGTAGTGTTCACTCTCTACATAAAACATACTGGGATGCCTCTAAGGCTCAGTAAAAGTCTGCAGTAAATAATAAAAAAAACAAATAGGCTAGACCCACACTGGTGTTGGACCACCTGCAGTGTGAGAATAAAATGTCTCATGAAACAGTTTTAACTTTATTTTAGGAGTTGCAAATATAAAATCACCACAGCTTGGTGAGCAGGGCATTGCCGAACTCACATCTGTTCATTGTGTGTGTGTGTGTGTGTGTGTGTGTGTGTGTGTGTGTGTGTGTGTGTGTGAGAGTGTGTGCATGTACGCGTTTGCTCTTTTCTGTCTTGTGAATGTGAATTGAGTCTTTGAACCGTTTTATTTTGATATGACCAGGAATCAATGAGTGGATATAGAGAGCTATCAACAAAAAAACCGAATAGAACGCTTGTAGGAGACAGAAAGGGTCAGATGGAAGGGCTACATATTGATTAAGTGTCTCTTCAACAATCCTTGTAGTCTCCAGGGAAGAGAGAGCACCGCAGCAAAGTCATCCTGTCTCAATCACATGAGCACTTTACTTACTTCTGTGGGCTTATTGCTAAGCAGGCAGTGACTTCCTGCATAAAGAAAGCCTCCCCAGACAATGTTTGTGTCTTTCTTGCACTTTCTCCTCATACTGACCCCTACTGGTCTCTGATGATAGCACAGTCAACTGAATTCCCTATAGCAACTTTTGCATCACATCACTTGGATGCACACTGCTAAACAAATGAGATTCAACTAAAATTGTGTTGATCATCATCATGTTATATTTGTCGGTAGATCAAATACTGATAGATCAAATTGATACACGTCCAGGAGAGAAAGAGAAAATGGATACATGTAGATGGATGGTTAGGTGGATTGGATACAGGCATGGTGGCGTACACAAATGTAGGAATGTCAACATGGAGACATGCAGGCAGACAGTCGTATTCTCCTCCTTCTCTGCTGCATCTTCCACTCTTAGCAATGACAAACCACCCCTCACTTATCTCTCTCCAGTGAAAGGAGTTGTGGTGACATCTAAAATACCCCTCCTAGGCCTTGAGCTAAATCTGTCAAAATGTTTCTCTCATGTTCTTTGCAGAGACTTGATTCAATGTCTTCTGAACACACAAATGCATGACGCACATGCACACGTGAGCGCACACACACACACACACACACACACACACACACACACACACACACACACAGTTATAAGCCCATCCTCCTTCGCTTCTCAAAACCTATTTCTCCCCAGCAGTCATGGAAGAAAACTAAAAACTCTCCAAAGCCTAATCTTCCACAGCCAATTCAGAAATATTAGAAGATTGCATACATTCAATCTAAAAGTTACAACTTGGTAGTTTCTCTTATTCAGTGCTTGTTTAAAGAGCGGACAAACACACCTTATCTAAGTCTGTCACGTCCATGTCCCGCTGATTGCACTAGCTGGCTGGATTGATTCTCAATTGGGACTTAGCTCCTTATCCAATCTCTCCCTGACTCCATTCCCCCTTACCTCCTCTCTCCTCTCAGATAATAGCAGGAGGTCGAATTGGACAGGTATGTCTCTTGTTTATATCAGGTTATGCTAGAGGAGGACAAGAGAGGTTGATGTGGAAGCAGGGAACACCCTGCTGATTGTCCAGGCACTGATTCTATCAGCCCACATTAGGGTTGCCGGGAATTGCCAAGCTAAGGGAATAGATTTAACTTGCATTTGCTTTAAAAAAAAGAAAACTAAAAAAGGCACCGCGATAAAATTGAGCTGTCCTCTTAGTGCTGATTTAATGGGCTTGGACAGGCTGAGATTACGATCAAGTGCGCAAGCCTGTTATGCACTCACACACACACACACACACACACACACACACACACACACACACACACACACACACGTGCATGCCGGAGGTAAGCTAACACATATTTGCACTGTAAACAATGTAACATAGTAAATATGGACACCACATTCCTTCCGCAAACATCAAATTCCCTTTGCAGCTAGTACAATAAGCCCGGGCTGCAGGGTTGTTGAAAACCAGCCTCTCCTCCCCTTCGAGGATGCATGTTGAATCAGATTAATCCATCCCCTCCTTGCGCTAATTAACTGTCAACAGTAGAAATGTGGAATAATTAAGGAGCGCTAACACGTGACACTGCCTCCTGTCAGGTTGCACTGGCTGTAATGGCTGTATCATGTTTCTGTGTGTTAGTATGTGTTTGCAAAACATAAAAGGTCAGACATTACAGCAAAACCAATGATAATCATGAAAGACCAAAAGGGAAATTAAATAATGGAGGGATTTGTATTCATGTCCTGTATTCAATCTTTGATATGTATAGGTATTATTCAACCATGTTCACAGGGGAATTGTATTCCCATGAGTCAATGTAGGCATTTTCTTTACCACACAATAGAACAATGACATGATGTATGACATCACATCAAGTGTTAGTCTTCATTGTGTATGTTTGGAGTCACTGGCCACGTCAGCTTTAACCCTTAAAGGGTCAAATTATATAGATTCTAACTTACACTCTGTGTCTCCTGAGATACATTGCCCATTTAGGATTTACATTTTACATTGTATCCTTTTTTTTATAGTTCATATGCCAAATGCCTAAACTATTAATTAGCTACATTCTTTAATGTTTTCCATACAGCATTAGATAAAAAAACTGGGCTTTTTCGGGAGAGGGGATTAAAGAGAAAGGCGCTCCTGCAGAGCATCTCATACAGAGCGTCTCATACAGAGGGCGAATACAGGTGCATTAGCCATGGGCAGTATGAGAAAAATAAAGTGTTTTTTTTAACATTAAAGCATGTAAACATGTTCTAGTACAAACACAAAATGCCAGTATAATCCTTAAAATGCTATATAATAGTTGCCCTTTAAGAACCGATCACATATAGCAAGACACAATGGGGAGAGGTTGAGCTTTTTAAAATGTGTTTTTCAGATGTCAGGAAAATCTAAGCCCCGATTTTCTTAATATGTAATAACTGGTGTCATATGGAAACATAAGCTGAGGTGAGAACTGATCGGACTATAAACCACAGGGAGGAACAACCTTAATTCTACTGTATTTGACCATCTTTTGTTTCAGCTGTAGCTGCGTTCTCTCTGCAGCCATTGCTTTGCTAGGCCCTGATCCACCGGCGACCTTGTCACTCATTTGCTGCACTTTTCTCCTCACTTTCCCCCTCATTTAGTTTCATTCTATTGCTATTTCTATCAACTCATGCTCTGCCACCCCCACATTGTGCTCCACTTTTTCCATTTATCCTGCTCTTAGAGCCGATCCCTCTCTGGCAGGCACTTAATGTCATTTTCTCAGTTTTTGACTACTCTCACTCTATTTCTGTACTCTCTCTTTTTCACCATATGTCTCTATCGTTATTTTAATTCCTGCATTTTTTTCCCCTTCTCAATCATCTCGGACGAGCAGGCGCTGAAGGCGAATTAAATGCTAAAGTTTTTGCAGTGCTTCCAGTGTGGCTTGCCTCCCACGGGGTTTAATCTGGTGTTAATATAGGCATCAGTCATCCTCACTGACTGATTGTAAGTGGGGAAATAGGCTGTTCATATCTGCTGACCTTTAACCCGTAGCTCTGCAAGTGGTTTGACAGGCCGACTGAATTGGAGAGCAGTGTCATAAAATGTTGCATCGCTGTCCACATGCGCTGGAGAGATGATTGAAGGAGAACGAGGAATACAAAGTAATCAAGAAAAATGATAGGGTGGTGTATCTTCATTCCTTTTTCCCCTCGGTTCTGTTTCGATTTCTCCCTCCGTTCTTCAGAGTCTATCCATCCATCAGGGGAAGCAGAGAAGTAAAAACAGAACAAGCAGCCACTAATCAATCCACCTCGCCTACAGGGACAGGTTTCTATTCACTGACTTATTTCTGCGGAGGGAGAAAAAAGAGAAGCTTTTTAATTTGTTAGCTGTGAATATGCCAACAGCAGCAGGCACACACACTCTCCAGGGACTACAGGGAGGGGGCGTGGAATTACTATAAATGTGGTGGTGATGGTGAATGATATCCAGGAATCAGGAAACGTGTCACTTAGTGCATACGAGTGGGTGTCGATTTTCTACAGCAGTGCCATCTTTGCCATCAAAAAGTCATAATCCTGGGCCTCTCCTGACGTCCTCTTGTCATGTTTTTTGAAGGAGCCGATCTGAGGGCAATGCTGAAGACAGTCAAAGTAAACAGTCATGATCAGCTTCACAGAGTCTGACTCATATTTGTCATTGTTTAGAATGGTGCCTTTGCTAATCTAACCACATGCCCACACATTCACAGAGACACATGGAGTGAATGATGGCTAAGGGAGAGAGAAAAAGTGAGAGTTTGATTCAGAAAGCAACCCTGTCAAGAGCTTTAGGTGCGGGTCTCATACTAACAGCAGTGACTCAGACCCTCTTCATTTAGCTAAAAGCCCCTAAACAGAGTTCACTGGTGGCAGGTATCAATAGTTAGCCATTTGCCGCCCACTTTCTGTAGGCTTACATATACCATGTCAGTTTAGAGTAGCCACAAAGTCCGATCATTATTGAGTATGCACACATCATTGCTGATGATGATAAATGACAGTTGATTTGTTTGTTATGATTCAAGTGACAATAGGAATTAGAATGCTTAAGATCCTCCCACAACCTAAATAAACTTTAGTAGCAGCAAATCCATCTAGCTTTGTCCCATTTGCATGCATATTTTCATAGTATACGGCTTTTGCAGTACAATAAACCAGTGTACTTTACCCATTTAACCCATTTTGCTCTTTATGGAGCTAGTTTGGTGTGGGGCGGTCTTGTCAGCTTCCTTCCAGGATGGTGTTGTTTCCTTGAGTTCTTCCTCCACAGACCTTCTCCAGCTACCCTTTACCCTCAGTCATAGGTGTAATTTACAGGGGGGAGGGGGGGGCAGTGCAACCCCCCCCCCCCCAAATATCTAATAATAATTTATTTTCCATGAATAAAGACATTTGCACTATAAATTGATGCAGAAAAGGCACACATTGTTGCAAATTCACCAGAATGCAGGAAATGAAGTGTTCAGAATTTCATAGTTTTGCTCAAAAGCGGAGATCTCAACCCCCTGTAGTGCCCCTTCAATACTACTTGTAATCCAAAGATTTTCCTCAAGCTTTCTCACCACCATCCACAATTTGTTTGAATGTTTAGCAGCTGTGAGTAGCTCCTCCATTTCCTTCATTGCATGCACAGAGCATTGCATTGTGAGACAGCACTGTACATCAACAGCACATTCAAAGCGCTTTTTACTGTGAATACTGACTTGTTTTTTTTGTGTGTACTCAATTTTGTCACTGTTGCAGTGCGTACACACTAAAAACTCCTAAAATAAGTACGTAGCATGGAACTTGGACAGAGCTGTCGTTTTTGGCCGCACACTTATGTAACTGAGACACTCCCGTGATAAGTGTGAGCTTTAATATACTGACAGTAGCAAGTCTTTGTTCCTAGTGCAGAGTGTTTTCCTGATGACAGGTGCTGTGCATCAGGGTGCTGTGACTCCTCTGTGTTCAGCTGGCAGGCTGTCTGGAAGTCACTCTCTAATTATCCCTATTATATTGTTGCCCGGGGCGACCTATTCACACTGTAGGTGGTAATTATACAGGTGTGTTAATGGCCTGACTGGGACTGAGGGTGGTCTTTTTCGCAGTGTGTCTCCTGTCTCTGTCTTGTGAAATGTGTGCATGTACAGTCTGAGGGCGCGGCGCTGTCGGTATGTCTCTAAGGTTATGAGTTTCTTCACCACATTGTGGCTCCTGAAGGCGTTCAGTCTACATTTCGGCCTATAAATCAGCTGCTGATTGATTGGGATAAAAAGCTACACCTGAGCCTGAACACAACCTGGTTTAGTACTTTCTCTCCACCATGCTGGCTTATCTGTTAAGTTCCGTCTTCTTCGTGCTGCCCTCTTAAGTTGCTCTATCAACTCTCCTACACGCCCTCTTTGTTTCAAAGTCCTTCTTTGTCATCCTCTTCTTTCATTTCTCTCCCTCCTCCCTGATCTTCCTCCCAGCAGTGAAAAAAGCAGAAAAAAAAACATTTGTTTTCTTCTCTCAAAACTTGCAACAGCCTGCCATTTCTGCACCACATCTCCTTTTTTTTATATTCTCTCGCTCGTAATGCCAGCCAACAGTTGCCATGGAGACGGCGAGGTGCTTGGGGGAGTGTGATTGCAGATGTTAGAAGGAGTAAACACACAGACTCAGACAAAGAGGAGAATAAGAAAACTAATAAAGGGGTGTATCCATTGAATTGATGTCTGATTATAAAACAAGTTTGTGCGTTGCAGTTTGTCGCCTAACTGACATAATTAATGCTGTTGGAAACCGTGTCAACAATTGTTTGCGTCACCTACCAGCTTATTATGTCTTTGCTCTTTAAATAATGTCTTTTATCAAGGACCTGTCTGTGAACGTGTGGTGGTTTTTCTGTCTCTTTGTATTCAGGGAATATGTCGCATTTGACCTTGTCCTCACTTTTCACACTGTGAACATCGCTCTCACTCTGATATGAAAATCTATCCTCATTTATTAGCCATTAACTATTCATGACGCTCTTCCTCACCAAATCTAGAACGAGGAGCGCAAATGGTGGTATTATTATGTTCTGTCCCGCTGCCAAGTTGAGCTTGATGATTGACATCTATGAGACCTTCCTCACAAAGTAGCAGCGACACCGTTTTATTGACTGTCTCTCTCTCCGTCAGGGCTTTCTAAGTCGGCGTCTGAAGGGCTCGATAAAGCGCACCAAGAGTCAACCCAAACTTGACCGCAACTCCAGCTTCAGACACATCCTTCCTGGCTTCAGGAGCGTTGACAATGACAGGTATGTGTTTTTCCGTTGTGGTGATGCTGGTGTGTGTTTGTTCATGCTGGACTCGTTCATACAGTATGTCTGTTCTATTCTGGTGCCTCTCTCTCTCTCTCTCTGCCTGATGGCTGGTTATTCAGGTCACTGTTGACATCTGCGTGTTGTGTTGTCAGTGTATAGTGAAAAGGGAAGTGAATCCTGACTCTCCAATCTGTCACTTTTAATATGTCTCGCTCTTTCTCTCTTTCTCACTGGAATACATGATACATCTCCTGTCCTCTGTTGTGTCATGCCAATGTGTATAGCACGTTTAGTATAGTTGTGGCATTCAACTCATGTCTTTGCAAAACAGGTTGCATGTATGCTATTTTATTTTGCTTTCCTTCGCCATTAAGGCTGGACAATAGAAACCAAATGAATACTGAGCCGCAATAAATAATAGCAAGGCAACTTTAAGGTACAATATGTAATATTTCTGCATTCAAATGTCTAAAAATGACTCCACGAGTCCACAGTGCTACCCCATGTGATGGCATTTCGTTTCAGACTGTAATTATTGCCAGTTTCTCATACCTTCTCCTGATTTCCTCAGGAGTTCAACCGCTTGGCAAACATTTGCCGTCGCCTAACGACGTCAATTATGATTCCAAAACCGGGCTGCAATCGCACTCTGGAATCTTTGATGCTCTTCCCATGCATGCAAAAGTAGCAGCTATAATTCCCAGCACCTATCTTTGCTGCGTCTGGAAAGAGGCCAAGGTGTCCATCTGTGGAGATTAATTAACGTAGGTGCTGCTTTTGAAGAGATGTTCTACGGCTTTTGGTTTCAAAACTCCGAGCCGAGTCGCTGCCTCTTTTCATACTTTTAATGAGGCATTAACATCACTGTCAAACCATCACAGGGGAACACTAGCAATTGTTCTGTGTGGAACATAGTGAACTGTTCCCCTGGTGCAGTCGGACAAAATGAGCTCATACGTCACTGTCTTTTCTCATTCTCTTTCCCACTTTACTCTACCCATACTTTTTATAGCGTCTATTTTTTCAAACCTCGCTCCCTTCTATCCATTTCAAACTCATCACTCTCCAAATTCATCATCATCATCCTCACCCCTCCTTCCTCCTTTCCTCTGTTTTTCAGCAGTAGTGAGGTTTTCTAACCAGCATTTATTTGTTTTCCTCTGATAAAACACCTGGTGAAGAAAGCGCATAATCGGACAGGATTGGAATGGAATGTTCAGGAGGTGTCTTATCTCACCCGGTTTAACACTGAAACACACACACACACACAGCTACAGGTGCTGGTCATACAATTAGAATATCATGAAAAAGTTGATTTATTCAGTAATTCCATTCAAAGAGTGAAACGTGTATAATGTATACATTCATTCTACACAGACTGATATATTTCAAGTGTTTATTTCTTTTACTTTTGATGATTAGAACTGACAACTAATGAAGACCCCAAATTCAGTATCTCAGAAAATTAGAATATTACTTAAGACCAATACAAAAAAAGGATTTTTAGAAATGTTAGCCAACTGAAAAGTATGAACATGAAAAGTATCAGCATGTACAGCACTCAATACTTAGTTGGGACTCCTTTTGCCTGAATTACTGCAGCAATGCGGCGTGGCATGGAGGCGATCAGTCTGTGGCACTGCTCAGGTGTTATGAGAGCCCAGGTTGCTCTGATAGTGGCCTTCAGCTCTTCTGCATTGTTGGGTCTGGCGTATCGCATCTTCCTCTTCACAATACCCCATAGATTTTCTATAGGGTTAAGGTCAGGCGAGTTTGCTGGCCAATTAAGAACAGGGATACCATGGTCCTTAAACCAGGTACTGGTAGCTTTGGCACTGTGTGCAGGTGCCAAGTCCTGTTGGAAAATGAAATCTGCATCTCCATAAAGTTGGTCAGCAGCAGGAAGCATGAAGTGCTCTAAAACTTCCTGGTAGACGGCTGCGTTGACCCTGGACCTCAGAAAACACAGTGGACCAACACCAGCAGATGACACGGCACCCCAAACCATCACTGACTGTGGAAACTTTACACTGGACTTCAAGCAACGTGGATTCTGTGCCTCTCCTCTCTTCCTCCAGATTCTGGGACTTTAATTTCCAAAGGAAATGCTAAATTTACTTCATCATAGAACATAACTTTGGACCACTCAGCAGCAGTCCAGTCCTTTTTGTCTTTAGCCCAGGCGAGACGCTTCTGATGCTGTGTCTTGTTCAGGAGTGGCTTGACACAAGGAATGCGACAGCTGAAACCCATGTCTTGCATACTTCGTACGTGGTGGTTCTTGAAGCACTGACTCCAGCTGCAGTCCACTCTTTGTGAATCCCCCCCACATTTTTGAATGGGTTTTGTTCCACAATCCTCTCCAGGGTACGGTTATCCCTATTGCTTGTACACTTTTTTTCTACCACATCTTTTCCTTCCCTTCGCCTCTCTATTCATGTGCTTGGACACAGAGCTCTGAACAGCCAGCCTCTTTAGCAATGACCTTTTGTGTCTTGCCCTCCTTGTGCAAGGTGTTAATGGTCGTCTTCTGGACAGCTGTCAAGTCAGCAGTCTTCCCCATGATTGTGTAGCCTACAGAACTAGACTGAGAGACCATTTAAAGGCCTTTGCAGGTGTTTTGAGTTAATTAGCTGATTAGAGTGTGGCACCAGGTGTCTTCAATATTGAACCTTGTCACAATATTCTAATTTTCTGAGATACTGAATTTGGGGTCTTCATTAGTTGTCAGTTCTAATCATCAAAAGTAAAAGAAATAAACACTTGAAATATATCAGTCTGTGTGGAATGAATGTATACATTATACAAGTTTCACTTTTTGAATGGAATTACTGAAATAAATCAACTTTTTCATGATATTCTAATTATATGACCAGCACCTGTACATGTTGCATCTGTACACATTGCTATATAATGATAGGTCTCTATACACATGTCCACATCTAGTACTGTAGAAGAAGAGAGACACTCTGGTGCTTTACTCTTCTATGACATTATATGGGCAAGGGAGGGATATAGTAACGCATGCGTGTGTGTTGGAAAAAAGAGGGAAAAAACATGAAAAAGTTGCAGATTGAGAGAGTAATGTGCTGTGAGAGGAGTCAGTGACTCCCTGTCAGTCCGGGAGCAGCCTCCCCACAGGGCAGAAAACGCTGCAGAAGAAGACAGCCTTGGAAACTGGCAGAAGAAGGAAGAGAGATGATGAGATGGAGGGAGGAGGGAGGGAATCCTATACCGTGAAAACTCCCTGGTGTGCAGATGTGCAGCTTTGAATGTGAGAGATGCAGGGGAACATTTAATATTCACTGTACGTCTCAAACGTTGTACCACCAGAGAGCTGTGTACAATGTATCATGTCATTTATATGAGTTTGATTTATTTAAGGCAAGGCAGCTTTATTTGTATAGCACATTTCATGTTTTACATGAAACATTAAAGAGCAGTTAAAAACAATAAAAAAAAAATTATGTACATTTAACTTACAGTAATCATAAAATATATATATATATATATATATATATATATATATATATATATATATATATATTCTATTACATTCCACAGCCATGTATTTGCATGTATTTTTTTAATTATGATTATTTTTGAGAGCAGGCACACAGCATCAAACGAAAACACAAACGCATCTGTACTGTGTGTGTGTGTGTGTGTGTGTGTGTATATGTGTGTTCGCTGTGATGACATTGTTAGGCCTTGCAGCCTGAGTTGGTCTCAGGAGAGAGACCTGCAGATGAGGAGCAGCTGGACTTCTAAAATGAAATATTCATTTGTGTTAATCAGAGGCTGGACACTCACTGAACACTCCTGTCTTTGCAAAGCAGAAACACAGCAATGTGTAGGTGCGCAAACCGACACTGTATACACACACACACACAAACAAAACTACTGAATGATTTTGCCTAAAGGGAAAACTTCTATTTTTACTTACACTTTTCAGAATATAGTCAGCTTGTTTTTTTCAGGGTCTTCAGATGTACTGTGTGGCGATTTCCACTTCAACTTTCACTGTGGCAGTCGGGGTAATTATCAGAGCAACAGAATGGGAAACCTCGACTACAATGAAAGAATCTCACGATCCGGAATCTCAAAAATAATAAAATGGGGGCGTCTCTGTTTCTGTGCAGATAGTAGAGAAGGAACTACAGACACGAGGAAGCAATTCCAAAGCTTTTGGGGAAGCAATTAAGTATTTTAGTAATTTTTATCTGTGCTGTATGTAGCGTGACTACTAACCCTAACTTTATAGATGTAATTCACAATAAATCATGAATGAATTTGTTTATGCACTGCCATATACTGTGTAGCAACTACTGGCATGACATTGACTTCATGTATTGTATAATTATAGCAAAAGAAAAAAGTAATATAACTGACAATTTGTGATGTTTGGTGACAATCAAATACTCTACATTGTTACTGATTCTTAAGAAATGGAGTCTGAACTCACAGAGGAAACAGAGAGAAATATGATGGCTGTACTGTAGATGGTTGAGGTGGACGTTGTCTTAGACATATCTACCTCATAAATATCAAACTCATAACTTAACCTATACAATTTACATTGACGCTTTGTAGTTGTAAACTGTTATGATTTATATCATAATCAAGAGTCTCCATGCAACGGTCTGTCATTGTTTTGTTAGCTGACCTGATGATATCTTGTATGTCTCTTGTCGCTGCTCCGGTCTGCTCGACATATTTTATTGGTATCAGAGCTGATCCGACCCTCACTAGCTTCTGCGTCCTCATCTGATCGACACCGACCTCTTCCGGACTCACTGTGGACGCACTGATGAATATCATAGTGGTTGCAACGCGTCAGCTTTTAGATTCTTTAGCAGTAGCAAAGTGCTTTTGTTGGACAGTGCAGCATAAGGTGGGGTTGCTCTCCATCGTATTTTTTCAGACATTTCATTTATTGTTTTTCCAGGGAATATTTCTTTTTTTAGAAATGAATGAATCAAGTGTTGTTAAGTTCCGGGAAGTTGAGGACCCAAAGGCAGAGAGCAGGCAGGAGAAAGTTGAAGTTGAGGATTTATTAAACCAAAACACAAAAAATAACCAAGGGAGTCCAGAGAATAGCTGACACGGAGAAATACGACTGGAACAAACACACACACACACACACACACACACACACACACACACACACACACACACACACACACACACACACACACACACACACACACAATGATCTGACACAGGACAAGGGGAACACAAAGACTAAATACAGAGGGTAACAAGAGGCAGGTGACACAAGGGCTGGGAAACAGGTGGAAAACATCAGGCAATCACAAGAGAGGGAAAACACAGGGAGTAAAACTAGACAAGACAAGACAGAGAACAGACTATCAAAATAAAACAGGAAACAGAACATAAAACAAGACCAATAATCACACAACAGAAGGAAACAAGACTTGACAGAAAACCAGGCTACAAAAATGACAGGAAAACAGACTACAATAAGACAAGACAAAACACCAAAACCATAACAAGTGTAGCAAGTAGTACTTGTCTTTGCCGGTCTACATAATTGTAGTAATAAGTTAGAGCATGTATATAAACACGTTGAGATCGTTTTTGAAATAATTCGTTCTTAAAGGTTTACTTGCAGAGTTTTTCGCCACTAGTTGCGCTATGGAGCTGTTTTTCTGTGTAGGTCCACATTTTTATTTTGTATCGTACATGAAGATGCAGGTGACACAATGCACATTCCTGCTAATGGTGTCGCACTATTCCACTGACTGACAGTTGGTGGTGGTGAAGTGCAAAGAAGCGTAGCAGTGTGCAAATATAAGCAGTGAAACAGCTAATAAACATACATGCAGGATTTAAGATATTTAAAAAGGAAATACTTATACAAGAAAACGCAACAGGGCACCTATGGTTATCATCCAGTCCTATGTAATTAAAGCAAAATGCCAAAAAAAAATAAATACTATCCAGGTTTGTGCTTCCTTTAGTCATATACCTGTCTTTCTCTCCTCTCGCTGCTGCTGCTTTCCTTCCTGTTGCATCATGCCAAATGTAGCTGGTCATAGCAATTAAGGCTCATTTATAGTTTGACTCATTAAGTACTCAAGCAAGAAGTTCTTCTGTTTGTGTGTGTGTGTGTGTGTGTGTGTGTGTGTGTGTGTGTGTGTGTGTGTGTGTGTGTGAGAATATGCCCACAGAGACTAGTGTAATTGTGCAGGTTAGTGTGTGTGTGTGTGTGTGTGTGTTGGATCTTAGCTGACAGTACCATGCTCATACTGGGCTCATAACATTCTGCTATATCTACAAAATCTCACCCTCAATATAAATAGATGCTGCAGACCCGCATTTTTGAGTGCACCCAAATCATTTATGACATCATTGCTTTCGACAGACCCACCCCCCGTCTTCCTGTCTATCCAGCCCTTTATTATGTAATGGAAATACTTGATTGTGTGGATTGTATGTCCACAGTGGTGGTTTGATGGGACTGATTGATTGTGATTGTGTGTGTGTGTGTGTGTGTGTGTGTGTGTGCGCGCGCGCGCAACTGCAGTTCTCAGCACTGTGGGCACTAATGACTCTCAGTCTCATCATTCAGACTCTCAATATTAGCAGACAGATAAAATGGCTGAACCGATTTGTTACATCCGTATTTCTCTTCCCGTTTCTGTCTCGCTTGTCTCCGACAAGCTGCTCAGCGTATGCTTTAATTATGTTTGCATTGTGTAGCATACTATACTGCATGCTGAGCAATCTTATAGATGCATGCTGGGAGAGGCTCCTAAACAAAACAATGCAGTATAGAAAATGGATGGACACAATAAAATGTACATGTTCAAAGACATAATAACACCAACATAAAGCACATGGAAAGTAAATAAACACGACTTATAAGGACATGACATAGTATCAGTGTTACCTTAATTCACATTCTCCTGATGCAGGATTTAAACTTTCCGCCCCCCAAAAAAGATGTTTCTCTCTTATTTTCACATTTAATTTATTCACTGTAAATTGTATCTCCCTACATAATAATCTAAATGCTGTTTAAAAGCCAGCTTCTCAATGCAAGGAAAATAAGTCTATGGAGAAACTCTTATTTGCTTACTATATTTGAATTTCCTTTTTTTATTTTAAGCTGGGGCCTCTAGAGCTGTAACAATTCCAAATTTTACTGAACAACTAATTGTCTCAGAAATAATTGCGATTAGCAATATAATTGTCTCTTTCAGTCAAATTGAAAAATATTTATTTATTTAGTACTTTTTCAAACAAATTACAGTTTTGAATGAATCCCAGGACACATCACTGTTACAGTATGTAGTCTATAGCCACGACGTTCCACTTCCGGGATTGCTCCGGTGCCGCAGGAAATTCCGCCGGATGAATGTCTTTTCGCCGATGTCCGTTTCCTTCCGCTTTCTTTGTGTTGGAATTTTAAACTCCGGTGGATTTCTGAGGACTATGGTCAACAGCTCCTCAGATCTCTGCAGGGTAAATGCAGGCAGCTAGCTAGAATATCTGTCCAATCTGAGTTTTCTCTCGCACGACTAAAACAACTTTTGAACGTACACGTTCCACCAAAACAAGTTCAACCCAAGGTTATTTTACCAACAACAGTTATACCCCTTAGGACTAGACATTAAACAAGAAAGAAATGGCGATTATGTAAAAAAAAGAAATTGCTATTAGAAAATGATGTAATAATTGTTACAGGCCCAGGAGCCTCCTCAGGTCAATTAAACACCTACGTGTTTAATTAACATTTCCTTCTTTTAGATATGAAGACAGAAGGGACACTTCAATAGTACCTACTGTACATGGCTAGATGGACACACATTTTGCCTGGCATTCTGAGATAATAGGAGACTTCTTGTAACCGTTTTTTTGTTGAATTGAGGGATTGTGTTTCTAAAAAAAAAAGAAAAAGGGTTTAGAAAAATATATTGTTACCTAAACTCATTATTGCAGTTAGGTTCTTGCTCAGTTTATTTTGCTTTGGTTTGACAGGTATAATGGCATAATTTCAGTGACCAATGACATATAAGTAAATCTGCAAAGATTAATAGATTATTGGTTAGTTGTCAACTATTAAATAAGTTGCCAACTATTTTGATTATTGATTAATCAGCCATTTTTAAATGTATAAAAGTGTAAATTCTCTAAATTCCAGCTTCTTAAATGTGAATATTTTCTATTTTTTTTTACTCCTGAATGACAGTAAACTGAGGACTGTGGACAAAACACGACATTTGATGACGTTATCTTGGGCTTTGGAAAACACTGATTGACATTTTTTCACCATTTTCTGACATTTTATAGATCAAAGAACTAGTCGAATCATCGAGAAAATAATCAACAGATTAAGAGACATTGAAAACAATCCCGAGTTGCCGCCCTACACAAATGAAGCGGTGGCATCAGCATGTGTGTTGTCAGAAGCTTTAGCCTGTAGCTCTGAATGGCCGCCTGTAACAGGATCCAAGAGCTGTTCATACAACCCCCCCTGTCAGTTTTCATAAAGCTGCACCAATGGGTGCCATGGTAATTGCTGCAGGTTGGGTTGTTGTGGTGTGTATGTGAAAACATAGCAACATAGTGAGGGAGTGATGCCATTTAGAGTTATTAAATTCTGTAAACACTCCCCAGGTGGTTTGACTGTAATATCCAACCTTTTCTATCGCTCCCTCCCTTCTTCCCCTTCCCATCTCCCTCCGCATCTCACTCACTTACTCTCTTACTTACTGACATTAACTTTAAAATTGCTCTGCCAGCATCCCAATGTCTAGTTACCCTTCATTTTATAAGCCCCCGCCTCTATTCACATTGGACTTACCCCCTTTGCTCTTGTGTTAATGGGTTCTGTCTTTCTGGTCCATGTGTCTTCTTTGCTATCATTTGTCACTTTGCTCCTTCTATGCTAGGTGTGTTTGGAGCTGCAGTTCACTGGTGGATTTCTGCTACATTAAACCCAATCCAGTGCTCACAGACTTGTCTCTAGATCCTCTTCTCGCCTCTCTCTGCCCTCTCTTCTTCATTTCGTTCCACTGCACCAACAATCCCCTTTCCTCGTGTCTCCTCTTGTTCATATTTGTCATAATTTGCTTTACTCTACCCTGTTGTCTGTCCTCAATTTTGGGAAAAATGTCTCTGTCATTCAATCAATCCCACTCCCCTGATGCTGAAGGTCACATGCTTGTTGATCACCAAAATGCACAGACACACACTCTTTTTTTCATATTTCAGTGATCCATTGTATAATTGATTAATACCGATACCGTCTTAATTCATTCATTCACAAATCATTCATTGCACAATCCTTTCGAATGTTGATTCAGAATTTAGCGGCGACGATTACTAACACAATGTATGCACACACAGTAAGGATGTGGGCCTGGCCGCTGTCCAAAGAAGTAATGCACTTAGTAGCGACAAACAATCAAATGCCCAGTTACAGATTTCTTTGCCAATCAGAAGAAAAACAACAGCAGTGCTTTCATTATGTTCATTGCAGCATCAGAATTAGGCAGAGGAAGACTGCATCTTTTCTCCTTCTCCTTCTCTCTTTGGCATCCTTCCCCTCTCGCCATCTCATTTGCTATGCATCAGCATAATTTGGTTTCGATTAAACAGCTCTCAGGGTAATAATGGGTTGTACAGAGCAGGTTTCACCTACCACTGTGCATTATTAAGCTGTATCCCATGCAGACTAGGATAGCAATAGCATCTCTCCTTATTAAAAGTTAATCTGATTTTTTGTTGAATATTTTTGGGATGAAAATGTCTGTGCAAGCATCTGAACCACTTCTAAGTTGACTCCTACCACAGAGAGACTAGGAGCCCACTGGCAACTTGTTACGTACTGTAATAAAGTATTGTTTGTAGACTAATTCAGTGATTAACAAATTGTACTGTACCCTCCAAAGTATCTGCTGATCTTTTCCGATTCAGCTAACACCTATTGCAGTTGATATGTTAATGTCCAATTACATTTCATATTTGCTTCCACTTCTCAGCTCAGCATTGTTGGAACACTGTGTGCTTGTTATTTATTCCTTCTAAGGAAAGTATGCTTCCCTCCTCCCTATAGTAAATGGACAGAATGTGTGTGATTTACATTGTACCAAATGTGTTCTAGGGAGCTGTGTTGTATACTGCTTCTCGGATCACTTTACAATCTCCATAAACATCCCCGAAGCAATCCTAGTGGTGTTGACACCTGCCCAGCTGGTAGGTTTCGGTGGCTCGGTTGATGTTAAACCCTGCTGGGCCTTGTGTGAGCCCGGGCGAACATGGCCAAGGGTCTCCTCTCTTTCATTCTCTCCCCGGGTAATGAGCTGTAATGGATAGGGCCTTGGGCGTGACATGAATACAGAGGGCCCCATCAAAGCAGCTCCCTGCGCATCCCTTTAAAGGACTGCTCAGTACACATTCAAACACTCATTTACTCATTCATTCCTCTCTTTAATCTACTTGGGTCACAGTCTTTTCAGCTATTCTTCATGCACAGGTATTTTGGTTATTGTAACTTTTTTGCATTCTTTGCAAGCGCCATTGTCTAAATTTAAGGAATATATGTTTTTACTCTAAAACAAATCATAGGAATAGAGGTAAAGTGTATGGTGAAAGTGTAACGAATTACACAGTGTTTTTTGAAAAGGTTGATAATTTGTTTTGGTGATTGATCCCTATTTAGATGGTCATATCCTGATGGGAAGCTCTGCCATATCCACAACTTGAGAGTTGGCACTAGAACAGTATTGAATACAAGCGCTTCATCCGATTAGGAAGTCATTTTTCTAGTCTGTATATTGGCACATCAGAGTCTTTAACCTCCACTTTTCCTCCACCTGAAATAATCCATATACAAAATAAAAAAAATTTTAAAAAAAAAACTCATTTTCCACAGAAAAATGTGTTTGGATAGGACGTCCAAAGTAATTATTTATATTGTGTATAAACAGACACACACGTGTGTGCGTAAAAGAGTCCAGTGGTACTCAGTGACTCTTACTGAGACACTAAATTACCATGGTGATCACTCGATGATTTTTCGCCACTTTCCCTTCACTAACAGGCCTCGCTGCCACTTTACTGCTCACCCTCACAATCACTCATTTTTGTAGTGTCTTTGTGTGTGCGTGTGCGTGTGGTATGTTATCTTTGTGACAGGAGTCCACCAGAGTTTTTATTCTGCCATGGACTGATAAAAGCCTGTATATTGCAAACTTCAAGTGTGCATTTGCCATACTGTGGTATGAATTTCACTGCAGTAACTGCACAACTGACTAACAGGGAGAATAAGTATTTTTTAGAAGCTTCGGTTTCACCATTTTGATCACCATCATTACATGATTACATTACAATGCACTGATGGTAATGAACCATAGTCCCTTGACAATCTTTATGTAGCCAAGTATGAACCTGCAGGGAATGTAAACTAAGACTTTCAGAGGGTGGTAGATTGTTGTTGTTGTTGTTGTTGTTGTTTTTTGATGATCAAAAATGATGTCAGGTGTACTTGTGCGCCATATGAGAAGCAAGAGCTTGGGAGAGTGAATGTGCACTACATCCTAACTTAGCAAAGGTTTTTACTTTGCCAGTTTCCATCTGCCTATCCAGAATGTTTAGATAAATTGCAAAAGGCAACCTCTTTTCAAGTTTCAGCAGACTGATCAACATCATCCTCGCTTCTGTTTCTGTGTGTGATGCAAGCCAGCAGTGATCTGTCAAGCTGGCCTTTCATCCACATTTTTATTGGTTCTTCTGACTTTGCGTGGACGGATTCACCTCACAGGTGGCTCGCATCCGACTCCCTCATTCACTCATGCACTACTCCCTATATAATACACACTGTAGCAGAAAATACGATTTTGTGTTGACAGGGTTAGTGTCTATAGAATGTAGTTCTAGTATACAGAGAGTAGTATTCACACCATGGACACTAATTTTGTTCCATTGTGGGAATTGCTGAGGGCACTACTGTATATGCAGTAGTTAAAAACATGGCAGAGAGGGGGCGGCCAGGTTTGAATCCGACCTGCTGCCCTTTGCTGCGTGTCATCTCCCTCTCTCCCCCTTCTTGTCTATCCACTGTTACTGTCTAATAAAGGGAAAAGCCCCCCAAAAATAATCCAAGCGAGTAAATAGTGCATTATATAGTAAATAAGAAGTGATTTCGGACAAAACCTCAGTGTGTTGCTTATTATTATCTGTTCATATATATATATATATATATATATATATATATAGAGGCCAGCCTTTCTAAATGCTCGGAATGTACAGGTTTGTGTGTGTCCCTGAAACCCTTCAAGGCGTAAAACCAATGTCTTCCCCTGCCTTCTAATGTCAAAATCTTTGACCATATCAATAATTGTGTATGCTTTAACTTTTTTAATGTGGACCCAATTTTTTTTATAATTTTCAATGTGTTGGTTTTGTAAAGTGTGTTCAGAAACCTTGGCGTTATCAACCTTTGACTCAGCCGTGATAAAGCTTAATGGGCTCTTGGTGTACTTCACTATCCCCCACTCACTGTGCCTCATCAGACTGCCATGGTGTGTCTGCATTACGGCTTCATTTTTATGCTCTGTTACTAAAAAAACTATTGCTGTAATATTTATCTCATATAGCTCGAACTGAATTAAACTCTGTGAAAAGGAGAAGAGAGAGACATCAGGCATTTGTGGCGTAACAGCAGCACAGCTCCGCTGGTGCAGTCTGACCTAGTTAGAAACAAACATTTAAGAACCAAGGTGCCGAGCCGCTGGTTTACCTCTCTGCCTGCTTATAAAGCCTCCTTTGAGCACAGGGATGGGCTGCCACTAAAGCCAAAGGTGCATTACCTTCCACAGTATGCTCTCCTGTCATCCCCATTTACATTTACTAGATAACCATTGTAAAATAGGATTTTTTGCAACAAACTGGAATCTGTCAGAATCTATTAGACTGCTGGGGTCTAGATTCACACTTTTGCATTCTTTACTGATGGCTGTCATTGCACTGCATTGCATGCTAACTACAAGGAGAATTGTGAATATAGGGACACACACTGAACTGAAGGAGAGATGAGACAGCGCTAGACAGATCTCAGTATCCCTTCAAAAAAGGCTATGTTCTTTGAGTGCTGTCATTGTTAGCTGGATTATGTCTGGGTCAGACGTTCAGCTTTTCATTGTGCGTTTACTAACCCGCTCAAATAGCTCCCTGCACTCAGACTGCACTCTTGTTGTTTCTATCAGAGAACACAGCATGCTTTTCTTTTTTGATGATACATTCACAGAGTTTTGAGCACATCATTGTTTACACATTTGTTGTACTGCATGACACATTTTAGGAATGTTATCTTTTAGGCATGCTTAGGCTTGCTTATATTCATAATTTCCCTTATGCAGATGTAGAGTGTGTTAGACTGGCTTTTTTTTGTAATGTTACCTTTAAAGGTGTTTGGCAAATAGTGATGTTTCAATCATTAGAACAATGTAATTATTTCATGATTTGAGAAGAAAGACCTTTATAATATAATGCAACTTGCAACAAAATGTACCATGGAGTTTAATCCCCCCCAGCCTTCCTGTCATTGCAATTTCACTGGATTGCACTTGGCATTGCTCTGTAAGAATAAGTAATTAATCTATAATCCATCCAACATGCCATGCTGAGATTGAATTAAAATCAGCTTTTTGGTTGGTACAAATGCTGTGAGTAGTTTTATTTCTAAGAAGTCTTCTGAGGCAGGTTTTTATGAACTTGTGATCATTGTTTGTTCTTATCTTCTTTATAAATTATCTTATTTATAAAGCAGTATTCATCAAATACATATATATATATATATATATATATATATATATATATATATATATATATATTAGTACTTAAGATGACCTTAGTAATTAAAATGTGAAAGTAAACCTTTCAGATTTAGACTAAAACAGAGTGAAATTATAATTGGTTGTCACTAAGGCAGAACTACTTGGCAGCTTCAGGAAGAAACAGGTGGCCAGCAGTAAGCTACTGTTAATGATTTGGTCATTTTAACCCTAACAATGCGCCTGTGACCTTTGGCTTAGAATGGGTGTGAACTCAGAGCTCAGTGTTTGTGCTCTCCTCCACACCCTATGTTGTGGTCATTTGGTGGACACGTGAACTAGTGTGTGTGCATGTGTTTGTGTCATGTGTCCGGGAGAATAAGAGGTAAGGGTGATGTCATGTTTGATGACATCATTGCAGACGTGCAGCGAGTGCAGATTAGTGGCCGTGGCTCTTCTGAACCAGCTCCCCACAGCAGCCTTGCCTTATTGGTGTGTCCTGCCCCAGCGCTTTATCCCCTTGTGCCAGCTTTGTCAGTGTGTAAGCTCTAGAAATAGCCTCAAACTCACCCCTATCTCCTCTGCCAGTCTACCAATCTTGGCTCAAATTGAGCATGGCAAAACCATCCCACCCAAATTCCAGTCCCACTACTACCAACCCTTTGGCTGGCCCCATCAGCCAAGTCACTTTGCCAAATCTGAGCTTTAGCCTCTTATGTACAGTGTGTTTTTTACAGTGAGTCCCAGCCAAACCGAGTCCATGTTCAGGGCAGGTTGCCGGCACATGCCCCCCCCAAGCAGCAGTAGTAGTGGCTGACAGGGAAAGCAGCACACCTCACACCAGAGTTGACAGGACAAAGAGCACACACACACACTCCCACTGGAGCCACAAAAGGGGGGCAGGGCCAAGCTAGGCTGCGCCACACATACATGTGATCCACTATCCCCCCGCACACCATATGCAGGCTCCTCCCTGCGCAAGGAGACAGAAGTGGGAGGTGCAGTCAATCACTGACAGTGAAAGGGAGTGGGTTTAGCTGGAGTTAGTAAGAGGGGGGAGAGACAGCGGAGCAGGAAGGGGGACCAATCTTCATCATTCCCAAATCAGAGTCAAGTGTCGGGGTACCCCTAAATTCATTCATGTCGAAAGAGAGAGAACACGAGAGAAGAGAGTGTGTCTCATTTCAGAGACAACACAGGAAGTAGGGCATGCTCTGTACAGGGTGAGCAAGAGAGGGTGGGAGAACGAAAGGAGGAGAGGGAGCAGCAAGAGAGGGAGAGCATTGTAGCGCTTATTCTCCACCCCTCTCCGTCTTAAAGCAGCAGCAGGAGGAAAGAGAGAAGGAGTCAGGAAGAGAACCGCAAGTAAGGAAGCGAAGAGGCGAGCAGCGGTCGGCAGCAAGGGGGAAAAAAATGGAGCTTTGAAATCGCCTCTGCCCTCATCCATCCCTGCCTCTTCTTTCTTTCTTTCTTTCTTTCTTTCTTTCTTTCTATTTTCTCCTCTCTTGTTCTGGCTCAGCCTCGGTTTCTCTCTCCGCCTGCCTTGATTGTTCTGTGGAATTCTGGCAATGCCTGGTGAGTGTAACCCTGCTTTTCACATGTCACTCACCTTCCTTTGTGTTTTGGTTCGCTTGGGTTCATGCAGTGGGAGATCTATTTTTTATTTTTATTTTTTTAATGCGAATGTGTGGCCACAAATACAAATGTGGACTAGAGGATGCTTCATTGAGACCGTTTACGCTCCCCTGCCTCTGTGTGCTGTCCAGCTGTGCTGATCTCCCCCTTCTTTGCTTCTCTCTATCAGTGACAATGCAAAGGAGACTGCTCTCCTGAGCACACACACACTCTACTACATCCTGCGCATATTCAGGTTACTCAGTCATTATTATATAATTGCTTTTAACTCCCAAAGGGCTTTCATTCAGAGCAGTGCATTTACTACATGTGATATTATATGTAACACCAGAGATGATGATGCAGAGATGGGGCTTTGAGTGTGGTGACCATAACCTATGTAGCAACATCACACAAAGCTGGCCTGTGTAACGAAGGGGCAGCCAGCTAACACAAATCAGATGACTGGGCCACGCTGTGAGGTCAGCCGGCTGATTTTGGCTGGCATTCTCAGTCCAGTTCATATGTTGGAGGCAATTAGCAGTTTAAAGAAAGAGAGCTGTGTGTCCCAAAGACAGAGAGTTTGGGAAAGCAACAGCTCATTTTATCGTAGATATATTGTAGTGTCTGCACAAGAGAAGACGAGATGAGTGGAAAGACTAATCTTGGTGGTTAGTCATCATTTCGTCCAGGCCTCAGGGAGTTTATATTCCTATATTAAATAAAAAAATTAATCTTACAAGACGGTCAGTCAGTACAAATAATCATCTGAGCTGTTTACATTTTACGCATGGATTTTTAAAATGTATTTCCAGACGGTGATTAGATTTTTTTCCCCACAAACAACCGTGGTGCACTTAATGCACCATACCCAGTTTTACAGCTGGGCATAAAACATACTATGCATGCTACGTGCATGAAATTAGTCCGCAACCACACATCAAGTATAATTAAGTTATTTCAGTTAGTCGAGTCCATTTACTGTGTCTCATTAAGGGGATGAATTCAAAGCTGATGCTGTCAATAACTATCCAGCACAGCCAAACCTCCCTGCTACATTATGGTGGAGTTTGAGTTAAACAGTTCTTTCTGGAGAACAGCATTCAACCAAACATGTATTCTCCTCAGAGATGGCTTCACAGGAGAAAGCCGTCTTTGGTTTAGTAAACACCTAAATGATAGTTTGATGGCTTTGTGGCTTGTTTACTGCAGTATGCAGATATGTTTCAGTGTGAGAGCTCAGCTGGTGGTCCTCTTGATTGTAGCCTGCTGTTGAGCCTTCCAGAACAAAACCGAGCTTGACTCCTACATATTATGCTACAAGCATTTCTGTCAGTCTGTATTTGTATGCAGTAACAGCGTGATTCCTTTTTTTTTTTTTTTTAATTATTACCCCCAGCCTGGGTTAGTGTATCTGTTTTCATGCATGAGCAAATGTTTCTGCACATATATCATTTATGTGCACTGGTATGCAGATATGCAAATGTTCTGAGCGTGTGTTTTAGTATGTTCAAATCCTATTTTAGGTCAGAGCTTGCTAACCAGAAACCTAGACGAGGGATGGCAGAGCGAGTCATTTTCACAGCCTTAAACATGCAGTTGGACCAAGAGGGGGAGATGGTTAGAGCGAATGTGAGATGAAGGAGGGCCGACAGTCTGCTATTGTTAATGTTCCAATGTTGTGTATTAATTTATTCTGGGTGACTTAACCTCTTTTGCAATGTTCATTTACCTTCCAGGACGCAATCCCTGCTCTTAAACTGAACTCATGCGATGTACAAAGTTAATATCATGAAATTAAACAGATGTGTTATGATGTAAAAATATAATGTAATCATGTTCTTGATACATCTGTGTTGCCGGGAAAGGTGAGAGTCAATGCAGGGCTTGGCTTTGTACAGTATCTTTCTGCTAGTTCCTTCCCATCTCTTCACGTCATCCTCTGAGTGTTCTGCCTCTGTGTAATTACTCTGTCATAGATCATCTCTGTGATGTCCATTGATTTACTGAGAGCTGGTGAAGTGGAGCAGAGCATTTGATCAGACACATGTACTGGGAGGGAGGAGTGGGTCAGTGCCACACCCATGGGCCACTCCACTGGGGGGTCAACCATAGAATCACTGGCAGTTTACAAGGGGGTGAGGGAGGAACAGCCACGGTTTAATCAACAACACTTAATTATGACCACACACATATGAACATCCAAGCAAGCACAGGTTTTTTCCGCAGTGTTGTATATGTTGAGTGTTGTTTGTTGTCTATATTTAGTTATCTAATTCAAGGAATTAGCCATTTTTGAATGTATTATTACTTTCCAGAAAACCATGTATCTCCAAATGTGGTGATTAACCCATATGGATTATCTAAAACATGCATAGTCACAAATAGGCAGTTTTTCTTTAAATGTTGACATTTTAGAGATACATGGTTTTCCCAGGGCAGCAATAATATGTACACAATATTCAAGTCATTTTTGCCCCCAACCCCAAGTTTAAGAGTAAAGATCATTATCCATTTTCGTTTTGCATTAGGAGTGCCCCTACTTCCTGTTTTTTAATTTATATATTTGTATATAGAACTGGCATTAGATGGTCTAACACATTATTAAATGCTTCATTTGAATCCACCAATTGCATTCAAGTATACAGGATCCAAACATATATAGGACGCGCAGAAACATTTCGGCTTGTTTTCAAAGCGATCAATCTGAAAAGGAATGAGAGCATGAAAGGAAGAGAGAATGATGGGCCTTACATTAAAATGTCTTAATTTCCCATTGCTTGTAATGCACGTTGGCAAATTGGAGGTTAGAATATCCACTTTAATTTAACTTGCCATTGTGAATGAAAGATGCTTGAAGTAGGCTGCGTCAAAGGCATCCAGTAAAATGATTCTGGATCTCCTCAACGCTGCCTGGGAGAGGATGAAAGAGGAGCATATGCTCATGATGGGGCAGCGTTGTGCGTTGTCAATAATTGAATCACTCCTTCGCTCTCTCCTGCCCTGAAGGCTGTAGTGCAGAGTCAATAGGAGAGGAGAGCTCTCAAGCATCAGGTCTCTTTCTGTCCTTCCGCTCTCATTCAGTACTCTTTATCTCTGTCTATATATATTTCTTTTACATAAACATTCACACAGGAGAACTGATGCCACTGCCCCGTCTCTGTTTTATCTGTGTGCCTGTCTCTCTACAGTAAGCTGCTTTAAAAAAAATGAAATGAAATGGAGGGCAGGCTATAGAAGGATGAATGAAGGGATGGAGGGAGGGATCTGTAATGCCTCTTACCATTTCCTCTCACTTCTCTTCTTGTGCCTACTTCTAGACAGAAAGACGCTGTCTTTGGATTAGGTTGACCTTTGAACACTTTGCAACATTACCAACAATGACCTCATACAACCAGGCATATTAAAGAGATAGAGGGTTGACAAACATTTAGCTGCTAATGGTATATATCATCATATTGCCCAATCATCCTAGTGCCTTTCATATTGAACAGCAGAAGTGTCTAATTAAACTTTGTTGATTCAGTGCAGTAGCATTAGCCGTTATTATTCTGGGTCTTGCGGTCCTCCTTATTGCAGTAATATTCATATTCTCTCTACTCGAGTCCCTGGGAAGTTGATGCGAGTTCAATTTGCTCTTCTCTCTGGCATCTTGTCAGTCTCGTCAGTCTCGTCAGCTTTTTCTTCCTCTGCCTTCCTCTTGCCTGCCCTTTATCAACACCTACTTGTCCAACATGTCTCACCCTCTCTCCATCCACCACCCACCTCTCTGCGATGCAGACTTGTGGAAGCTTGCCTGTAATGGCCTGTATCCACCGATTATTTCTCTCTGCTTCCCTCCTCCCCTCCCTTTACCTCTGTGCAGACAGGTGGTGCTCTACTAAACAGGTTAGTGGTTAGCAGGGGAATAACTTCTCCGAGGCGAGGCCTCTCAGGGACTGCCTACAGACAGACAGCCAAGAGAGCCCCGTCCCTCCCACCTTCTCTCATGACCCCGTCCTGTTGCTGTCTGCTGCTGCAGACTTGTCTCATGACCTCGCGCATACCCCACCCACACACTCCTTGGCACGATGACATGGATTTCTCTCACAAAAACACATGGTCTAAGCATACATTACCTGTTTGTGTGCGTGCACGGAGACTTTGTCTGCACACACTAATGCACATAATACGCGCAAAATGTAAAAGTCATGAAGCCATATGACTCAGTACAGAAGGCTGTTGTTCAACATGCTTTTTCCTATGAAAATTTAAGATGTGGAGATAGTTTTCTGCATTCCTCTCCTGCTACAGTGATTACAAACATACTTCCATAGATTAGAATAGAAAAGCCTTGCCCTGTCCCACATTATATTTGGAAGCAGTCACACTCCAAACAACCCTATAGTGGCATGATATTATCATGACCCAGACCAGAGGAATGAGGAAATCCCGGAGTGTTTAGTCTCCAGGCTTTGCCTTGGCTTTGTAGTTCACCTTTACCCAGCCCTTCTCCAGAACAGCAAGGCATGCAGGTCTGTTTACTTGTGATAAGAGCAAGCAACTCTAATCCATTGCATTGGGGAGAACAAGTACATTAAACCTCTTCCAGTTTCACCTCCTCAAATTGTTTTGGAGCTGGTGGACCGGTCCATAATAATGGGGTGCAATGACCTTTCCACTGTATAGTTCAAAATGACTTCCATTGTTGAGGTAGACAGCTGCAACTGGCTCCTGTAGAGTTTCACTTAAGTCTTTTTGCATAATGTCTATGTCATTTCTGCTAAATGTTAGAGCTGAAATATCCCCCTGTCATTAGGAAAGCATTTTAATAAGTACTAATAAGTAATAAGTAAGTAAGTAAGAAGTACTGTAGTCCAAGCTAGACTGGACCTGTTTCCATGTAATTATTTCACAGCAGATGACTGGCGTTGCTGTGGCTTTAGCTGTTTTTGGAGCTCAAACATCAGTTTGATTCGTAGCGTCTCTTGACAGCATGTCTTAGCTGTGACATCATTCGTCCCTCACTGGGTCGCCAGCTATGTGAAAACAAGCATACAATACATCTGGCAGTGCGTCTCTCCCTTAAATCTGGCTGGCCTCATTTTCTCCTTCTCTCTCTCTTTTGCTCCCTCATTCCTTTTTTTGTGCCTTTTTTTTCTTTTTCCTCCTTTTCCTGGAGTCCCCTCTCCCCAGCCAAGGACCCAGCATTTTCCCACAGTGTGATGCTGAAGGCTGAGCCTTTGTTTCCTGCTACAGGGAAACATGGTGGGAGGAGGAGGCAGGCTGACTTCCTGGCTGCCAACTATGGGTCTATGTTATTGTGAGAAAAAGCAGGGGAGACAGATCCGATGATGACAGAAGAGTCTTTACTAGGGACTGACTTCAGCTAGAAAAATATAAAAATTGCTATATTTCTCAGACAATAGCACCTAAATAAGAACTATTAAGAACAGAGACAGTAGAAGTCAGCACTGTCATTTGCGGTATCTTAGATGCTTGGTGAGCATTTATTTTGGCAATGTTTCAATTTTTAGGTTATTATTATCGAAATACCACAGCAAAACTATAGGATAGATGTAAAATCATGGAGAAAAAGTACAGTGGTGATAAAGTGAAAAAAACTGCCACAAAGTAAAACAAAGTTTAACATTATAGTATTCTTTGAAAATGATAAATAGTATACATAAACTAGAGCCGTGTTATATTTGAAGCACCATATCCAACTGCCGAAATCTTACCTTAATAGGTCCATGTCATGAGCATAGTGTTAGTGCATTACTTCATCATAGTATACTGTTGCACTGGGCTATGGGCAGGCTTGTCCTAAATAACAGCACTGTCTTTTTAAATGGGATGTGGAGTGGGGTGTGTTAGTAGCAACAGACATCCTTTGGGAGCGGTGTGGTGTAACTCAGAGGGCAGAGGCTCCAGCCACGTTCCCAGAGACTCAAAAATAGTCGGGAAAACACTGAGACCAGCCGCTAGTGAGGAATGTAACCCAAAGAGGAGTTGTGTGTTTTGTGGATCCAGCTTGGAGAGGTTCTGCTGGACCATGTTTCACATATTCAGTAAATCGTAAGTGTCATTTTGTTTTAATACTTTATTCATGGCTTTGGATGGTTAAAGCACAGCTGCATGCTTTTGGAAACCACTGTCTCTGCATCCACCCACGGTTCACTCCGTACATTGTGGCTTCATCGAACAATTTTTTATACACAAAATGCCATAAAGTGCTTTTTGTATAAATGATGACCATAAAGAAGGGTCAGGATAGGTAATAGTTAAAAAACTAAAACAAGTGCAGTACATCTGGATAGTTTGAGAGAAAAAACAAGGACACGTTTAGACTTGAAAACTATTCAGTGCTAGAGGCATATCTAGGCTTTAGAGTGCAAGGACGATCTCAGTATTGACAGTACACTTTACTATTTAGAGGCACTTATGTGCTAAAGCTACTTCAGCTGTCTGAATCTGGTATTAATAAAAATGCAACTATAAAAACCTGAAATAAGTGGGAAAGTAGTGTTTGCAGAGATCATAGGCTAGATGTTGTTTTCCCCATCAGAGTTTTGCCATGTTGCGTGGGAAGATGAAGTCTCTGCCCTCTTTTTCTACTCGTGAACTTGAGTGTTTTCCTGTTTCGCTGTCCAATGCCACAGGGGCATTTGAATATTCAGGTCAAGAAGTGAAAACACACTTCCTCATCTCTACTCCTTTGCACATGGTGTTGTCAGTTCCCCAAGCAACAGTTATGCAAGAGTTCAAAAGAAAAAGCTCTCTTGCTTGTAACTAATTTATATTTTGCTCTGTTCGCACTAAAGAATATAATGACAATCATGCATTTTTGTGTACGCTATTTGCTCTGTCTTTGTGCTACAAACATAGATGAATACAGCGGTATCATCTAAGTCTTTAAAATCAGGCTATAAGCACAGACGCACACACCATTTCCATAACCTTGGCGTGCCTTATTATTCACACGGTTGAGTCACACTCACTGATATGTGACTGTCTTGCCCTTAATAGTCTATTGTTGTCGCTGTGGAGCTTTGTAATTAAGGCATACTTATATTGCCGCAGTTAATGCAATTTAATGACAAATCAATAACGGCTAATAAGGAATAACAAATAGGAAATGTTAAATTCAGAGTGCAAAACATACAAAGCAGTATTTTTGTGTGTGTGCATGTGTGGGGTTACTAATTTGACATCTACAATATAACCAATAATTGCATTTTATAGTGTAATTACTTACTGATTGGTGGTGGGAAATCATCTTTTATCTTCTCTATTCTCAAGTCCGGTTCTAATGTTGAAAGACAGTGTCTTAAACCACTCCGACACCTCGCTGCCCTTCAGGGTTCAACATTAAGGATGGATGGCCTGAAGCCAGATGATAAGTCAGTTAATTGGGCAGACATTGGCTCAATTAGGCCAGCGTTTTCACTATCCCCTGTCTTATGGCGATAACTATATTATCTTTGCCTCCGTCTTCTACTACTGCCCCACTCTCGTCTTCGCTGTGGTATTTTAGTGCAGGATTAATGAGTGTGCTGAGCGGACATGGTGGTCATAGGTAATTTGAATTACAAAGTGAAAAGTAAAAAAGATGTTCATTTTTTAACAAGGTTTTCTTAGGTTTTAAAATAGCATGTCATGGTTATTTGTTGGCAAAGTGGACTGAGTCGGCTGGTTTAAAGCACCTATAATTACCAGCCATCATCAAAATGCATTCAGTGCTGTATCATTTCCTCAGTTTGGATGAATGCAGATATGTATTGTAGTGCTGCATATATATATATAAGCATATATAACTGTTATAACAGTTGAGTACAACTTATTTTAGGACATTTCTTACATTTATTCAAAGTCAATTATTTACATTTTAAAATATTTTTCAGCATTTATTTTGTCCCTGGTCATTATAAAATGCATTTTGTGGCACATTTTAATATGAAATAATACAGAATATTAGAAGAAATAAGGAAAATCAATAGAGTAATACATTATATTGATCTATTTCATTTTGCGTGCTTATGAAATAATCAATTCCTGGCCTCACATTCAGTGTAAGTTAAACAAAAACATTTATAATGCTGGGTTTTGCTTTATTCCTTGTCCAAGCATTCGTTAACAGTCTGTCCATGTTCCTGTTGTTCTGGTGAAAATATACTATAAATATATAGACCGCTGATAGTCTGGTCCAACTGAGAAAACCCCTAATATTGAATTGTACTAATGGAGTTATGTGAGAGAGAGAGAGAGAGAGAGAGAGAGAGAGAGAGAGAGAGACAGAGACAGAGGAACAATTGATAATTTCTCTTGCTCAGTTGTTCAAGAAAAGTAGGATTGGATACATAAGTTGAATATAGCTTAATATCTTAGAAACCATTTGTCATTATGACCCAAGTACTTTTAGATTTGCTTGCTTAGTGAATACTGTATATGACATTTCAGTACAATCAATTAATAGTCCATCATGTGAGGCATTATTACGACATTTCTGAAGGCAAAGGCATTTTTTAAGAAGACATTGTGCACTGTACTGTTTAATCAGCCCTAATCATATTTAGTCTTCTGCTCCATTTCTGGCAGCGTCTTTATGTGTATGTGAGTGTTGGTCCTGCTTGGGGAATACCACATGTGTGTGAATGTGTGTGGGTGACTAGTCACACTAGGCCAGGGACATGACGTCATGAGACAGAATATTCCACTAAGCTGTATGACTAAAAAAACAAATTATGTGTATTCTAGTTCACCCACATTGAATAATGATGGGGGTTTTACCCACATGTCCCATAATGTGCATTGTTTAAATCAATATACCAATCATACCACATTAGGAAGTTCCCAGAAGGCCATTAGTAGTGTGACATTCGACCTTTGCCCTCTGACCATAGCTGCTACCTAAGGAGCTACTCATTAGTGCGACCTTTGGCCTCATTATACATTCTATGTCATGGCAATGTTTTGGCAGTCCTATTTGTATCGCCTCAACACACCCCTCCCCCCCCCCTAATGTAATTACTGTGAATAGAGCTGTGGACACACACCCACACATAGACATTCCTTTCGGCGTAACAAAGTCCATTCTACTGTAGAAACCACATAATATGCTCCAATGACCTGTTCACGCTTGGCTCTTAGAACTCACCTGGGAATAGGGCTGGTTACCGAATTCGATACTTTTTAGGCACTAAACGAATTGCCTCCTTTGTATCGAGTATCGAAAAATGTCTCGTCATTCAATACCAAATTTAAGTACCTAGGAGGAAATCTCATTAGCGTCAGTGAGCCAGTAAGCATGCAGCATGCAGCATGCTTCAACAAAGATCTAAGGATCTGGCTGGTGATTGGCTGTCTTAACGTAACACGTCATAGAGGCATGCAGGAAAAACTCTGTCAGGCCATTTTTGTTAAAATGGATTTCATAAATTGGAATTGAAAAAAGTGTCCTTTAGAAACCGGTATTAAAGTCACAGTATTGGTATCGATACGGGATTTACCCAGCCCTACCTGGGAAGAAAAATAAGACAGTAAGAAGGATGTACGTGTGTCACATCCTGCAGAGCTTGGCACAAATGAATACACTCATGAAGTCACCACAAATAATAAGAAAAAAGGCTTCACAGATCATCACAAGTAACTGGCATGCCATATTCTGCAGCTGCTATTGTGATCGCCTCTGTCCAGTCGCTGTATTCACGGCCAGCTGTTTCACTCAGCACATGACCTGAGATCCAAACCCCAGTTTTGGTCTCCTGCAGTGAGTGTCCTAGCAGATGTTACACTGAATTACCTCCTAGCCTAGCAGTGACTCTAAGCTCTCACTGTAATCAAGCTGTGCATTAGTGTGTGTCTATGTGTGTTACAGCCAGGCTCAGTGGCTACGTTAGCTCTCTCAACAGTTGTTCTCCAACAGCCTGATCTCAGTTACCAGCCAACCTTCCCCACAATGCAGTGTGTCTGCCAGTGCTCTGAGTCAGGCATCCCTTCAAACTCCGAAAACAGACTCCTAGAGGAGCTGATCATTTAGGAGATACTACATGCTAAAGCGAACTCCCTCCTTTCCTGTGTGTGTGTGTGTGTGTCTGTTTAGTGAAAAGGGGTGTGTTTGCATGTGTCTCATTCTTGCTGTTAAAAGCTTCCTTCCTCCCTGTAAATGAAAGGCCTCCAATACTTTTAGCTAATGTGTGTTCCAATCTATAGCTCTAACTGGTTCTTATTTTTTTTCACAAAAGTGGTCACACCATAACTTTGGTTTTTATTCCCTCTTGTTTGTGGCAGCGATGCCTGGGGCAGTCTCTCTCTCTCTCTCTCTCTCTCTCTCTCTCTCTCTCTCTCTCTCTCTCTCTCTCTTTCTCTCTCTCTCTTTCTCCCCTCTTCCCAGCATAATCTCACTTTTGTCTTGTGTGCATTAGACCGCTGGCACTGTAAGAGTCTAAAGAGCCGACGCCATCAACCAGCACAGGTGCCGCAAAGCACTAATGCACTGGATATGGACCAACATGGACTTGACTGTGCCCACTCATCTATGTTACCCATCTATTTAAATGCACATTTTTGTGTTTTCCCTTTCGCTGTCATTGTTATCGCTTCCATGGCCACACGACACAGCCAATCAGGACTCAGAGAGATCACGGATGGATGAGCTGAAAGGTTTTTTTGTTTCAGAGTATCCATACGTAATGTGTGGGAATTTTCCTATAGGGGTTATTATGGCGAAGGAAATTATGGCACACATTAGCTGCTGTGTTGTGCTGTGAAATTTGCAGAGCGAGGTCAGAAACTTAGGTGTCCTCTTTGACAGCTCCCTTAATTTGAATAAACAAGTCAACTCTGTTGTTAAAGGTAGTTTTTATCAGCTTAGAACAGTAGCCAAGCTGAAAGACTTTTTTTATCCAAGAATGATCTTGAAACAATCAGTCATGCTTTTATTACCTCACGTTTAGAATACTGCAACTCACTATACACAGGCCTAACCCAATAGAATTTAAACATCCTCATTGGCACCAAAAAGTATGACCACATAACTCCCGTTTTAGCTGAGCTTCATTGGTTGTCAGTGTAATTCAGAATACATTTTAAAGATTTACGTTTTGTTTTTAAAGCACTCCATGGTCAAGCCCCTCCGTATATTTCTGATCTCCTGTCCACTTACTCTGTCGCCAGGTCACTCAGGTCCACAACCCAACAACTCCTCGTCATCCCTCAGACACACCTAAAAACCAGAGGAGACCGAGCCTTCTCTGTAGTAGCCCCCAAACTCTGGAATTCCCTCCCACCCCATATCAACACAATTGCCAGTTTTAAGTCAAACCTGAAGACACACTTTTACTCTATTGCTTTTAATTCCCTTTTGTTCTATTGTTGTTTTATTCTATGTCATATTATTTGACTTTACCTGTGCCTTATTATATTCATGGAGTCTTGTACACTTGATTATGTATTTTCAAGGCATACTGTTTCTGCCTTCCCTGCTCTACCTTTAAAGCACTTTGGGTCAACTGTTGTTCGTTTAAATGTGCTATATAAATTAAATGACCTGACTTGACTTGCTGCATCTCCAGCTCACTTCACTCACTCACAACCTCAACCTCTGTCTTTGTCTCCAGAGATCATTCTTTCTCTGCAGTGAATGAGGTTTGCTCTGCTGTTCTGTTGACTGTATCCTCTCGCCTCCCCGATTGGTGTTTGGGCTCCGAGGCCTGTAGCCACATGTCAGTGGTTCAGCTCAAACATTCGCCGTTCTGCACCAGCAGCATCTGACAGGATCCCCCTCGTCTCTTTCCCTTGCCTCCTCTTGACTACTCTTCTTTCTGCCTCTCGCTGTGGGCCAGACGTTTGTTTTGTTGTCTATATTCTCCTGCTACCGATCACACAACTGTTCACTCCAGTGCAGATGACAATCGGCAGATGACAGGTTGATGCACAAAGAAACATACATTTTCACGGGTTTAACCAAAACACAAATGCCATTGTATTGCTGAATAACATGTCAATTAAAGACATGAATCAGCAAAAAATTCTGACAACGATTTGTCATATTTTAACTTCCTCTCTGGGCCTCATTATTTCAGCCAAGCACTGAGGAAAAACGTACCACATCTGCTTGGATCAAATGAGCTATCAAACCCGTGAGTACTCTGCAGTGTGACAGACATGTAGTTGTTTCATCACAGCCTGTGGTCCTACCCAATGACTCAGCCAAAGCCAAAGTAGCGGTAATAATGGACACATTATTGTGTTAGGCTTGATGCATGGATAATGGCCTATTTGTCTGGTTGCCTGTCTCTGCAGTGCATGTGTTTCATAATCATGCTTGGACAATTAGGGTGTGTGTGTGTGTGTGTGTGTGTGTGTGTGTGTGTGTGTGTGTGTGTGTGTGTGTGTGTGTTTCGTTGTTAACTGTGATGTTTTCTGCTTGGATGTTTGAATAGATATTTCCCATCCAGCCTGCCTGAGACAGTCCAGTGGTTTTTCTTTATTGATACAAATATGAAAGCAGTAGCCTTATACTAAACACAATAAGATTTTCTTTTAAATCCACTTATTTTACACATATTTTAATAGTCATGAGTTTTATTATTCAGCCTGTTAAAAATAAAGATGATTATTGCCCTCCCATTGGGGCCCAGGAGGGAGCTTTGTCAAGTATGCGAAAATAACCTTAACAGTGTTGCATTATGGGAAATGTAGGATCCAGTGTTTTTGGGACTGAAGGTGAGGATATCTCATCTCTTGCGGATTTGATTGCGTGCGTGCGTGCATGTATGTGTATGTATGTTGTCAACTGTGATATTTTCTACTTGGATGTTTGAGTTCAGGGCCCAGTTGCTTGTAGAGGGTTGGTTGGTGTTGTTGGCTGGCTAGAGCTTTTTGTTTTGAGCCCTATCTAGAAGCCAAGCCAGCTATGAGGGGCAGTTAATGATGTTTTACGCTCTACAGTCAGGGATATAAATATGATGGAAACTCTGTGTATTGCAACCTCAGTGCACGATTACAAACCACTTGTCCAACCACTGTGCTGCAGTTCTTATCAAACCATCTCATTTGGTTTCATATCTGCATTTTCCCAAGCATTATCAGTTCCACTTTATGTGTCTGTCTTTGTGTTACTTATTTTCATATTTTTCGTACAAAGTTTCACATTTATATTTGTGATGATACACGAGAGGCACAAACTGGGTTTAATGATTCACATCATTTTCATACTCCCACAAGCCATGAATGAAAGCATCTACATTTGTTCTGTTTCTCTATTCATTTAATCAGGTTTTACAAAACATTTATATAGCTGACAGTTTGTCTAAAGTACAATATATAAATCTAACCTAACCTCCATAGGAACAAGAGCTAAAGGTCTTCAAAAATTGTGAGTGTAAGATTTTGTCAAACTGTATGTCTTTGTTGATGATATGCATGCAGGTCTCATGTGTTTATTTGGTAGAGAGCATTATTAACAAGAAATTGCTGTACCAGTCTGCGAGTAAGAAAAGTGTATTGATTGCTGTAAATGCTGGTCTAACAGCAAAGCAAAATGCTGTGTAAACCCTGTGCGGGGCAGTTACCACAGAAAACACTGTTAGCAAGAAGACTTCACCGCTTAACGCTAACTGGAGGCTCTCTCTCTTGAGAAATGTAGTTGTTGTTCTAGGTTATGTCAGAAGCTTTAGCTTTGGTCGTCAGGGTCATTTTACATGTTGGTTATTACAGTAGTGTGAGCGCAAGCATAAGTCAACGGGTATTATTTCCTGTGTGAAGTTTAACTCCACTTCACATGCACTCTAACGTGCTGCTGTAGTGCATGTAATTGTAGTGAAACAACATGTAATTGTAGTGAAATAATGCATACTTGTAGGAACACAATAGCATGTAGACTTTCAAAGGATGTTATTTGGAGTTGCAGTACATTAATTCAGCCTATCTTGAGCTATCAGTACAAATTTAGTCTCTTGTGGTATAGCCAGCTAGCCAGCGTGTCAGTGTGTTAGAAGTCTAAGTGCTCTGACGCCTATATGGGCCCGAGTTTTTAGACTGTATCAGATCCCAGACAGGCTATCAGATGAACTCTTTTTTTTCAGGATGCAGAGACAAAGCGCACTGGGGTGTAGCCCAGACACAGTCAGAATCCATTACTCTGCTCTGCCCTCCCCATGACTTACTCCTAACTGAGTTTGTATTGAACCTCAGCAGGGCACAGTGCATCTAGATGCCAGACTGTGCTGATAGTATTTGGCGTAATGCAGTGGCATAACTTCCTAAATAGCTAATGTGCATCTATATCGCCAGCCAACTAGGTGTTTAAATTTAAGAAGTAACTTAGCAACACTAACTAATGCACCAGAAGAAGAAATAAAGGTGTTGCAGCACAGGACAAGAGTTATTTGGTTTTTATTTGGCCCCTGTCTGGGCACGCCCCCAATTACTATAGCACTGATTAAAACACCACAGGGTACACGTGGATCAGAAGAGACAAATGTATTCATTGGGGGAAAAAAAATACAAATGCCATTAGGTGGGAACCAGCAGTGAGATGCCATGACGTGCAGAGCTACTGCTGTTCTTTATTGCTTGACCTTTTTAATTATGTATTTTGGTACAGGGCTTTACTGTATATAGTTCTGTCTGTGTGTACTGTAGGAGCCACTGGAAGTCTCTCTGCATAGTATCTGAAATATTAAGCCCAGAAGACCAAGAGGGATAGAATGATTGGTGGCCAAGAGAGGAGAAGGGAGATAGACACAGTAAGAGAGATCAACACAACAGGGAAAGAAGAAGAGAAGACGAGAGTGTTATGGAAAGAGGTGTACCAGAGAGTCTGAAAGAATCCTCCCAACATAAACTATACCCCACCACCTCAGGTAAACACTGAATGAGAGAGAAAGACAGGATGGAAGATAAATGGAGGCAGAGTAATGGAGGATTATCAAGGACAGATACGAATGTTTGCCGAGAATAGACGACGTTGGGGGAAGGGAACCAAAGAGCAGAGAAACAAGGAGACCAGGACAGCAGGCCCTGCTTTTAAATACCAGCTGTTATTTCCAGAGGCTGACATGAACAGTGTGTCAAACTGGGTGATGTAGAAGCTATGAGCAGATTTCACACGCCAGACAGTCTTTCATTGTCATTATTACAAAGTGGCCTACAATAGGCTGTAAATTACACATTACAGTACAATTTAATACAGTGCCATACAGATGACAGGCAGGATCAATTCATACTTTCACAGTCTCTTACTGTGCTAATATCATATGCTGAGAGAAAAAGACAACCATAAAGCAGAATAAAATATATTCCTTTTTTTGAAGATGCATTCCTCTTTCTGCTGCAACTTCTCTTCACAACATCCATAATATTATTCCAGGGGATCTTGCTTTTGGCGAGCTACACTGGCTGCATGTTCCAGTCCATTTTCACATAAAGAATACTCCCATGCTTCCTATTTGTCTAAATATTAGAAATGTGTATGGTACCAGTTAGATGAAATGTCTCAGTCTGTTTGTGAGTCATAGAAACATCATAATGCAGCTTTTGGAACTGTGGGCATAAGTTTCCATCCCTTCCTGTCTCTGTACAGCACATCCCTCTTGAAAACCCCTGTTTCCCCTCCTCTCCGCTTACTTGACTCGCTCTCTGTTCTGCCCAGTACCCAGTCAGCCAATCACGAAGCAGCGCTAGGTGCAAACACAGTTCCTCTGCAGCTGTGCTTTGGAAAAGGCCAGGAGCTCCTAAAACTAGATTCTCATATGCAAAGCTATGCTAAAGGTGTTTGCACATGTATTTTTTTAAGGAGTGGATTTGACAACAAAGCCGGCTGACTGTACAAAGGGCTGCATGCTGTTGCTAATCTGTCAGTACGGCTGCTGCATTTTCTAGAATGCTCTTTTTTTTAATCCACAGAAGAGATGTACAGTGCGCGTGCACACACTCACACACACACACACACACACACACACACACACACACACACACACACACACACACACAAACACACAAACACACACAGGCCTGCTCTCATACATGGGATTAGTGTGTAAGCTGTCCATAGAGGGCACTGTTAACAGAATGTTCTCACTCATTTTGCGAGCAATTGACCCTCTGTCTTCCTCGTCCTGCCAGTGTCAGGGGCTAATGCTTGTGTAGCTCGCACTGCTTACAGCCCTTGCTAGCATATTTAGCTCTTCATCCTCTTATCACTGTGACGCTGACTGGAACATGGACAAGGTTGATGGTCAATAGAACCGCAAGAGCACCTAGTGCTGGTGTTTGACTATACTTGACTAAAGACAACAATTAATTTTACTTCACTTCATGAAATATTGGAGAATAGTGAATACACTGCAAACACAGGCAAATATACACTGCATGGAGACACACATTTGCTTTTTCCTGGTGACAGCCATTCACTAATTCTTGTAAAAACCCAGAAAGTAGGGCGACATCAAACAGCAGAAAGCTCTTTACTTTGTCTCCTAATCTTCTTTTGCTAAAAAATGGCCAGGAATAGGGCTTCAGGGTTGTCGTTGTCAGAAATATTGAACACTTTCTAAACTGCACTCTAAACTCCTGTCACAGTGGAGAAGAGTTGACAGGGTTGTGAGTTTAAGTGAAGCTCCACAAAACAGATAGCAAATGGGTTTCACTTTGAAGCATTGTCACATCATGGAAACTGCCTAAGCTTGACCATTAATGATAATCGTTGATATGAATTGCTTCTTATTTCTAGTGGTTCCACTGCATCAGTTTGCAGTGCAGCTTGACTCAAATCTGCCATGCGTTTTCATTAATCCATTGATGTTTCAAATTGTAAATGAGAAGTCACAAAGCATCCATTTAGCAAGTAAGCTTAGAAGTGGGTGCATGAACATGTGTTGATGTAGTGTGCGAGCTTGTCATGTCGAGGACTCACTCGCTGACTTTGAGGCAAGTGGAGCGTTCTCTCTTCGTCATCTTCTCACTCTCTTCCTTCACACTCACCACGAGCGCTTGCTAATCCGTGCAGTACATATGCTCCCTCTCTCGCACTTCCTCTACTCAGACTCTGCAGGGTGACTCAGTTCTTTCCCTCTCCTTTTGTCACTCTTAGATCTCATCTGATGCCAAGGCTGAAGGAGTCTCGCTCCCATGAGTCATTGCTCTGCCCCAGTAGCGCTGTGGAAGCCCTGGACCTAAGTATGGAGGACGAGGTCGTCATCAAGCCGGTTCACAGCAGCATCCTCGGGCAGGACTACTGCTTTGAGGTGAGGGGCTACACACACACACACACACACACACACACACACACACACACACACACACACACAGACACGTGATATACAGTACAATACATGACACACACACACACACACACATGTAATATACAGTACATAAACACAAAAACACTACAGAACATCACCACTTTTTCATTAAAGCATCCATGCACAGCTATAGATCTGGTGTTGCTGCTGTTTAGAGTTATTTCAGCCACTCAGGCCCTGCAAGTAAAAGTACTGTTCATTTTCTCCCTCAACGATGTTTGGTGAGTGGAATTTGGAGCACTTCCGAGCCATCAGTACAAAAAATAAGCAACTACGTTAGACAATTGTGGTGCTTTGAGCGAAAGTAAAAGAGCATCTCTAACTCATTGTTTTGTTTTTTTTCAATTCGATCCAGCGGCTGCTCTTACTTCACATCTCTATTGCAACTCCAGTTTTTGATTAGCTGCAGATGGCCAATTATAACCAAAATTTCAGATACACACAGCTTTTCTGTATTAAATAACACAGAAGCAAGTGACTGTGGTTACATTTTTCTGGTTGTCGAAAATAAATTGATGTAAAGCATTAATTTGTTTCAGTCACTGGCTGTGTGAAACCTGATGTATCGTCATGATCATCGGCGGACTTGAGTAATTTCCAACACATTGCCTCTAATCACTGTAAGAGTCACGTGTGCACGAACACATGTATGCATACATGCAGCTGTAGCTAGGGAGCCTCAGGGTGAGAGAAAATACTGAATACTTTAAATCCTACACTGCCTCCCGTAGAGACCTGAAATCTCCACTAATCTGTATTATCCTGCTCATTACATCATTCTCATTTCTGCTCTTTCTGTTCTCTCGCCGTCCCACTATGCATTTTTTTATTATCCAGTCAACATCCAGCCTACCAGTCTTTCTCAACACTGCCGAGTCATCCTCAGATCCACTATTGTGTATGCGTGTGTATTGTTGATAAGCTTTTTGCCGACAGAGACAAAGTGGTATTTCAGAACTAAGTTTAGCAAAACATTCTGTTCGACTTCTTCTTTGTCATTGTTATGCATGGCGTTTGATCATTTAATCGTTCATTTTCCTTCTCTCTCTCTGTGTAGGTCACAACCTCCACAGGAAGCAAATGTTTTTCCTGCCGTTCATCAGCCGAGAGAGACAAATGGATGGAGAATCTGAGGAGAGCAGTACAACCCAACAAGGTAAATACACAGTAGCTGGGACGAGTGCAGCAATCAACACTAATAAGTTCATGTACAAGTGTCCCAATTCCAAACCACACTGTGCAACATCGATAGTTATAAAAACAGTGATCTACGTGGTGTTTGACATTGTGTCGTAACTCGCACAACAATGCAATCTGATATGGTAACGTGCAGCTGTGCCCTTCCTGCACTGTATACCTAAAGGGCAGAGGACACAGAGGTTGCAGGGAGGAACGCCGAGACTCCCAAAGTGCATTTCTCCCAAGCGTTGATACCATCTGTAGTCTTGACAAACACAGCTGTGGCAGAGGGAGAGTGGCAAACACATCAAGCCAAGAAAATAGTCCTCATCTCACAGCGTCTTTGCTCCTTCATCTGTCATTATTAAGTACATGACTCATTAATTACAACTTTAAAAGAAAAAAAGCTCCCTAATAACGTTGGAGTGTTCTTACTCCTTGGCTCTTTTTTGGCAGAGAGGTATTATTTCTGTCTCTCTCTGTCTTTGCTTTGCATTTTTAATTATTTCATGATTTTGAGTGACTTGCAGAGAGAGTTAGAGTGCAGTGTTCTTTTTTGGCAGACATAGAAACTGGAGTCAGATACTGATATTGTTTGGAACTAGATAAGGAAGTCTCTGGAGTTGTTTTAAACAGATTTTACACTTCTCTACTCACTGACTAAAACAGACTAGACCCACGATTAAGGTAACATGTCAATGCGAACAAGTGTACAAACACTTGTTTAAACCATTTATCCAGTATATGGAGGACAAGCAAAGGCATCAGCATGTATAAAAACGTATTCAATTTGTTTACTTAAACTGATTTTGCTCCTAAAGAACTTAAAATCTAAATGTGTAATGATCTACAATAACAGAGTACATATTGGTTAAAAGCTGACAGGGCATTATGCAGGACATACTGAAGACTCAACCTGTTTGACTTTGTGGTTTACCGGTCAGTACGTATTTGTCACCTTAGTCTATATCCTCGACGTTCCACTTTCGGGATTGCTCCGTTGCCGCCGGACAATCCGCCGGATTTCCCTCATTTAGGCCGGATATCCGTCTGCCTTGGGCTTCCTTTGTGTTGGCATTTTAAACTCCGGTCGATTTATGAGGACTGTGGTTAACCTTTTCTCAGATCTCTGCAATCTAAATCCAGACAGCTAGCTAGACTATCTGTCCAATCTCAGTTTTCTGTTGCACGACTAAAACAACTTTTAAACGTACACGTTTCACCAAAATAAGTTCCTTCCAAGCCTATTTTGTAGCGGCATCGCTGCTTTTCTCTGCCCAAGACGATTGTGATTGGTTTGAAGAAATGCCAATAAACCAGAGCACATTTTCCTCCCATCCCTGAATGCTTTGTGGAGTGGTCAGACTCTCCTCCAGCGTACTTTGGAGGAGGGTCTGGCAAAGCGAGACTGTTTTTACCTTGACCTCGCCATAACATTTTTTTTTTCTGTCGCTGGTGCTTCGGAGGCGGAAGGAGTTGCTCATATAGCAAAAGTATGGAACAACAAAGGAAATAAAAATATATTCAGCGATTTTCAATACCTATCTGCCAGATACGTAATCAATATAAATGAAATTAGGTGGTGCACAATTCATCTTGTGTAATAGATCTGGGTACTTAATGATAATAGGCAGTATGCACAAGTATCATCTTTACAGGCTGGTGTTTGATTGCAAATACAGTTCCGTGTGACACAACACAAAGTTTAACTTCTAACTGACAGTATAGAGCACCTTGATTTACTGTAGGGAGTCATTTTTGTGTGTCAACAGAGGGACATTTGACAAATCTACTGACAAAGTGTTATTTAACACTGAGTACACCAAGACTGAAATGTAGCTCTCAATCTTCAGGAATAATACTGAGCAGAGGAACACATACTCCAAAGGCTTGAGGCATCATGCTGCAAAAGAAATTTGAAGATTAAGATGTTCTATGCAGTACAGGAGTCGGCAGTGGAGTCAGTCTATAGAAAGTCCCTTCGAACCGGTTTTTCTCACAGTTGAAAAGGAGAACTCTTCTACTATCTGTAAGAAGGTGATGCTGAGACATAATCCTCGTGACCCATACATCTCCTATTGTTTGACAGATTGGGCTTTCTAACGTCCAATGCCTCGACTTTTGCTGCCACTTAAGATGCACCTAAATGAAGCACACACACATTAAATATAAGATTTTTCAGAGTTCAGAAACACCTGTTGAATCTAGACCTACAGAAACATATAAACTGCATGAATACATTTCATTAACCAGAAGAATGTTTTTGTCGTACGCTGCAACATATGAAAAGCATCCAGATACGGTTGAGCTTTCTTGAGCATAGCTTGCGGTATTTCAATCATCTACTGTAATGGCGTTTTTGTGATTATGAGAGGCCCTGGTATTTCTCTCTGATAAGGTATTTATTAGCTCCTCTCTTTCCTCTCTTCATCTTTAGAGGTATTTTTCAAGGCAATCTGAATAATGGGCAAAAATGACATAAGAATGGGTTAGCACTCTGTGAAATAATGTAGGAAGGAAATTCCTTAGCTTTTTAAAAGACTGCAAACGCAGGAGAGAAAGGATTTTAAATTGTCATTAAAAATGGAGAAACGTCAAATGGCTGATTCTCGTTTGAATGTCATCAGTTTATTCTGCAGCCGTTTGATTCATTCAGTTTGTTGTTTACTAGATTAGTTTTGATGTTAGTAGTTACTTCCATCCAGTACATGTCCTTTTACTTTTGCCCAGTGGTGATGTTGTTGGTAAAGATTGTTCCAAAAGACCTTACTTAACCACTCCCTTTCATCTTCTCCAGGACAACAGTCGTCGGGTGGAGAACCTGTTGAGGCTGTGGATCATCGAGGCCAAGGACCTGCCGGCCAAAAAGAAATACTTCTGCGAGCTTTGCCTCGATGACTCACTGTACGCCCGCACCACCTGTAAACTCAAGACTGACAATGTCTTCTGGGGAGAGCACTTTGAGTTCAACAACCTGCCTGCTGTCAAGAGCATCACAGCCCACCTCTACAAAGACACAGACAAAAAGAAAAAGAAAGATAAAAACAATTACATTGGACTTGTCAATATCCCCGTCGCAGCAGTTACCGGACGGCAGTTTGTGGAGAAGTGGTATCCAGTCAGCCTGCCCAACCCCCCTAAGGGCAAGACATCTGGGCCTATGATTAGGATCAAGGCACGCTATCAGAGTATGAACATCCTTCCCATGGAGATGTACAAGGAGTTTGCAGAGTACACCACCAACAACTACATGCTGCTTTGCTCGGTGCTTGAGCCTGGGATTAGCGTCAAGAACAAGGAGGAGATGGCGTGTGCACTGGTCCACATTCTACAGAGCACTGGCAAGGCCAAGGTTAGTACCAATGATGTGATTTATTTCCATTTTCGCCATGTTTGTACTCTCCGTGGAGACAAAATGGATAACAAAAGCAGAATGTCAGACCATTATCCTGCCATGAGGTACAGACAAGACATTATGAAGCACACAAATGTTAACTATTCCTCCGCTGCCTGCTCATCCTTTGAACTATTGACCCCCCCCCCCTCCCACAGCTGTAATGCAGAGCAGACAAAGACCAGACGGCGAGGTGATTTCCTCTTGGTGCACCAGCCTGTATTACATTTTTAACTCAAGCTAATCCCTAACATGTATCCCCTGCAGTGCTTCACGGCATACCGATGCAGGACAGAAGCACAATATATCCACCGCTGTCTGCAGCACTGCAAGCGCGGGGAGATTAGTCTACCACAGTAGGAGCTAAGTCTCCCATGACAACAGGACTCAGATAATCTCCCATCCAACCCAAATTGCTTTTTTTTTCACTTTACCTTTCAGTGCAGTGAAACAAACGTTGGCATTTTGAGTGTTCATAAAATCTGAGTGAGACATGGAAGGGGAAAGCCATCTTATTGGCTGCTGATAAAAAGAGGATGTAAAGAAGCCAAGAGCTGAATTGATGAGTTGATTAATCGATATTAATCAGCCTACATTGAAACCAGGTTAGTCATTGATTTTTCAAGCATAAATGACAAGAAGTCAAAAAGGTTCCAGCCACTCAAATGTTAAGATTTGATCTGCTTTTCTTTGTTTTATATAATTGTTACTTGAATATGTTTTGGTCTGTTGACTGGAAGAGACAAGGCATTTAAAAGATGTCGAATTGTGTCCTGGGAAGATATACTGGGCTTTTTTTTTCCTGCTGTTTTATAGAAGAAACAATTAACTGATGTGTGATAATACTGATGGATTTAAGTCAGTTCCAATGCCTTTCCAATAAACAAAAGATCATTTTTATCAGGAAATAGGCATCTTGTTGTCCTCGTAATGTCTGAAATAACTGTCTGCTTTTAGTGGAAGATTGCTTCAGGCTGCTTTCTTCACTGCAGAATCACGTCTTCAATGCCTCGTCAGTTGCCCGCGACAGCTTGTGCCTCAGTTTAGTTTTTTTGACAGTATCTCATCAGCAGAGCTTTGAAACTTTCTCAGACTTTATCACAGCTCAGCGGAGTGATGAATGATCAGTGCTTAAGAAGTGATGTCTATCCACACTGTACCGCCAGTCTGCCTGTTTAGGCTCGGGACTGATAGCTTTTGATTGATGGGGGAGAAGGCCTCTACTGGTCCCTGGAGAGACGGCCACATCCTTAATTACCTTCAATTAATCCCCACCTTCCCAGCAAAGCACTCAAACTTTTACTTCTCTCTCACCTTCCAGTCTTCCTTCCTGGCTGGTTTTCTGCTAGCTGTGGATGAGCTGTGTGTAAAACGGCACCAGAGATGATTTTCCAAGGTTGCTCATCATGACAGAGACCTTCATACACATAAACATACTATACCCTCACTAAATCTGTGTTCAAGAAAAACAAACTAATTTTATCTATGTGGCGCTGTAAATACAGAAAGAAAGCTGCTGTTGCCTTGTGAAGAACAGCTTTTGGACTGACGTAAGCAGGAAGAATTAATAATGGCTGCTTTCAAAATGTTGTTAGCTGCTGCAGCTTCCTTTCTGAAAAGACTTTCATCATTCAATACATTGTGAAGTGGTCTGACATACTTAGGTAGTACACATACACTTGAGTACATGTTTTTCCTTCAGCCTTGAGGGATAAAGCAGTCATGTCATGCCAAACGCAGCACACAGCGATACCAAGAAACCACTTATTCTAAACTATTCCCAAGGCCTAATTAGGATATCCGCTGCTGCTGCACAGATGCTTTATATACACATATATCTTAATACAATGATGAAGTTCTTTTTTTCATGCACTGCCAACTTGGGTGCGGTCTGTGCTAACATTGGTGGGTTATATTTAGGAATCAAGCACATTTACTTGAGCAAAGATATACTCTGGAAAATCCCATAAGCTCAATGTCATTGTTCCCCCATTGTTCGTTTTGGAGATGCAGCAGTGACTTTGTAGTTTTGAAGTTCTGATGATGCACATCGTGTTTAATCAGCTGTGTATGGGGTTGGAAACAGTTTCTAATTGCAGCTGGCTATTGTTGTTGTTGTTGTTGTTGTTGTTAGATGCAGATTGCAGGTTGTAATGTGCATTAGTATGCAACACCTTCTAGACTCCTGTTTCTTCTCGTGTCATTTTATCACCCATCACGTAATAATTACACCCCAAATATTCTGCTCCGTTGCACACTCGCTCTTTCTCTCTTGTTCTCTCCCTACTTTGCGTCTTTGTCTTGCTTCATCTCTCTTTCATGCTTCATTGCGTCTTGAGGCCAAAGCTCTCTGGAGAGATGTCATTACGGATGCTGTATTGATGTCTGGATGCATTGGTGAGCATGGCGGGCATGCTAACTTTATACACACACACCTACATATAAATCACAGGACATTAGCAGGTGGTTGCAGGTCAGTTATTCAATTTTATGCGCGAGCAAGAAGGCCTGCAGTTGTATTCGGATATATGTGGCTTTAGGAATAGGTCAGATATGCACACTATGTCTGTGGGTTGAAGTAAAAACAACAATGACCAGAACTGCAAGCAGTTATGACGGGGTCCAAGCCTCGCCAATGCGAGTCGCCCCCCCCCCAACGACCCATGGAGTCCGCAAGTGCGTTACCTAAAGCGCAATGGCAGCTAGGTAAACGTCAGACAATATCACAATGCGTCAAACATTAGGAAATATCACAATGCGTGAGCTGCTATTAAAGCTTTAGTGCGTAACTTTTTGATATTAATGAACGTCCGTTACATTCAAGCGATTGCCAAATGAGTTGCTAAGACTATCAGCTCCACACAACTCTCTTTGTATTTCTCAGTATGACTATGTTCAGAAGATTGTGTCGTCCGGTGACTTTCCCGCGCAGAAACTCGAGTGAAGATAATTACCTCTTTTGAAGAGTCCATCATGTTTTTTACTCGTCCGTGTCCTCTTTGGCTACTAGCAACTGTGTCAATGGGGGCGTGGAGGCGGTGTGCAGTCCCTGAAGGCTTGTATCATGTGGACGTGCCGATAGTTTTGTTGTTATTACTTAGAATTCCTCATGGGGGCAGCAGAAATTACGCACTATTATAGCTTTAAGTATAAACCCTAATCCTATCTTCCCATTTACATTCATTTTATACATGCGTTGTAATGGCACCAATGTATTTTTAGGGGGCCGCAATAGACCACGCCCACTTTAACCAATCAATCAGTCCTACAAATGGCACCGCCCCACCATGCATGGTTGAGGCTGTAGCGACACTGTTATCTCCTGAAAAATAAAAAGAAGAAGAATTATTACAAAAACGATAGGGTTCCCAGCACCGATGGTACTGGGATCTGTGTTGCCTTGCCTAAGCAGGATCCCAGCCCCCTCGGGTTTGGACCCCTAATAAGAATAATCCTTAGGATTACAATGCGGTTCCCAGATCCGCAGGTACTGGGAACTGCATTGCCTTGCATGCTCAGGTTCCCAGCCCCCTCGGGCTTGGACCCCTAAATAGTCTACTTTCTATGTCAACTGATTTTATTTGATTTTGAGGCCGTAGATTCAGCCAAAACGAGAAATCCAATCATAACATTTCTGCTGACTTCCTGTAAGGTCACAACAGCAGTCCGTCTCCTCCCCGGCGGGACATGCTGTTATGTCCGCACACCCAAACTGCAACTAGACGCTCCACAGTAACAGTAACAAAACCCTCTGCTGTGTTGTAATTGCCTGGAGAAGTTCACCTTCCTTTCATCCGAAAATATCCACTCCTGGCATGAATCCTCTGCGTTATTGATCTAGTCTTCTCAACGCCTCAGCCCTTTGGGAAGATGATCTTCTAATTTTGTTGGCACTCCTCTCAGCCGCGCCGACTGTTGGAAGTGACGATAAAGAGGATTAATCCTTGTGATAACTGGCCAGAGGAGGGTTGTGTTCTGGTTATTATGCCACTGCGTTTTTATGTTACTGCTCCTCAAGGTAAACTAACAGCCCTGCTTAAGATGGCGAAATATGTGAGTCTCTCCTCTTTACATCCTTTGTGGTAAATTGTCGCACAGCTCCATTTACGTTCAGCACAAGCATCTTATTAATGCATTCAGCGGGCAGTAATGCTCATCGCCACAGTTGTGGCGCACAGGCACAGTTTGTCGTACATACATAATATCATGTGACAAATGATTTACATGACATGACGGGCTCTGATACATTTGTATAATAGCCAAAATCTTATCATTTACCACAAAGGAGGTAAACCCTCTTATGATGAACTAAGATGGATGTTGGAGGAGCAGACAAACAGTTTTTGAAGTGTGTTTGGCTGAGAGAAATAGGGCACAATTAGAAGAGTAGATGTTAAGTAGTTATGAAGACGTATATATCTACTGTAAAGGCTCTAATCAGATCAGGAAGTAAATACAAAGCACATCAATGCACTTGCTCTCCTTATAGTCTCGCCTGTAGAATTTGCTCAACAAAGGCAATGCATCACATCTTCAGACTGTTTAGTAATCCCAGCAGGATTTTTATTGACCATCCCCTGACAGCATGGAGTGATGGAGGAGAGGTGAAATAGAGAAAGGGGAAGGCGCCGACAAGGAGGAGAGAAGAGAAGGTAAAGATGGAGAACATGCATTGCAGTAACCCAGTTTATGGCTGTCGAGCCAAACAGCGGCAGACTGCAAAGAGAAACAATCAGCTCAACACATCGATCTTGACATCTCTGTTGGCACTAAGATTACATAGACTCTGTCTCTCTCCCTCCCTGTCTCTCTTCTCACTATCAGTCTCTTGAGATTGATTTGCCTTCATATAGTTTTAAATGCCTAAGATACATGTGCACAGCGAGCAAAGAATACAAATAAAGTGCTGAAAGAGAAAAAAAATCTATGAAATATGATTCATAGAATAATAAATCAATACACTCTTCATGAGTAAAATACAATCTGTGAATAAGAGCTAGTGATCATTACTTACTCAATACAAAACAACGAGTTCCCTCATTGTTTCATATCCTTGGCAACAGGCTGAGCCTCACCCCAAGTTAAGTTCATCTTGGCTATCTTTTCCATCGCAGTTTTGTACCTCGTCACGTTTGATTGTCCACGTTTCCTGTTGCCTGGAGGAGTCCATCTCAGCAAAACCTTTGCGATGAAATCTGCCTCTAATCGTGCCACATGCCATGTGCCACACTTTGGTTTATGACCAACTACCTGATAAACTAATGACATCCTCATCAGCCTCACCTGAACTCTGTGCTGATTAGCTTTTTAGCATGTGCTAAAAACATCTGCTGAAGAGCTACACATAGACGGTGAACCTGGTGAATATTACACCTGCTAAACATGAGCATGGTCATCGTGAACATGTTAGCGTACTGATGTTACCATTTAGCTCAAAGCATCGCCGTGTCTAAAGTACATCATCACAGGAATCTTGTAATCTTTGAAACATAAATATCAATTTAGGTGAATTCATTTCACTTTTATCTTCCTGTATTCTGCCTTGTTTCATAATGTTAGAAAACCCTAAAAAATTTAACTGCAATAAAAACAAAAAAGGAAATTCAAATTAGATTTTAAAACGCAATATGAGACTAAGTGAGTGTGCATTACACTGCTTCACTGCACTTAACTCTTTTAAATATAGGTAGACAGACGTCATACAGAAATACACACAGACACACGCGTTGGCAATATGCACAGTACGTCATCAAACATGATGTTTGTAAGCTGATGACACTTATTGTAAGACCCCCTCCAGTCAAAACTGATAATCATCATAATGATCATGTGCACTAGCAGCTAAATCAGGACAGCTGCAGCCTTTCCTGTTTTCGTGTTGAATGACAAGCCTCTGTGCCTACATGAGGACCCGCTTTCCATTTCCATTTCCGTTCGGCCTCCAGTCCTCTCAGTCAACCCAATGTGACCCTCACAGGAAGAGCTGCAGGCTATAACTCTGTAATACTAGCCACCAGTCTCCAGGGAGGGAGACCAGGGTAGGCAGAAAGAGATGGAAAGATGAGGAGAGCCAAGGATGGAGAGGCTGGAGTGGTTCTTGTTTTCTCCCCCTGAGTCTTACCTCAGCCCTTGCCCCAGGCTGAAAAAAACAAGGCTTATCGATCAGTCAAATTGTTAATGTTACTGGTTTTCTATTTTCCCCCTTACATTCAATTCTTGTTTCCTACCTATATGTTACAATACTCCAATTGTTAAGCCCAAACTTTGTCATTTTAAATTATCTAAAAATGTGTATTTGCTGCCTTGTGGTATATGTACACACCTTAATAACAACACTCAAACAAAGCATCAACAGGTAATTTCCATGTCGTTTGTTTTCTAATGAATCCCATTTGTTCGCAATCCATGACTTCTCCAATAATGAGTTTTTTTGTTTTTTTTATCCATTCACAACATAAAAACAATCTATGAACAAAGTATAAGCATTATGCCAAAAAGAAAATCTTTATTCATGCTCTGTTGGACATTGCTGGAATATAATATACAAAAAAAAAGCATTTTCTTTCATTAGGATACTAGTTCAACAGCAGGACACCCTGAAAGTAAAGTAAGCGCTGGTATAAATACTTTTTAAATATGTATTTTTTTTACAGCACGTAAGCTCATCATCATTTAGCCGTTTATATTCAGGGTAACATAAAGTGCACTGATTCCCATGCACATTATACATGGTAGAACACAACTGTTTGAATTCAATTCAGTCGTATTATCATTGAAGCAATGTGTAGGCACATATGTAATGAAATGTAGGTCATTGCTTTCCAACAAAGAGTGCACATGCACAGTAGATAATAAAAAAACACTATGTGATTTAGTGGTGATATTGGAACTCACTTGAGACATTCGCATACTCAGGAACAGAGTTTTAAGGAGGCTAATTTAAGAAAAAAATGCTCTTTGCTTTTTCCTGCTCCAGTATTATCCTTTTAAGGGATTTTATGTGCATTATATTACCATAGAAACACACAAAAAACATCTGAGTGTGTACAAAGCATAAACCTGACCTTTCATCTACTTTTACTCTCTTTTCTTTCCCTAAACCCAATGCAGTGCAGTAATTGCAAATGATGCCATTTAAAACATCACTTGTCTCCTGCTCTGTGTTCAGGTTTGTCTGACAGAGTGTGAGTCCTGACCATGAACTTGAAGATTGTGTTGTCTCTTTAGTAGAAGTCTGTATATTTCAGCTTCAAAACTTTCAGCTGCAGTGGAATATTGCCAAATAGAGATGTAAGCAGTACACACACACAGGGCTGTGCCTGGTGGTGATTAGATTGTTGTGTGTACTGCAGGGCAATGGACAATGCTTTATGAGTTTGTAATAGCAAGTAACCCCATCTACAGGGAGCTTCTCAATTTTTCCAACAGGACTCTGTTCCCTACTATTTATTAGATCTGATCAGCCGTGCTGCACCATCTACCCTCCACTCTGACCCTGTCTTCATATCATCCTCCTTCTCTGAGCACTGTGTTGGGTTTTGTTTGAGGCATGGTTTGGCTTATGAGATGTGGCAGCGATACAGAGAGCGTTCCACTTCTCCTTATTAGCACTCCTTATTAGGGGGGGAGGAGGGGGCTGCAGGATTGAGGGCGTCAGAGAAAAGGCTGAGGGATGACAGGATAGAAAAGAAAGGAGCTCCAGTCTCTTTTTTGGACATAATTGCTCAGACTTTTATAATACCGGTGGTTCTCTATGATTTAACCTATACTTAGCATTACTGCCGACCATTTTCCCAAGCATACTAAAGAGTTTAACATTGATTTCCAACCTACCAGGTAGTCATTGGTTTTCAAAGAGTTCACTATGTTACCACTTGAAGAGACTTTAAAGTAATTTGAAAGAGGAATCCTTTATAGTAAACAAAGTTTTGGCTTTAGTTTTGACAGTTGTGGCATGCTAGCATTCTAACACTCTCATGCTCACACACTAGCATTGTCATTGTGAGCATGTTAACATGCTAATACGTTAGCATTTAACTCAAAGCAACGCTATGGCAAGTGTGGCTGTAGACTCTTAGTCTTGTTAACACAGGAAACAAAATCACATCTTCCTGGTTTGAATTCCCAACAAGAAAAGCGTGTCAGTGCAGCCGACTCTCAAACTAGGCATGTTGACGTGTCTGTGAGCACAAGAGTTGTCACAATGGTCCCGCTAGCAAGTGTATTACCATGCTGTAATATCATAACTTTGGGAGAAAAAAATCAAGTAAATAGTCAGGTTGCCTCAGGTCTATTTTAGTAACATACTGAAATGAGAAGCAGTAAACTATTTGCCACCTGGAAGCTAGGAAATCAATCTTAAGAACATATGGAATGCACTGAAAAATGGTCAATATAATGTATGCAGTTTGTACTTCAGGCAGAGATGAGATATGAGATGTGCAAATCCACCATTATGGTCCCTCTAATTTCCATGTACATCCCTGTATTTGTGTTGTAATTAAGTTCCAAGCTTACATAAAAGATACTAAAACTGAAATTCGCTGAACTGTATCCTCCACCTATAAGTTGGTAGGCTCAACAAATCGTGTTAGCATGTCACTGTAAGAGATTGTCAGCGGTGGTTGGATCTAATTTTTTGTTTAAGGCTGCTAGCAAGAATTATTCCGTCTATCTTTTGATGTCTCTCAGTTTCTGTCTCTCTCCTCCTCTATTTAAACTGACCGTCCTCTCTAATCAGGCCTGGATTTGCCTCGCCTCAGTGGCCACATGAGTGCAGAGCAGAGAGGAGGGAGGAGAACAGGGAGAAGGAGAGCCACAGAGGGGTAGAGGTTAGAGGAAAGATCATAATTGGGATGACATTTTCTTCCGATAAAATGTTACCTAAATTGTAATGCTGTCGGCATAAATTACTGGACTAGAAATTATCATTAGGTACAGGAGTGTAGGGATGATTTACAGTGCATTCAAGTTCTTGTTTTTTCTGTGACACTGATTAACAGAAAAATACCCTTTAATGTAAATGTGAAACGGCTCTCTTAAAAGGAATTAGAAATAACATACTTCATTTTACCCACTTCAAGTCAGTATTGAGTAGATGCACCATTGAGAAGCAATTGCATCCTTGAGCCACTTCAGGAAAAACATTGTTTTTAAGCCAGTGTAGCTTTAGCTTTATGCTTGGGGTCATTGTCTTTTTGGGAAATAAATCTCCTCCCAACTCGCAGGTTTCTTGCAGACTACATTAGTTTTTTCACCCAGGATTTCCCTCTATACTCCTGAATTAATTTCACCCTCTACCCTCAGAGGTCTTCTGGGGTTTGCTGCAGAGAAGCAGCCCCACGGCATGATGCTGCCACCACCACTGGGCATCACGGTGGGGACGCTGCGTTTCTGATGACATGCAGTGTAACATAGTGTTTAGTCTAATGGCCAAAATGCTCATTTTTGGTCTCATCAGACCATAGAAACTTCTTCCAGCTGATTTCAGAGCTTGCCACGTCGCTTTTGGCAAACTGTAGCTGAGCTGTCACGTGAGTTTTTTTCCGTAGAGTGGCTTTCTCTCTTTCTCTTTTCTTCTCCCCCATAAAGCCGTGACTGGTGAAGCATCCGGCCAACTGTTGTTGTATGTGCAGTCCCTCCAATCTCAGACTCTCAGAAGCTTGGAACTTCTTCAGAGTTGTCATAGATCTCTGGGTAGCCTCCCTTACTAGTCTCCTTCTTGCACAGTAACACTGATACGCCTTCCATTTCTTAATGATTGATTTAACTGTACTCCAAGGGATGTTTAGTGACTTCTTGGACATGTTCTTGTATCCATCCCCTGACTTTCATTTACCTTTTTCACTGAGTTGTTCAGAGTGCCCCTCAATCGTTATGTGTTATGGGTTTTGTCCCGATACTGACTCACCAAAACTTGGACCTGAATTTATACTATGAATACTTAATGCAGACATGTTTGTAATCACTTAGATTGCTTTGTAGACATTAAAGGTTTTGTTTTCCTGTTGATCCATGTAAAAAAAATCCCCTTTAAATGCCTTGATTGTTTTGTTACAATAAAACATAACGTACTTCATTTTTATAGGCACTATATTATAGCAGACTCGGTACAAACTCACACACAAATAGCCATACACACCTCTTATGCTACAATCTGGGTTTAATTCAGATGTTTATTGATAGTGAGTTTAGATTTTCTTCCACATAGGTTTGTGTATATTTGTGTCAGGGGGTGGTGCATGTGTGGAATGTGCAAATGCATTAACTAAAAAGGCCCCTTTCGCTGCACATCAGTGGATGATTGGCTCCCTGTGGTGTATCTTTGATTAGCGGGATAACAGGCTTCTGCTGCAGTTATAGATACCGCCTGAGAGGCTCTATCGCTTTCTTTCCGCCTCCTTCCCTGTTCTTTAAAGACCCCCTCTCTGTATCTTCTTCCTCCCCTTCTCTATCCCTCTCTGTACATCTGTCACTTGTCTCTTTTCTCCATCGCTTCCATGCTGGTTCCCCTAGTTTAACAAGCTGCCAGGGGACTTACATGAGAGTACACCCAGAAATCTGTTGAAGGGATCCAAACAAGGGATGATTCATCTCCAGATGGCTCCATTTCCATGTCTCCCTTTCAGACTTCCATGTCTCCCTTTCAGACCCTTATGTCTGTCTCCACCTGTTATTTTTCTTCACCTGATGAATGCCATATATGGAGATCACTCTCAAACAAGACGTTATACAAATAAATAAGAGCATTCAATCAAAATAATTCATACTGACAATTAAAAAGAAAGATAAAACACATTTTACATTTTACATCTGTTTTACAGTGATCATACCTTTGATAGAAACTTGGCTATAATGTGCATCCACATCTTGTCAGTTGCCTTTATGATTTGCGCCCCTCCATTTGTATGGGTGGGAAACAGAGACAATGCGGGTGTCAAAATCACCCTTTGAGCATTTGAATTAACCGTGAAGAAAACGCTTGCTGCTATTATATGAAAATTTGAGTGGTAAACATGTTTTTGTTTTTTTTCTGCATACTGAGTTTCAGCTCTGGGATATGTCAAATTCAAAAGATAATATGAATAGAGCCATTTTGATTCCCTCTGTTTATTATAATTTTAGAAGTACACTTTGTTCACATTCACTGGTCATAAAAACATGATTTGAAAACCTGTCACAACATGGCTTTGTAGTTAATTGAGAGACAATGTATTCCATTTTGCACACTGTGTCATAGTATAAAAGGTGAGTTTGTGAGCAACACTGCTAACAAGGATACAAGGATAGTCACGGAAATAGCGGCAAGAATTTTGTAGTTAATGTTGCTATTAAATCTGCTATAACCAGTATTTTTATATTAATGGATATAATGACTACATGTATGTGAAAGGAGTCTCTTCTAGTAACAGACCCACAGATAATTATCACAAGACTCTGCAGTTCCCCCAGATGGCCCCAAAAAAATAACCAAAAAATGATTTGTAAGGAATCTCCTGTATGTTTTTTGTTGGGTGGGGCTAAGTTGTGCTCATGAGCATTATTTAGATCCACACTGTTATTTGGCTATGGCAGTTGTATAATGATGTACAATTGCAAGCCCACGTTGAGACTTGTATGACCTAGGGAACCAGTCTCAGGCAAGTTGACTGTCTTTACAAACTGGCACATCATAACCAGCAAACCAAAGTAAAGGGCTCATTAAAACTAATGCCGGCAGTGTCTGAAATGGGAAAACGTGTTAGTAATGTAGGATATCACAAGATAAACAGTTGAAGTGGATGAAGTTGAGTCAGATGAAACCTTGAATCTGTTTTTTTTACATTATAACCCACTCATTTATTTTTTTACTTGTTTTATCTGCCAGCACATAATTACATATGTATGACTTGCAGTTATTAACCCTGTGCTTGTCATGTTTTTTTTTCTTTCCTGCAGGACTTCCTCACAGACTTGATGATGTCTGAGGTGGATCGCTGCGGGGAGAACGAGCACCTCATCTTTAGAGAGAACACGCTAGCGACAAAGGCCATAGAGGAGTACCTCAAACTGGTGGGACAGAAGTACCTGCAGGACGCCCTCGGTGAGTGAAGCAGTGATGTGGGAGGGAGCGAAGGCAGAGGCTGTTTATCTGAGGAAAAAGCTGAAATAGTTAGAAAAGCCTTGTGTCCGTACTTGAAGTTTCTCCCATCATGTATTTCTGTTTGTATCCATTTGTTCATTTCTTCTGCTGCATGTTCCTGTTCATCTTTCTTTGCTCTCTTTTGTCTTCACATTCACCTCTTAAATGTATTTAATTCTCTCAAAAATGTTAAGTTGTTAAATTAGTTAGTTGCACTGCAGCATCCGTAGACTAAATGTAGTGGCTACAGTACAATTTGGCAAAACACCAGTGACATCAGAGAGATTAAATGCATTAGTCCTCGCCTCCCAAGAATCATTTTGACAGCAGGACAACTGAATCAACTCTTCCGTCATCTCAATTTTTGTTTCGGACGCTCATCGTGGACAACAGAATTCTGAACCACTTACAGGAACAGCTTTATAGAAAATGATTATGCTGTGACTGTTTGACACCCCCCACCCCCACTTCTACAATGTTAGTCCAAGGTTAGATCAAGTGTGTTTGTCCGTCTCTGTATGCACTGTGTGCTTTTCTCCCTCTCTGATTCAGAAATGTGCACAGTAGCAGTTTAATGTACAAACGGCACACATCCTTCCTGGCACTCGCCACATCTTTCTCTGTGTGCTGATCATTTTCATGAATGCTCAATGTGTCATTTATGTCATTCTGTGTGTGTGTGTGTGTGTGTGTATGTGTGTGTGTGTGTATGTGTCTCTTTGGAACTAGAGGTACTGTCTTTTTTCTTGCGTGTCTCTCTCAGGGTTGATTCAGAGAAATATGGAGGGCTGGTAAATGATGCATCACTGTATTGGTGGATTTGTTTTTATTTTATGTGTGGCTAGACTGTTGAAAACACTGAAACTGCGACTGGGGCAACACAAGGGCAGCCGTGGGCTACATTTACGGGCTGTTGGCGCATTGAGATCGTAGCCGTTGGTCTGTCTTTCATCCCAATGTAGGGAACAAAAAAGGACATTGTTGTCTTTGCCCCTATTTTTGTGAGTGTAACCTTGTTTGGCATATGAAGCGTGTTGTCACAGGTCTAAATAGAGAGTGATCTGTTTTGAAAAGTAATTTTTTTAGTTCATGGTTCGGCCTACTAGAATCTCAAGGATGATATCAAACTCTATTCCCTGTAGCTTTGACATCATTTATTTATTTTTTTTGCTGCTTTTAAATGTCTTACCTCTGTATTGTGTCGTTGAGTGCCTAGAAAGGCGCCTTTAAATAAAATGTATTATTATTATTATTATTATTATTATATTCTTCCTCTGTGCTAGCTCAGCTCAGCAGGGCTTCAGATCACCAACGCAAACAAAACAAATACAACCTTTTCCCTGCTGTATTTGTCTTACAGATCCATTAGGAAATGGATGTACACAAATATTTTCTGCAATTTCTGACTTATTGTTCTGTTTGTCTTTTTCAGGTGAGTTTATCAAGGCTTTGTATGAGTCAGATGAGAACTGTGAGGTGGATCCATCCAAGTGTTCCTCAGGTGACCTGCAGGAACACCAGAGTAACCTGAAGATGTGCTGTGAGCTGGCCTTCTGCAAAATCATCAACTCATACTGGTAAATACTGGAACACGGCTTTCATCTGTACTATTCCAGACTAGGAGTGTGTACTGGCACAAAATGTACTACTTAGTTCCAGACTTCACCTTAATTAATATTTATTCTGCTTTATTACATGTAATACAATACAAATGAGAAGAAATTATTCATAGCATCAAAATCTCTTGTTTCATGTATTGTCTCCTGGAAACAGACCTTAATCACAGTTAAATCAATGCCGTTGAATAAAAACCATCATATCATACGAGATGATACATATTAAAAACACAATTCACAATTAAAATGTCAAAGTATTACATAAAAAATAAAGTGCAGACCTCTTCAGTACTATCCTACAGCAATTAAACCACCTTCGAATAACGTCACCATGACACTAGGGCATTATTGTGTGGAATAAAGTGATTTAACACAAGGCTCAGCACCTAGAGAGTTTCAATACACTATAGCAGAGACATAAATTCACGGAGACTGAAACCTTCACTTTTACACAGTATGACAGGATGCTGCATCACATAAAGCTAGTCCAAATTCATGTAATTACCAAAGAAAGAAAGCAAACTCACAACAATCAGCCACGTTGTCTCATATGACAACCCCAAATCAATCAAAAATGCTGTTAAACAAAAATAACACAATCAGGAATTGACAGACTTCCCCACAAATTCCAGCCGAGCTGCTGGGCTAAATGCACACATGCCACCACCCACACACAAAGGCACAGCGGCCACTGAATCTGGTTATCGTTTACACCAACATCTAAAGCAGGGGTCTTCAACGTTTTTTAGGGCAAGGACCCCCAACTTGAAAGAGCGACGAGCAGGGACTCCCTCTTACATATATTGTGTAAAATTGAGATGCATAATAAACTGGGCCTACAATAAAGCCTAAACACATACCTTTTTTTATGGTGCCCTACAACATTTCAAACACTTTCAAAAACGTATTAAACAATAATTTGGCGCCCCCCCTGCAGTGACTCTGAGGACACCCTAGGGGTTGCAGACACCCTGTTGTCTTAAGAGCCAACTTCAGAGTAAAACTTTACTAAAAAACAAGAATAATTTATCAAGCATCTTACTCCTACTTAGAGCGAAGTGTAGGAATAACCTTTCAGAGCAGCTCTCCAGGGATCAAATGATTAATCACACGTACACTCCAATCAGAGACAAGGATTAATACGTTTGTGTAAACGCTTAAATGACTGCAGTATGTATAGTTTATTTATAAGAAGGGATACAATTATGCTGAAATGGAAACAAAATAAACCAAACCGGAGTTGCAAAGACATTCTGAGTAATGAGACTTAAGAACCACAAGATGGAAAGTGATTGCAATCAAATCAGTAGCAGCTTCCTTCTTGCTGTTTGCACCCCTGACAAATGCAACAAAAGAAGAAGGGAAAAGCAGTGTAACATCCTATCAAAGGTTCAAATCAGATGCAAATAATATGCTCAAACTACGCTGATCGCTTCAGCAAATGTGTTGTTATTCATCATGACCAGTTAGTTTTTTACAATCACTCCCAAAACGTGTCTCAGAAGGTATGTGCTCACCTCTGTTTCTGTACTGCAGTCCTCTAGAATATATTCCTAACCAACATAAGAGACTTCTGGAGCAGCATTTTTTTAGTCATACAAAATTAAATAAATTATTTGTACTCTTACGTTTGGGAGTAGGAATGAAAGTTAAGAATCTGGGAAATGGGAATATATACAAGGAGAACAGAGAATATGCCAAAAACAGACTTCTATGAGCCACCTTTGTATACTTCAAGCTAAAGAATCCTTTAAACATTTTTGTGTCTACTCCCTCTATTTCACACACTGAGGGTTTATGACGTAAAGAGGCATTTTGGTCTTCTCTTAAAAAAAAACTCCTGTCCTGTCTCTTTTTCTCCACAGTGTCTTTCCACGAGAACTGAAAGAGGTATTTGCGTCATGGCGACAGGAATGCAGCAACCGGGGTCGACCGGACATCAGTGAGCGTTTGATCAGTGCGTCCTTGTTCCTGCGGTTTCTCTGCCCAGCCATCATGTCCCCCTCACTTTTCAATTTGATGCAGGAGTATCCAGATGACCGCACAGCACGTACACTCACGCTCATCGCTAAAGTCACCCAAAACCTGGCAAACTTCACCAAGTGAGTGGGTTGTTGTTTTTTTGGTGTGTTTAGATAATGGGACCACATAACCCTTTCCTAGCTTTTCAGTGGAGAATTGTGGAATTTTCAAACAAAAATAACATTTCTGCATTACTCTTTGTCCCCGTTTCCCTTTCCTGTCCCTGTTTGCCATCAGATTTGGTAACAAGGAAGAGTACATGTCATTCATGAACCAGTTCCTGGAGCACGAGTGGACCAATATGCAGCGCTTCCTGCTCGAAATCTCAAACCCAGAGACAATCTCCAACACGGCAGGCTTTGAGGGGTACATCGACCTCGGCAGGGAACTCTCCACCCTGCACTCCCTCCTCTCTGAGGTTGTGTCCCAGATGGACCAGGTACTGGCATACTATTATTTAATATAATAATATAATTTCAGTGCACAGCAAAGCCACCACCGTGCTTTACAGGATACAATAATCCACATTCTGTAGAAAACAATTCAAAATATTCTGAAAATTATAATGCATGTGTTTCTATCAACAACAACAATATATATATATATATATATATATATATATATATATATATATATATATATATATATATATATATAAATATTCTGTAGATTTCATAAAGGATAGGATTCAACTTTTACACAAGGTCCAAAGGTCTTTAATAAATTATCACAAGCTTGAGGATTTGATTCATGCTAAGACTACATTAGGATGTTTATCGTACATCAATCAATAATTCATTATTGCATTACATAAATGGTGCCCAAGCGGAGAACACTGTAAAGCCTCCGAGTTTGGGCGAGGCATATTAATGGATTTACAAGGACGTTTACATTAGCTCTGGTAGCAGATGGGAAGCTGGTAATAATTAGATAAAGGGCAGAGTCCTTTTTTTTTATTTATTTTTTTGCTCTCTGAAACAGTGTCTTTCAATAATTCAGGGAATCACAGTGAGTCTGGTTGAGTCCATCAGACTAATTCATTTTTCAGTATGTTGTCTGAATAAGAAAGTTGATTGCATGGAATAGGGAAAATAACTAGGTCCAAGAAAATATGTAAATATCAAATTCAGCATAACAGCACGGAAATTAAATCCAAGTAATGCCCTAACTGAAGTGGTCCAGAGTAAGATTTAATTTGGCTTCGAACTTAATGGTGTCTCTTTCTTCCCAGAGTGCAGCCTCCAAGCTTGGTCCTCTGCCCAGGATCCTGCGGGAGGTGAACACCGCTCTGTCTAACCCGTCCTGTGTCCAGATGACACCCGGACAGTCCTCAGAGCATATGGGCTCGCCTCCCGCTGAGGCAGGATGCAGCATCTCCACTGGCCTGCAGAAGATGGTCATAGACAATGACCTTTCAGGGTAAGAAATATTTAAGATCTCATCTAGAACACACACACACACACATGTATTAATGTATGCAGATGACTGCATTGTATGTTATTTTTGAATCATGAATAAAAGATTGCAACATAATTAGATGCCGTGTGGGAAATATGGCGGGACCTCCTAATTAACATCTAGGATCACAAATATACTTCAGATTTAAATGTTCTGGGGGTCTCAAAGATTGAGCCTATTATTTTCTATTTATCTATATTGGAAAGTGTAATTGCATGTGGAAGTGTTCGTGTGAGCAGCACAGAAAAGGCAACTGACAGTGAACAGGCAGCTATTGTATATTGGTGCTGCAGCTGCTGGCGTGTTGTGCAAACCCTAAATATAGGATAATTAATACATGAGGTTCTGCTCCTCTTCTGCGTATTTAAAAAGCTTTATTTAAGTTTTTGAAATGCAATATATATATAAATGACTCCATGTAAAAAATATCAGTACTTATTAAACCAATGTTTGAAAAAATAAGTCCTTAAACAGTCCTTATATTACTAAACCAACAAAAAAATGGGAGGCTTCTTGCAACCTTTGGAACAGCTTACCAGTTTGTAGAAGGTCAGTTACCAATAAATCCCAGTGCCTATTGAAAACATGGAGGGCGCTTTGCCTCCGCCGTAGATTGTGTTCTCAAACTACCGGTTCTGCTGAGTGTTAATGTTTGTCAGCCGAGGCCATGACACAGTGAGAGTGTCACCCCTGCTTGTTTACATCAGCCAGATGAAACCTCATTTACTCTCCTGCAGATGAATACACACTCTGACAGCCCCTTATCTCGCTTATCTCCTCTCCTCTTACTCCCTGGCAGAACAATGGCAAGGTGACACTTAGGAAGATTAACATGAAGGCACAGGGACCCACAGGAGGAGAGATGTAAGAGTAAAAGCCAGACATAAACAGCAGTAAACACCAGAACACAGGCAGGCAGATGAGATCATACTGTACATAACAGGAAGTGAGTCTGACAGCTGGTATGGTTATGGTAATCAGGTGCCCAGGATCAATAAAACTAATTAAATGTTGCCCCTATATGACCTGCTGTCAGAGCCTATATCACAGCATATGTTTGCTCATATATTGATGTACGTGTGTTTCTGTGAGTGGTGTGTCCTCATCAGCAAGCTGTGAGACTGAAACAGCATTCGAATAAGCTCACGATTCTCGCCTAATTGCTTCTCATCCCCCAACTAGTGACATACACAAAAAAGTAGGAGAAAGAAAAGGCGACAGTGCCAAGATTGAGAGAGCGAGGACATTTAGCAGAATGAAGAGGAGAAAGAAGTTGGGAGCGGAGGGTAATGGAACAGAGGGAGAAGGACACAGAAAGAGGGAGGAGATGAGCGTGATGTGAATAATAGAGATTATTGGAAGATAAATCACGTCTGTCAAGGTAATCGTCTTCTGGCAATAAAGCCTCCATCTGCCGGCTGAAGGAAAGGAAGAAAGGGAAGGTGGGGGGACGAGGGACAAAGCAAATGAGTGCAGAAGCCACACATTTTCAAAAACTGGCCTTATGACTTAATTCTACTTCTACTGTTACAATAGCTAAGCATGTTTAGCTTAATGCTAATCTACTATTTAGGTTTGCTGTTTGTCTGTAATGACCAGTATGTTATGTTGGCTGCTGTTAGCAAATTTTGCTTTTTGGGGCACATTACTGATTCAGTTTGCTGACTTTATGACTCTTTTCCTGTTACAATACCTTAGTACTTTAGTTTAACAGTAGTTTAGCATTTAGCAGTGTCTACTGTTAATCAACAGTTGCTGTGCGTAGTCTTGCTTTAAGTTTTTCTTAGGTTCCATATAAGGTTGTTTCTAGCATTTGAAATCTAAGAATTATTTTATTGGTGATTTTATTAATTGTATTTTTCCGTTAAATTGTAATTACTGATCTTATTACATATTTTGTGTCATATGTTGCTACACATTGCTGCCTATTTTGACTAGGACACAGAGTTTTAATCTCAATGAAGCTTCCTTCACAGAGATTCGATTATGCAATTACATTTAAACTACAGAATTATATTTTACCTTTTTTTGTGGGTCCACAGCTCAGGGTTATCACTTGTGACTGATCTTAATTGGCCGAGGTTTTAAAATGCACACCAGATTGACTCTATTTTTTTGGTCTGTCTGTTTCAGATTAGTTGACTTCACCAGGTTACCCTCCCCTACCCCAGAAAATAAGGACCTATTCTTTGTGACAAGGAGTTCAGGGATCCAGCCTTCCCCAGCACGCAGTTCAAGCTACTCTGAGACCAATGAACCTGACCTGGGCATGGCCAATGGCAGCAAGAGTCTGTCCATGGTGGACCTCCAGGACCCCCGCAGTCTGGAAGGTGGCCCAGGTCCCAGCTCCTCAGATGCCCTGGGTGAAGTCCTAACCTCCGGCGGAGGCTGGTCAGCCAGAGTCCCACAGGGAAACATCCCTGGAGGTCCCACTCTGAGGAGGCTAGGCCAGAACCCCACCACCCTGGCCACAGAAAGCACCCCAGGCCGACCCGCCCAGCTACTAGCCCCCCTCTCCTTCCAGAACCCAGTCTACCAGATGGCGGCCTGCCTGCCTGTGTCCCCTCGCGGAATGACCGACTCAGGCTCAGAGTGCCACAGTTCTGTCAGTTCCCATAGCAACAACGAGGACGGACCAGCAGGAGGGAAGCATGCCTTCCTGAACCACGGTGGAGGTGGAGGAGGAGGAGGTGGAGGTGGTGGGAGCAGCGGGGATGAGTACACTAGGCGTTCGGGGGAGTTCAACCGCCGACAGCTGTCCCTCACAGAAACACAGCACCAGCCCACCGTCCCCAGACAGAACAGTGCAGGCCCGCAGCGGAGGATAGACCAACCTCCGCCTCAGAGCATTACTCGGGGCCGCACCCCCCCGAATCTGCTCAACAGTGGACCCTACCCACGGCCCTCCTCTGGCAACATGATGACATCTTCACCCGACTGGCCTGGCAGCGGCGCACGGCTACGACAGCAGTCCTCTTCCTCCAAAGGTGACAGTCCTGAGACCAAGCAGAGGGCTCAGCACAAACAGGTATGGGACTTGCACTGTAGCGTACACATACAGTACAATAATTGAGGATGATATTCATTAGGCTGTTATTCAAGACAGCCAACTATAGCTGTCTATGTAATCACCTGAAATTACAGTCATGGAAAAAAGTTTCCTGTAATAAAACGCCCATTTGTCTCATAGCATGTTGAAAAAGGCTGTGTGGGGGCGCAGACACTCACATTGTGCCTTTATGAACTTTAGTCATTGTGCATGTAATAACAGTAATTTGCATACAGGCAGCTCATCACTATGCCACTGTTTTACTGGTCAACTTTAATGGGCTGAGAATGAGGGTGGTGGAAGCACAATTATCATCTTATTAACTAGCGATATATGTGCTCACACATGCTCACAAGGCAACAGAAAACCGACCTCATGGATACAAACAGATATAGGCTATTGCTGGATTGGTGCATTGATAGAGTATGTGTGTCAGTGTGTGCCGTCACAGTGGGAGGTTTCCATTTCTTCAATGCCTTCGCTGGTAAGTCTATGTTCAATATTGGCAGGTCAGAACTATAGGCCGTAATTTAAAACACTGGTCAATGGTTGCCCTAGGTAACTGGCTGAAGGGTAGGGCATTTGCATATTAACCATAATGCTCTGCTCTCTTCTCTATGGAATATTCTACAGGATTGACTCATGGCACCAAATTTGCATGTTAGGGGAATTCAGCACACACGTTAAATATCAGTGGTTGAAGCAGCAACCTTAGGTCCAGAACCTTAAAGCCACTATGTGTACATTTTTTGTGTGTTTTTCATTGTAGTATCTTTTAAATGTCGGTCCCTCCGTTGCTCTGGTCCAGAATGAAATATCTCAACAACTATTGGATGTATTGCCATGAAATTATACACATGAATGGTCCCCAGAGAATGAATCCTTACAACTTTTGTGATCCAGTGACCTTTTCTTCTAGCGCCACCAGCAGGTCAAATTCTTCACTGGTCCAGTGAAATATCTCGGCATTTACTACGTGGATTGGTTAAAATTTTGCACAAACATTTATGGTTCCCAGATGATGAATCCTACTGATTTTGGTGATACCCTGACCTTTCCTCTTCTGCCACCATGAGGTTGACATTTGTTGTTTTGAGTGAAATGTCTTGACAGCTAATGGATGGATTGCCATGTAATCTGGTACAGACATTTGTGTACCCTTCAGGATGGACTTTCGGTGGTCTAGCGCCATCATCAGGACAAAATTGTGATATGTCCAATACTTGGGTTCATGACCACATACATGCAAACTAATCACATTCCCATCAGCCTCAAGTATACTTTGTGTTTACTGCTATTTAGCTAATGTTAGCATGCTACATGCTAAACGAACACAGTGAAAATGGTAAACATTGGTAAACACGCACCTGTTTTTTGATACTACTGGGGGATGCCAAGGTCTGAAATATTTAAATGCTGCATAGTGGCTTTAAGATGCTTCAAATTGTAGTTCAATTGCATGTGCAAAAAAGATAAAATTATTATTTTTTTATAACAGGTTTTCAATGAATTGACAGCAGTCACTAACGAGGGTACTAGTTAAGTTATGATACATTTTATCTGTAGGCTGACACAAAAAAAGTATTTGATTGTGTCCGTTTGTAGTTATTCAGAATCCGATATTTCAGCCTTTTCAAAAGCCCTTAATGCTAATGAAAGTGCTGGACTATAAAAAAAACATCCTACGTTTCCTCTCATGTACTGAAACAGCCCACGGCCACCTTCTCTACTCATCTGTACATCAGATGACTGGCAGATAGAAACAAACACACCTTAACTGATAGTATCTGCCTCCAGGCTCATTTCATTTCTCTCATTTAGTCTTACTGTATTTACCTTCCTTGCTGCTAGTATGACACTGTAGGTGGACACACTCACACATGTTTAAGTCAGTGCTTCGAGGTGTGTGCTCCAGTGTATGTGTGAGCTTGAAGACAGAGGTGTGTATCCATTCCACCTGCTGCTTTCAGTCCAGTTGATTTGGTGCATTTCAAGCTTATTTCTGTTGTTTCTGTGCTGTTATTGCAACCTGCCCCCCTTCCCCTCCCTGTCACTTGCACTCGGCTCATGTGTGTGTGTGTGTGTGTGTGTGTGTGTGTGTGTGTGTGTGTGTGTTTGTGTGCGTGTGTGTTGTGTTCACTAGGCCCCCTCCCCAGTGAACCCTAGTGCGCTGGACCGCACAGCAGCCTGGCTATTGAATATGAATGTGCAGTATTTAGACCATGAGGGGATGGAGCCCGAGTCACTGAGAAACAGAGAGGATCTGACTCAGGTGGAGAAGGTAACTTGCCTCCTCATCCAACCTTTGACCTTTACCAACCCCCCTCCCTTTCACAATCCACCTCAACCTTTCAGCCCTAATACTCCCACTTAACTATCCTTCCTTTCTTTACCCCTCATTAGTTCCCGCATAACCCTCCTCCTTAAAACACCCTTTCTCCACTTAATTGTCTGCTGGATTTATTCCAACTCCCTTTCCTCTAAACCTGAGGTCTCGTAGACATACCCAGATTGTCACTTAAAGTCATAATATGCGCATTTATTACATCAAATTGAGGTAAATAGGACATATTGTGCGTCTGCCTGGCTCTGCATGTGACCCCAAAATACCTCAATCTCCTATTTTCTCGAAATTGGCTTTTCAATAATGTTCAGGCTGTTTTTTCAAGGATGCTTTATTGCCTTTTTCACAGCTAACAGAGTGAGCTTGGCTTTGGCTATCAACAGCAGGAAAGTCATAGCAATAATGGCAGAAGATAGTTATTATAAGTCAAAATAACTGTGAGGCTAAATACAGCAGACAAGAAAATCCTATGTCTATGTCAGAAAATAGTTTTAAAAAAGACCTGTTATTCTCTCCAACAGCCCAAGGAGATGTATTCAGATCACTAGTTTTATTTGACCAACAGTCCAAAACCCAAATAATTCCAGTTTACTATCATATATGACATGAAAAGCATCAAATTCTCACATTTGAGTAGCTGGAATGTTTGGTGTTTTTACCTGAAAAAATAACTAAAACACTTAATAATAATTACAGCTGTCAATCAATTCCTCTTCTAGTCATTGGATTTGAACAACTTAGCTAACATTCCACTTCCTGTATTGTATCTGTTATATAAATGAAGAATAACTTCTAAAAAACACACTGTGCAGTGATACTTGCAGTGATCAATGTTAAATATTGTTATTTATTTATAAAATGTCCCTCAACCTTGAATAGCTCCACATACCCTCACAACTTTCCCCCGTCTTTCTTAGCATTTTTGGAATGAACTTAAAAGCCCAAAGCAGGCGTGTGTATGTGTGTGTGTGTGTGTATGCACATGCAGTACATCCACAGACATGTTAAGCTTGTGTGCGCTTGCATCTATGTGAGAGATGGAGACAGAAAGAGGCTTTCTGCTGCTTCCACTGCCTATGTTCCTGCTTTTCTTCTCAGTAACCTTTACAACTGTTCACCCTCTGCTTCACTTCCATGCTCCCCCATTTTTATTTATTTCTTTCCATCCATAATGAATACAAACCTGTCATCCTTACATAGCTCATACTTTATGGAAGCCAGCAGCCCAGGCAGGGAAAGCAACCAAAGAAGGCAATAACTTCAGTGTTAACAAAGAAGCCGCAGCCACCCTAAAATAGCAGAGCAGCAACATGAGAAGGATTGGAAAACAGTACATCTTCCACAGCAGCTTAGACACAGGCTGCAGCTAATGGTCTGTACAGTCTTAACTAAACAGGCCCACAGTAGCCATTTTAAGCTTTCACATCCATTCACATATACTGTATGTATTCAGTGATCTGTAACAAATTAGGGAATGCATTCGTCTTGTTACGTGGAGTAGACATACAAATAGAAATTCTAATAAATTAAATTATTTGCTCATTTAGATGAACACAAGTAAGATAATAACATACTATTTCTTTTTTTTTTAATTTAAAAACAAATGCTATTTAACATTTAATTTCCCAGTGTAATACCACTGAATATATAAGAGCAAGCAATGCAAGCATAGCAAATGTGAAACACAGGAAGGTTGGTTGAATTTCTGTGCCGTGCATTTCATTTTATCTTGATGTCGGATTGTGCATGAAGGTGAGGATGAATGTTTCAGTCTTTAGGAAAGATGTGAGGTTTTTTTCTTTATTGCCAGATTATACTAAATGTGCATCTGCATTAAAAAAAAAAAGGAAACGGAACCGAAAATCAAATAGAAATGTATAACTGTCATATACATCATTTTATATATTAAGAAAAAAAACTAAATTAAAAAGGGAACCAACGGTGCTAATGTCTTTTCCAAAAAAATTCATGAATTAAATACTTTAGCTGTATTACAGAAAATAAGATTAATGACCAACTTGTTGATTTCATCGATCATCTATGTAATAACCATATTATGACATTTCTATAATTCACCTAAGTTTAATGACTGACAAGCCCTTCTTTAATATTTAATTATGGGTCTCATAATCAAAAAGTATAACTCCATCATCAGCAACATTTGGATTCTTGATGTTTAATTCTTTAGCGTATTCCCTCCATTTCCAAATTGTATTAACTGAGTATCCTTTTATTAGATATTGATCCATTTCTAGGGTCAGTTTAGGTGGTGTTATGCCAAAATTACTATATTTTGGTTTAACTGCTTGTTTAATTTGCAATATTTGTGTGATCAAAATTTATATTTTTGAGGTGATAAATATAGCCATAAAATCTCCCTCCAGTATTTGGACTTTGTCGTTTCACAGGTTTGGTTTCTTCATCCATTTTCCCAATCTCTTTCTTTTAACAGTCCTACTAGCTCTGAGTTCAATGTTGTTATGGTTGCAAATACAGTCTACCTTGATCCTCATCAGGTATAACACCAGGACAGCAGATGCACAGATGCATCTGTTCAAACCACCTTTGTTTTCCTCTCTTTTGTCCTGGTCTGTGTTCAATATTCAGATGTGTTCATTATACTTGTTCTAATGCACAAAATCAAAGAACAGTAGCAAATAAAAAACACTGAGATAATATACAGACTGTTTTATAATCCGTTACAACCATAAAAGATTAAAATACTCTCATCTCCCACCAAAATACACAGATATTTATAAAAGGTCAGTGATGCAAAGGCACAGGGTTTTATCTGAGTAAAACTTTTATTACACTAAATATTCAAATGTAGTCAAAATATGCATTAATGTTGGACTAAGATGTTTTCTCGGTTTTCAATGCTGCAGTTAAATAAAGACAGAGATGGGGAGAACATCTGATTAATACTGTGTGTTTCTGTTCCGACAGATTTGATTTCCTCCTTATATGTTTCAGATAGATATAGAGGATGCAGGTACGAGAGAAGAGTGTAGGGCTGGGGTCTGCCATTAAGTTAAAGTTTTTTGTTTATTTCATGTTAAGTATACATTTGAAATAGAAATGTAAGGGCTTCATTTTAGCACCATGCACTGCGCAGAACGAGACATAGTTTTCATGTTTTGCATGCCTCTCTTTACGCAGTATTAGCTGTTATGAGGTCATATTTTTGTGGGTTTTAAATTAGTTTGTATTTACATTATCTACAGTAAATCTTAAGCATAAGTTTTAATGTAAACTATGAAAGTTGGAGAGCCAGATTTGTCCCCCATTTGCCTACCACTGGCGGAGGGAAAGACATCAGGGGTACAGAGTAGATGTATTGCGTGTTTGAGAGAGAACAGTGCAGGACAAAGGCAGTTACAGATACAGTACATGTCATTAATTCTCAGGGGATCTAGTGACAAGAGCACAGAGATAGAGAGAGTAGTGTAGAAAAGGGTGGAGGAGCCGATAAGATAAATCTATTTGAGGTCACCATTCCTCCTGGAAGGAGCGGTATGATGGGAAAAATGTCCCAGTGGTGGGCAGGGGAGGGACATGGAAAAATAAGTTGAAGGTGACGAGGAAAGATAAATGATCCCAGCAGCATCCTCGCTGTGTGTAATTGAATCTGCTCGTGCAGGGTGCTTTGATAGTTTGTCTTTCGCAGTGTTCTCTTTCAGTTATTGCTGAATAATGAGCTGGATCATGTTCAGATATAATACAAAGATAAACTGTTCATTTTGAGTTTTTTGTTTTAGTTAGGTCTAAAAATGCCATTGATTGAATGATTGATACCTCAATTGATTTGTTTTAGGGAGTGAGTTACTCTCAGCTATAAGGAAGGAGACTTTTGACAAGGTTAATATCGTCAGCCAGAAAGACCAAGAAACATCAGTTAGGATGAAGCTTTACAAGATGTAGTATTTTCTTTAGCAACAACTGAAAAGACAAGGAATTAATCTAGTAAAGCAAACTGATTAGAATTAAGGCTAATGATCTGATTCCACATTTTAGTCATGCTAGCAGCGTGGCTTTATCGATGTCAATGTCGATCAGCTGGCCTGGATTGCCATTACAATTTTGTACAGACATTCAGTAGGATTTTTTTTTTTTCTTTTTTCAAAATTGCCATAAAATTTAACCCGGACATTCATGTACCTTTGAGGATGAATTGTAATAGATTTGGCAATTGTTAAACTTTTCATCACATCAAAACCTAATTTGTCCTATACTTTGTTTTATGACCAAATTCCTGCAAAACTACTGACATTCCCGGCAGCCTCAGCTGCACTTTGTATTTACTGCTTATTAGCAAATGTTAGCATGCTAAGACTGTAAAACATGCTAAACATCAGCATGTTAACATTGCGAGCACGCAGGTGTTAGCATTTAGCTCAAAGTACCACTGTGCTTTAGTAAAGCCTCACAGAGCTGCTAGCATGGCTGTGGACTCTTATTCTTGTTTCCTTGTCTGTAGTTTCACTCTCACTGGTCTTCCAGTGACACGCTGACTGATCACAGTATCCCTCACTGTTATAAGAAATGTGTTTTTCTATCCAGAAGATATTTGATTTCTCCATTAGTTTCCCCCTTGCCTGAAGAAAACTCCTTCAAAAGCCTCTCTAAGGTCCAGCGAGAGGTCAGGGAGAGATTTTCAGAGCTTATTTCACAGACTAGACTCCGACTTCACTGGTTGCATCCCTCCCTCCTCACCTACTCTTTGTCTTTATCCATCCTAAACTTCCTTTCTTTTCTTCCTCTCAGTGTTTATTGCCAGTTTAACCTCAACAGGTTCATTGGTTTCAGAGCTAAACCAGAGGTTTGACCGTGGACAACTGAAAGCTTCTCCCACGTTAGTAGGAGTGTTTGATTGGAAATAAAAATGATACTTTGATTAAAATGGACATTTTTCTAGGGGCAGCTATACAGGTCTAGAATGGAAGAGCAATAATGAAAATGGCTTGTAAATGTGATTCCCTTCTCTGTTCTAAACAGAAATTATACTCTCTCAGGAACAACAGGACATAATCTCAGGCCTGATGGAGAGATTTCTTTTCTGTTTTTGTCGGCTATGGTAATGAAGAAGGGGACATCGCTGATAGGGTTGATGATGATGATGATGATGATGATGATCATCATGATGATAATGACAACAGCGATGATGAGAATCTCCTCATCTCTCTCCTTCTTCGTTCAGTACCAGCAGGAGATCTCAGTGCTGCAGGAGAAGCTGCGGGCGTCGGTGCAGAAGCTGGAAGAGTACGAGGCCCGTTTGAAGGGTCAGGACGAACAAGCACAGAAGGTGCTGATGGAGTACCAGGCCCGACTGGAGGAGTCGGAGGAGCGCCTGCGCAGACAGCAGGACGACAAGGACCTCCAGATGAAGGGCATCATCAGCAGGTAGGGAGAAGAAGACGCTGTCGAAATGCCACTTTGTGTTTTGTTCTTAAGATTTTAATTACGTTTGTCTTGTTTGCAGGTTAATGTCGGTGGAAGAGGAGCTAAAGAAGGATCATTCAGACATGCAGGCAGTGGTAGACTCTAAACAGAAAATCATCGACGCTCAGGTCAGTTCGATCTTTTTTTTTCATGTTCATTTGCAAATGTGTGGCAGCATGTACGTCTGTCTTTAATTTCAATGTAAGATGGGTTCCTTTTACAAGCCCTTAGGTTTTGTTTTTTTTATCCCACCTGTGCATGTTATTATGTTATTGTATATTTCCTCCTTTTTTTATTTTTTTTGCACAAATAAAGAAATACAAATTAAAAAAAATATTTTCACATGTACAATACATTGACAGAAAATAGCTAGCACCCGCTGTGCTGGTTGCATATGGCTCTGTAGATACTTTCTGTCTGTGCGAGTCAAATTTGTATGTGCTGTCACTTGCGTCCTCTGCTTGAGGAAACAAAGGGTCACTGAAATACAAAGAGATGTTTAATTCATAGCCGTCTCAGCTCTGGCATTGACAAGCTTGAATGGCTGAGCAGAATTTCTCCCTCCCACTATCTCTCTCTCTCTTATAAAACATACATTTACAAATTCCTTATCTAGTTTTCTGTCAACATGTAGCTCCTCTATAATCAATGTGGTTCTTATTCATATAAAACTGTTCAAAATCTGTCTTAGAAAACAAAAAAGTGTTGCTTTAGAGCTGCGAGGAATTCTGAATGTTGATTTTTGGGAATGTAATTATAAATTAAGCAGAGAATGATTCTGTGGGTATAACTGTTGCAAGAACGGATTAAGCACTGCTGTAATGTTTGTTACAGCTGTCTGTGGACACCATTTCTTCTATACACTGGAAAACGTGTACATTATATGCATGCAAATACAGATACACAGTTAAGCTCAAATGTGCCTCTTTGGAGATTAATGTCAAAGTGATTTTACAACAGAATTGGCGGGGGAAAACCAACGATGCTGCAACATGACATTTGCACAAACCTAGACACGGACATCCATAGGTGATTAATCTCCTTCACGCCTAAAGTAATGAGACTTTGCATCTGCAAACATGCCACTGTAAGGCAATAAGTTGTCTCCCTCAGTAACCAGGCATAGAGAATGAAAATCTCATTATGAAGACAATGAGGGAAGTTTGCTTCTGTGGCTCAGCGCTGCCTACATTATATAATTAACTCAGTGAGCCTCATGCAAGAACCACTCATACAGAGAGATTCATAAGTGCCACATAATTTGTTGCATTTTTCACCCACTTACAATCTTTTCTTGGGTACGAAAATGTATTAGTGGCCGAAACGTGTGGTACAAGTCATGTACTGTCTCCTGTAAAACACTTGTTCAACTTAAGAATCATAATGCCTTCGTCTGAATTAATTTGGAGTTTAAATGTGTTACAGAAATCAATTAAATAAAAACTAAAACTGCATCATGGCTTGCCAATTTTTTCTTAGATTTTGCCATTAGTAGTTTGGTGTGAAATCTTACATTTACAATTCCGTAGAAATTCTCACAGTCTAACAGCCTCAGGGTCTTTATTGAAGTTGCTGTCCAAGGAAACCTCCTCCTTTATAACACTCCATTATAGAGCGTCATTTGGAATACGAAAGCGACACTGCTAAATTTGTTACGTTTTTGTCTGCTGATTTCCGACCGCAGGACTTGAAGCTCTGCAGTGGAAAAATTCTTCTTTGTACTTTTTTGGTAACATTTTTGTGAATGAAAATGCCTGCAAATGGAGCAGAGAAGGTAGCCTTATATGGTGATTTGGGGGCGTTGATAATGCTAATAATAAGGTTCAGGTTTAAACAAACAATTCACAACAAGTTTGTGCAATTAAAAAAGGTTTTGTAAATCCAACTTGTACAATCAAGCTTCACAGAAAAAAGTAAGAGAGATTTAGGATAAGAATACAAATATGTTCTTGCATGAGGCTCTTGCATAACCTCCACCTGAGTAGGAACACATCATTGTGGCTTGTCTGTAAATATAGATTCTACAATATGTTTTCTAACTGTATTTATGTGTGTATGTGCAGGAGAAGCGCATAGCATCGTTGGATGCAGCCAACGCCCGTCTGATGAGCGCTCTGAGCCAGCTAAAGGAGCGCTACAGCATACAGACCCGCAACGGCATCTCCCCCACCAACCCCACCAAACTGCAGATTACTGAAAACGGAGAGTTCAGGAACAGCAGCAATTGCTAGACAGACTGGCATCTGTCCCGAGTGTGTGTTGAGTGCCTGCGTGTGTACAGTTATTCAATGAGAGGACATCTACATGCATGCATGGCTGCATGCCTGTTTGAAAGACTGCGATGGTTTGCGTGTGTTTTTAAAAGCGGACAGAGTACTTTTGGAGGACATTTCAACTTTTTTTTGACACCAGTGCAGGAGTGAGGTCATCACTCTGAGGGGCCCAATCAGAAGAGGCGGGACTTTAGCGTAACAGACAGATCCCCAAGAGAACAAGATCACCAGACGGCCTTCGTTACGAGGGTGACGGCCAGAGGAGGCGGGGCAGAGCTTGTAAATATGAAACTCAAAGCTGTCTATCAGACAGACACTTTGCCAGTGGATGTATGCAGTCACTGGGGCAATTCAAGAGCCTGCCTCTGCCTGGGACAAACCACTATATAACCACACACAGTGACAACCGCCAGACACGGTCACCCTAGCAACCTTCCTCTCCTCCTCTCTCTCCTTATTCTTCTCCCTCTTGACGACCAAGTGGACCCACTTACAAACAATAACACGCATTGAGAATTATCACGTTAGTTGTCTTGAGAGGATTCCTTTCTAGTGCTTTATTTTAAAGTCATTGTTTATAAAGAACCAAATAGAAGCTCAAATATAGATATTTTTAGTCCAAAATAATCTTTATGTCCCTTTTCATTCCTTGGGTGTGTTCCTGAGCGTCCTGATGAGCCCTGCTTTCATCCCCTCACCCCTCCATCCCTATGTAGTGCACTTTGTGAGAAGCTATTGGTACATGAAACGCCTTAATTAAGGAACACACCTCAACTTTATCCCACAGCTCCCTTATTTCTGCAAAAAAGGCACAACTTATACTGTGGATTTGTAAAGGATACAAAAATAAAATTGTACACACATAAATGTATTATGAACACTAAAGTAAATGAATTCTATGTAATACTATATTAATGAAATTTAATATAGATGTATGCATTTCTTTTCTTCTATAGAGTATACGCACATATCTATATTTGATAATCTCAAATATAAAAGCAGCCCTTTATTTAGGAGTGAAATCTAGTTTTATTTTCTTCTCTTACGATTAAAGACTGTAGTGTGTAGCTTGCTTTAGAGCCCTGGAGGAGATCACATCGAGCAGTGATCAGCACCATAGCCTCAGTCACCCCTTCCAATCTCCATGACGCTTAACCCTTTACATACAGTATGCACTACATTTGAGAGAAATGTCTGTACGAAGTGATCTGTTATTCTTCTGGTGCTTATCATTGCTCTTAAAGACACATCAATTAAACCATGATTTAGATTTAGGTTTGAGGCATATGTGTGGTCTTCTCACTCTAGTAGCACAAGAGCTATTGAGTGCTGATATGTGTTTAGACATGTCTCACTCATACTATACACTGGACTGGTGAGTCATTGTAATAATGGCCTCCTTAGTTACAACATTTTCTCTCTAACTGCTTTGTGGTAATGAAGTATGCTGCATCCAAACTGTGACTCTGTTAATCCAAGTGGCATCATCTCGCTCCTCTCTGTCTGTTTTTCTAACTCGCATCCACCCTCCCTCCATCCCTCGTTCTTCTGAATGTGAAGATGCTAACTCCCAGTTGGTCTTAACATTGGGTTAAGTCCTTCTAATATTTCCTCGCATTGCTGTCATTGCTCCATACCATTTCAACATCTGTATTTTGTATATTTTTGTACTCATTCTTCTTAACCAGTAAACAGACTGTATACATCAAGTGTGAGGCTCTGCATGCTTCATCCTTGCTCTAGGGCCAATGGTAGCGTCAGTATCACCATTTGTTTTCTTTTGTTGCCAATTCGAAGGTGATGATGATGATGAATGCTTTGCCGCAGACATATACAGTAAATATATGATAACCGAGTGCATCAAGAGGCTGGACAGCCTGGGAACGTGTAAATAAAATGCTCACACTATTTTTACCTAATGTTAACAGAGCTTTTTGTAAATGTATCTTGTGCTCAAACTCTGCTGTATCAATATGGATATTGTAAATACAAAATAGCTCAGTCGGTCATCTGTCCTCATTTAGTAGAAATTATATAATTAAATTAACCTTTCAATGTTCTCCCTGTTAAAGCTATTGTTTTGTATTATAGTGTGATATCACTAGCCAAAAAAACTAAGTAGGAGTTTGACTCTTGGGAAGTCGTGGAGGATGCCATACAATCCTGTATGTCTCATCAGTCTGGCTCTATGCACTTTTACATTCAATGGTTGGTGTTAATTATTAGCTGAATTCTTCTTTTTTTAGCACAGCACCTGTTCCAGGTGTTTAAAAACGTGGCAAAGTTCAAAACCGAAGAAAGGGATTTTTGGTATAGCTCATTCACAAACGGTTGTATTTATGTTTTTTTCCTTTTTGAATATAAAGGAATAGCCTCAAACTGAAGATTCCTCTTGTCGCAAAATATCTGAGATATATGACTTTTCTCCTCAGCATACCAGGTATTCAGTCCTAAAACAATATTGGTCAACTGCAGAGATTCAAGCGAGACTATGTTACTTTTGACGGAAGAAATAATACATACTTTCAAATGAATAGCTGAATTCATTAGCAATAAACTGCACTATTGTTCTATTCAGAAGTTGCTTCTGCTAACTAAACAGCCTTATAGCTACTTTTTTTACCAGTAGCATTTGGGCATAATGTTAGCTTAAATGTCCAAATTTCAAGTAAATTTTACTGTAAAAGGCACTTTACTGATTCATTTTGATGACGTTATGACTCTTTCCGCATTTTAGCTAAATGCTAACGGCACACGACTATTTAGCATTTACACTCGCTAAACACATGAAAATAGTGATGCTAACGTTACAGCATACTTGGTCTGTTATGACAACTAGCTTTTGGTGGCTAAGGTTAGCTAACATTAGCAAATTGTATGTTAATTTTTCTGTAAAAGGCATGTTACTGATTTTGTTTGCTGACTTTTGACTTGTGCAACAGTTTAGCATTTTAGCTAAATGCTAAACAACATTTTAGCTAAATGGTGAACTACTGTTTAGCATTTACACCATGTATGTACAGTTGGAAATTATGATGCTAACAGTACAGCCATAGAAATAGAATGCCTTACCCGGGCTGTAATAACAAGTAGCTTTTGGTGGCTAAGGTAAGCTAACGTTAGCAAATTTAAATGCATTTTGCTGCATGATAATTGCTGCATTACGGATTGAATCTACCGATCTTTGATTCTCTTAGCCTTTTAGCTTAATGCAAAGCTATTCTTTAGCTAAATTGTTAAGTGCCGTTTCGCATTTAGTTAAAACAGAGGATTAGCATAACATAGTTTAGCAGTGGCGGTTGTTAAGCAAAAATTACAGTCTCGCTTTAAACTGCAGTGTAGGCCTACAATAATAAAAGTGAACTTATAAAGGGCAGTCATGTATCAGTACATCTACAACAAGAGGACACACTCTTATGTTGGTTGCTAATTAGACTTCTCAGCTATCAGTTCATTTATTCCATCCATGTTCCCACAGTTCTAACTTAAAGAGTCAGAAAACATGAGCTCACTCTTGACAGTTCAGCCAGTTCTACAAAAGATCAATCAAATATATAAAGCTATAAATAAAGTAAAATATGTTGTATGTTTTCTATTATCTTGTAGAAAATACTTTTGTAAGTATGTTGAAAGTATAAAGTATTTGCTGGATTCTGCTTCCTTTGACGACAGTGACAAAACAATAATGTACAGAGGAACTTGTGTTGACAAAATGTGGCTGTGCAATTTATGTACATTTGCAACTAGACCTATTAAAGTTTTATTTAGCTATTTTAAAATCTTTGTTCTCTGTGACGTTTTGTATATGTAAAAATGTAAATTAAGCTTGATTTGAGTGTGTGCGAGAAGAATCACATGTTCATTAAATACTTAAGTAGGCCTAGATAAATGACAAGCAGCAAGAGAGACCATGTTCAGACTTGAGGTCCAAAGGCAGAGTGGAGTGCATGATGGAGGGATGTGACAGACTGGTTTGAGCAGTGCCTACTCCTCAGCAAGCCTGACCTACATACTGCCTGATTGTTATTCCCCAAAGGAGAAAGCCTGATTTTGTAGCAAAATGTCTCAAGCTGTAGCTGTAAATTGAGCTGATTGTTATATAAAAATGCTCACATAGTTTTAAGTAGAACTCAAATCCAGGAGGTATGCCGTAATAAAGTCTTTATTATTATACAGTATGATTGAATGGTTCAAGTGGACCTCATTAACAGCACTCACAGAAAGTTCCTGTGTTGTAAATTGCTCTCTGTGAGTCAAGATTTCTTTGGCATTCAGGACACCAGGCTAATTAAACTAGCTCCAATGCTCCCACCCATGACTCAAAACTATCAAAGGCTAGTAAGCAAATGTAAGCCACTAAGCCATTGTTGATGGTGAGCTGATTTCCTGCCAGGTGCAGTGCAACAGTCGAGGAGTACTTTAATACTTTAAAGTGCCCATATTAAGAAAAAATCCTTTGGGGTTGATTTGGGGTGTTATTTTGTGTCTCTGGTGCTTCCACACGCATATAAACTTTGAAAAAAAAAACATCCATGCTGTTTTGAGTGAGATACGGGTTTCTGAATGTGTCCTGCCTTCCGTCTCCGGGTGAGCTGTTCAAAATCTGCACAGCTTTCTATGTAACTAGCCGAGACGAGGGGCCTAGGGGGCTAACCGTTAGCATGCTAGCTCGTTCTCAATGGCAAAACACTGCTACAACACACACAAATTCACCCTAATCTACAAAATAAATTGTATAGAACTACTTAAATGTCCCTGTTCTGCAGGTATTCCACACAAAGTTGGAAGTGCGCCCTCATTTAGAAGAAGTCTCCCGGCTAATCCTGCCTTGTACAGGCCGAAGTTGCAGAAACAGCTAGCTAGCTCATGTAATCCTTACCTAGCTACTGCGCATGTGCGACTGACAACAAAGATCTTACAGAAGTTGCAAGGTCTCACTCTGTAGCTAAAACAGAGACCTGACACAGGGTGAAAAGAGGATCTGCAGCAATGTGCAGTACAACAAAAATATGGTGTTTTTTGAAAATTAAACCATGTAAACCTATTCTGATACAATCTCAAATTACAATTATGAACCTGAAAATTAGCATAATATGGCCACTTTAATTTCATTCCCAAACATCAACAACAAAAAAAGTGTTTTGTGCTTTGGATAACTATTTTATGCATAACTAAACATTTTATAGAAACATGATGTTTTGACCTATTACTAGGCTAGTCATATTATAGTATGTCGAAAAAAGTCATAGTATAGTATGTCAAAACAAAATCATGAAAAGTCATACTATAATATGTTGGAAAAAAAGTAATAAAAAATCATAGTATGTAGAAAAAGTCGTAAAAAAGTTATAGTATGTCGAAAAAAGTTATAATATAGAATGTCGAAAAAAGTCATAGTAGAGTATGTTGAAAAAGTCGTTAAAAAGTTATAGTATAGTATGTTGAAAAAATTTGTAAAAAGTCAAATTATGGTATGTTGAAAATCATGAAAAAGTTTGAGTATGTCGAATAAAATCATAGAAAGTAAAAGTCGTAAAAAAGTTATAGTATGTTGAAAAAAGTAAAATAAAATTCATAGTATGTCATGAAAAGTCATAGTATTTGTTGAAAAAGAGTAAAGTTATAGTATGTCGAAGAAAGTCATAAAAAATCATAGTATGTAGAAAAAGTCGTACAAAAGTTATAGTATGTCGAAAAACGTTATAATATAGAATGTCAAAAAAGTTTTTAAAAAAGTCATAGTATAGTATGTCAAAAAAAAAGTCATAATATGTTGAAAAAAGTCTTGTTATAATATGTCAAAAAAAGTCATAGTACAGTATGTCGAAAAAAGTCGTAGTATACTACAACTTTTTCATTTCAACATATACTTTCAACATATACTATGACTTTTTTACTTCTTTCAAAAAAGTCATAGTATAGTATGTTAAAAAAGTTGCAGTATAGTATGTCAAAAAATAAAAAAGTCAAAGTATAGTATGTCAAGAAAAGTCATAGTATAGTATGTAAAAAAAGTCTTATTATATGTCTAAAAACGTCATTTAAAAGTCAACAATAGTCATAGTATAGTATGTCGAAAAAAGTAATAAAAAAGTAAAAGTATAGTACGTCTATAAACTTTATCGACATAATATACCATGACTTTTTTCAACAAACTGTATATACAGTACTATGACTTTTTCTTTTTTACTTTTTCGACATACTATACTATGACTTTTCTATGACTTTTTTGACTTACTATACTATGACTTTTTTGACTTTTTCAACACACTATGCTATTTTTTGACGTACTATACTATGACTTTTTTTTGACATACTATACTATGACTTTTTTCGACATACTTTACTATGACTTTTTTTTTTACTTTTTTTCGAGATACTATACTATGACTTTTCTCAACATACTATAATATGACTTTGACTTTTTTTTTAACTTTTCAGCATACTATACTATGACTTTTTGACTTTTGTTTTTTACTTTTCGATATACTATACTATGACTTTTTTGACTTTTTTTGACATACTATACAATGAGTTTTGACTTTTTTTGACATACTACACTGACTTTTTTCGACATACTATACTATGACTTTTTTTTTACTTTTTTTGACATACTATGACTTTTTTGACTTTTTCAACATACTATACTATGACTTTTTTTTTATTTCAACATACTATACTATGACTTTTATTGACTTTTTTAGACATACTATACATACTTTTATTGTCATACTACACTGACTTTTATTGCATTCCATACTATGACTTTTGTTGACTTTTTTCGACATACTATACTATGACTTTTTTTGTATTTTTTCAACATACTATACTATGACTTTTTTGACTTTTGTCGACATACTACACTGACTTTTTTCGACATACTATACTATGCCTTTTTCTACCTACTATACTATGACTTTTGTTTTTGACATACTATGATGTTTTGTTGACTTTTTATTTTTTACAAAGTGTAATTTTGTGGAATCGAACCCTGTACCTTCTTGTGATGAGACAACAGTGCTAACCATTGGACCACCGTGCTACTCTCCAATACTATGACTTTTTTTACTTTTTTCGACATACTATACTACGAATTTTGTTTTTTACTTTTCGATATACTATACTATGACTTTTTTTTAATTTACTTTTCAACATACTATACTATGAGTTTTTTGACTTTTTTTGACATACTACACTGACTTTTTTCGACATACTATATGATATGACTTTTTTGACATACTATACTATGACTTTTTTTTTTTATTTCGACATACTATGACTTTCTTTTCAAAAGTTTCGACATACCATACATTTTTTTTCGGCAGTAAGTCGGACTCGTTTCAGGTGAGAGTTGGCCTCCGCCAGGGCTGCGCTTTGTCACCAATCCTGTTTGTAGTATTTATGGACAGGATATCGAGGCGTAGTCGGGGTGGAGAGGGGTTGCAGTTCGGTGGGCTGGGGATCTCGTCGCTGCTTTTTGCAGATGATGTGGTCCTGATGGCATCATCGGCCTGTGACCTTCAGCACTCACTGGATCGGTTCGCAGCCGAGTGTGAAGCGGCTGGGATGAGGATCAGCACCTCTAAATCGGAGGCCATGGTTCTCAGCAGGAAACCGATGGAGTGCCTTCTCCAGGTAGGGAATGAGTCCTTACCCCAAGTGAAGGAGTTCAAGTACCTTGGGGTCTTGTTCGCGAGTGAGGGGACAATGGAGCGGGAGATTGGTCGGAGAATCGGCACAGCAGGTGCGGTATTACATTCAATTTATCGCACCGTTGTGACGAAAAGAGAGCTGAGCCAGAAGGCAAAGCTCTCAATCTACCGGTCAGTTTTTGTTCCTACCCTCACCTATGGTCATGAAGGCTGGGTCATGACCGAAAGAACAAGATCCAGGGTACAAGCGGCCGAAATGGGTTTCTTCAGGAGGGTAGCTGGCGTCTCCCTTAGAGATAGGGTGAGAAGCTCAGTTATCCGTGAGGAGCTCAAAGTAGAGCCGCTGCTCCTTTGCGTCGAAAGGAGCCAGTTGAGGTGGTTCGGGCATCTGGTAAGGATGCCCCCTGGGCGCCTCCCTAGGGAGGTGTTCCAGGCACGTCCAGCTGGGAGGAGGCCTCGGGGGAGACCCAGGACTAGGTGGAGGGATTATATCTCTAACCTGGCCTGGGAACGCCTCGGGATCCCCCAGTCGGAGCTGGTTAATGTGGCCCGGGAAAGGGAAGTTTGGGGTCCCCTGCTGGAGCTGCTACCCCAGCAACCCGACCCCGGATAAGCGGATGAAGATGGATGGATACTATGATGTTTCGTTGACTTTTTTTTTTATTTATTTTTTTAGAAACTGTAATTTTGTGGAATCGAACCCTGTACCTTCTTGCGATGAAACAACAGTGCTAACCATTGGGCCACCGTGCTGCTTTTAAATACTATGACTTTTTTTAACTTTTTTCGATATACTATACTACGACTTTTGTTTTTTTACTTTTCGATATACTATACTATGACTTTTTTTTACTTTTTTCGACATACTATACGATGAGTTTTTGACTTTTTTTGACATACTATGACTTTTTTTGTATTTTTTCAACATACTATACTATGACTTTTTTCGGACATACTACACTGACTTTCTTTCGACATACTATATGATATGACTTTTTTGACTTTTTCAACATAGCTATACTGACTAATGACTTCTTTTTTTATTTCGACAAACTATGACTTTCTTTTCAAAAGTTTTTCGACATACCATGAATTTTTTTTGATATGCTATACTATGCCTTTTTTTTCGACATTCTATTCTATGATGTTTTGTTGACTTTTTTTTGTACTTTTTTTGACATACTATACTATGACTTTTTTTTTTTTACTTTTTTTGACATACTATGACTTTTTTGTATTTTTTGGACATACCATATTTTGATTTTTTTTTGTTTTGTTTTTGACATACTAAAATATTACTTTCTGACTTTTTTGGACACACTATACTATGACTTTTTTTTGACATACTATGAATTTTTTTATATTTTTTCAACATACTATACTATGACTTTTTTTTACTTTTTTCGACATACTACACTGACTTTTTTCGACATACTATTTGATATGACTTTTTTTTACTTTTTTTACATACTCTACTATGACTTTTTCTAAACATTTTCGACATACTATACTAAGACTATGACTATGACTATACTATGACCTTTTTTTAACTTTTTTTGACATACTATAACTTTTTTCTATTTTTTGGACATACTATATTTTGATTTTTTTTTTTTTTGACATACTATAATATTACTTTTTGACTTTTTTCGACATACTATACTATGACTTTTTTTGACATACTATGAATTTCTTTTAATTTTTTCAACATATTATACTATGACTTTTTTGACTTTTTTGACATACTATGACTTTTTTTGACATACTATAATATTACTTTTTGACTTTTTTCGACATACTATACTATGACTTTTATCTTTTTTACTTTTTTTGACATACTATGACTTTTTTGTATTTTTTCAACATACTATACTATGACTTTTTTGACTTTTTTCGACATACTACACTGACTTTTTTCGACATACTATTTGATATGACTTTCTTTTTACTTTTTTTACATACTCTACTATGACTTCTTTTTTTTTTAATTTCGACATACTGTACTATGACTTTTTTTCGACATACTATATTATACTTTCTTTTTAAAATTTTCGCCATACTATGACTTTTTTCGACATACTATACTATAACTTTTTTTTACTTTTTGTGACATACTATGACTTTTTTGTATTTATTGGACATACTACACTGACTTTTTTTGACATACTATAATATTACTTTTTGACTTTTTTCGACAAACTATACTATGACTTTTTTTGACATACTATTTTTTTTTTTGTATTTTTTCAACATATTATACTATGACTTTTTTGACTTTTTTGGACATACTACACTGACTTTTTTTGACATACTATAATATTACTTTTTGACTTTTTTCGACATACTATACTATAACTGTTTTTTGACATACTATGAATTTTTTTTTATTTTTTTCAACATACTATACTATGACTTTTTTGACTTTTTTGGACATACTACACTGACTTTTTTCGACATACTATATGATATGACTTTTTTGACTTTTTTACATACTATACTATGACTTCTTTTTTTTTTAAATTTCGACATACTGTACTATGACTTTTTTTCGACATACTATATTATGTATATCCCATTTATCATCCCATGGGCCCACCACCTGTGGGAGGAACCGCTGGGGTCGGGTGCGCTGCCACATGGGTGGCAGTGAAGGTCAGGGGCCTCGACGGACCAGACCCGGGCAGCAGAGGCTGGCTCTGGGGACGTGGAATGTCACCTCTCTGTGGGGGAAGGAGCCGGAACTTGTGCGGGAGGTGGAGCGCTACCGGTTAGATCTGGTGGGGCTTACCTCTACGCACAGTCTTGGTTCTGGAACCATAGTCCTGGATAGGGGTTGGACTCTTTTCTTCTCCGGAGTTGCCCAGGGTGTGAGGCGCCGGGCGGGTGTGGGGATACTCACAAGCCCCCGGCTGAGCGCCGCTACGTTGGAGTTTAACCCGGTGGACGAGAGGGTCGCCTCCCTACGCCTGCGGGTTGTGGGGGGGAAAACTCTGACTGTTGTTTGTGCATATGCACCGAACAAGAGTTCGGAGTATTCGGCCTTCTTGGAGACCTTGAGTGGAGTCCTGCATGGGGCTCCAGTCGGGGGACTCCATAGTTCTGCTGGGGGACTTCAACGCGCACATGGGTAATGATGGAGACACATGGAGAGGCGTGATTGGGAGGAACGGCCTCCCTGATCTAAACCAGAGTGGTTGTTTGTTGTTGGACTTCTGTGCTAGTCATGGATTGTCTATAATCGAACACCATGTTCGAACATAGGGATGCTCATAAGTGTACTTGGTACCAGAGCACCCTAGGCCAAAGGTCAATGATCGATTTTATAATCGTTTCATCTGATCTGAGGCCGTATGTTTTGGACACTCGGGTGAAGAGAGGGGCGGAGCTGTCAACCGATCACCATCTGGTGGTGAGTTGGGTCAGGGGTGGGGAAGACTCTGGACAGACCTGGTAAGCCCAAACGGGTAGTGCGGGTAAATTGGCAACGTCTGGAGGAGGCCCCTGTCCGACAGACTTTCAACTCACACCTCCGGCGGAGCTTTTCGTGCATCCCTGTGGAGGCTGGGGGCATTGAACCCGAGTGGACAATGTTCAAAGTTTCCATTGCTGAAGCTGCAGTGAGGAGCTGTGGTCTTAGGGTCTTAGGTGCCTCAAGGGGCGGTAACCCACAAACACCGTGGTGGACACCGGTGGTCAGGGAAGCCGTCTGACTGAAGAAGGAGTCTTTCCGGGATATGTTATCCCAGACGACTCCGGAGGCAGTTGCAAGGTACCGAAGGGCCCGAAGGGCCGCAGCCTCTGCCGTGAAAGAGGCAAAGCAGCGTGTGTGGGAGAAGTTTGGAGAAGACATGGAGAAGGACTTTCGGTCGGCACCAAGGTACTTCTGGAAAACCGTTCGCCACCTCAGGAGGGGAAGCGGGGAACCATCCAAGCTGTGTACAGTAAGGATGGGACGCTGTTGACCTCAACTGAGGAGGTAATAGAGGCGGTGGAAGGAGCACTTTGAGGAACTCCTAAATCCGACTAATACGCCCTCTATGGTAGAGGCAGAGCTGGAGGATGAGGGGGGATTGGCATCAATTTCCCTGGTGGAGGTTGCTGAGGTAGTTAAACAACTCCACAGTGGCAAAGCCCCAGGAATTGATGAGATCCGTCCAGAAATGCTTAAAGCTCTGGGTGTGGAGGGGTTGTCTTGGTTGACACGCCTCTTCAACATTGCGTGGAAGTCTGGGACGGTGCCTAAGGAGTGGCAGACCGGGGTGGTGGTTCCCCCTTTTTAAAAAGGGGGACCAGAGGGTGTGTGCCAATTACAGGGGGTATCACACTTCTCAGCCTCCCCGGTAAAGTCTACTCAAGGTGCTGGAAAGGAGGGTTCGGTCGATAGTCGAATCTCAGGTTGAAGAGGAACAATGCGGATTCCGTCCTGGTCGTGGAACAACGGACCAGATCTTTACTCTCGCAAGGATCCTGGAGGGAGCCTGGGAGTATGCCCAACCAGTCTACATGTGTTTTGTGGATCTGGAGAAGGCGTATGACCAGGTGCCCCAGGGAGATACTGTGGGAGGTGCTGCGGGAGTACGGGGTGAGGGGTCCCTTCTCAGGGCCATCCAATCTCTGTACGACCAAAGCGAAAGCTGTGTCCGGGTTCTCGGCAGTAAGTCGGACTCGTTTCAGGTGAGAGTTGGCCTCCGCCAGGGCTGCGCTTTGTCACCAATCCTGTTTGTAGTATTTATGGACAGGATATCGAGGCGTAGTCGGGGTGGAGAGGGGTTGCAGTTCGGTGGGCTGGGGATCTCATCGCTGCTTTTTGCAGATGATGTGGTCCTGATGGCATCATCGGCCTGTGACCTTCAGCACTCACTGGATCGGTTCGCAGCCGAGTGTGAAGCGGCTGGGATGAGGATCAGCACCTCTAAATCGGAGGCCATGGTTCTCAGCAGGAAACCGATGGAGTGCCTTCTCCAGGTAGGGAATGAGTCCTTACCCCAAGTGAAGGAGTTCAAGTACCTTGGGGGTCTTGTTCGCGAGTGAGGGGACAATGGAGCGGGAGATTGGTCGGAGAATCGGCACAGCAGGTGCGGTATTACATTCAATTTATCGCACCGTTATGACGAAAAGAGAGCTGAGCCAGAAGGCAAAGCTCTCAATCTACCGGTCAGTTTTTGTTCCTACCCTCACCTATGGTCATGAAGGCTGGGTCATGACCGAAAGAACAAGATCCAGGGTACAAGCGGCCGAAATGGGTTTCCTCAGGAGGGTAGCTGGCATCTCCCTTAGAGATAGGGTGAGAAGCTCAGTTATCCGTGAGGAGCTCGGAGTAGAGCCGCTGCTCCTTTGCGTCGAAAGGAGCCAGTTGAGGTGGTTCGGGCATCTGGTAAGGATGCCCCCTGGGCGCCTCCCTAGGGAGGTGTTCCAGGCACGTCCAGCTGGGAGGAGGCCTCGGGGGAGACCCAGGACTAGGTGGAGGGATTATATCTCTAACCTGGCCTGGGAACGCCTCGGGATCCCCCAGTCTGAGCTGGTTAATGTGGCCCGGGAAAGGGAAGTTTGGGGTCCCCTGCTGGAGCTGCTACCCCCGCGACCCGACCCCGGATAAGCGGATGAAGATGGATGGATGGATGGATATTATGACTTTCTTTTTAAAATTTTCGGCATACTATGACTTTTTTGGACATACTATACTATGACTTTTTTGTATTTTTTGGACATACTATATTTTGATTTTTTTTTTTTCTTTTTGACATACTATAATATTACTTTTTGACTTTTTTCGACATACTATACTATAACTGTTTTTTGACATACTATGAATTTTTTTGTATTTTTTCAACATACTATAATATGACTTTTTTGACTTTTTTTACATACTCTACTCTGACTTTTTTTTTAATTTCGACATACTGTACTATGACTTTTTTTCGACATACTATATTATGACTTTCTTTTTAAAATTATTGACATACTATGACATTACTTTTTGACTTTTTTCGACATACTATACTATGACTTTTTTTTGACACACTATGAATTTTTTTTACTTTTTTCAACAAACTATACTATGACTTATTTGACTTTTTTGGACATACTACACTGACTTTTTTCGACATTCTATAATATTACTTTTTGACTTTTTTCGACATACTATACTGTGACTTTTTTTTACATTTTTTGACATACTATAACTTTTTTCCATTTTTTGGACATACTATATGTTGATTTTTTTTGACATACTGTACTATGACTTTTTTCGACATACTATATTATGACTTTCTTTTTTAAATTTTCGGCATACTATGACTTTTTTTTTACTTTTTTTGACATACTATAACTTTTTTCTATTTTTTGGACATACTATATAAAGATTTTTTTTTTGTTATCGGTGTCAGAGCCACTGGATAGACTACTGTATATCAGATAGAAGGGTTGGGGATGTAGTGGCAAATCTTTACCTTGCAGATTTTTTTTTGCCTTTTTGACATACTATAATATTACTTTTTGACTTTTTTCGACATATTATACTATGACTTTTTTTGACATACTATGAATTTTTTTGTATTTTTTCAACATATTATACTATGACTTTTTTGACTTTTTTGGACATACTACACAGACTTTTTTTGACATACTAAAATATTACTTTTTGACTTTTTTCGACATACTATACTATAACTGTTTTTTGACATACTATGAATTTTTTTGGATTTTTTCAACATACTATACTATGACTTTTTTGACTTTTTTGGACATACTACACTGACTTTTTTGACATACTATAATATTACTTTTTTCGACATACTATACTATAACTTTTTTTGACATACTATGAATTTTTTTGTATTTTTTCAACATATTAAACTATGACTTTTTTGGACATACTACACTGACTTTTTTTGACATACTATAATATTACTTTTTGACTTTTTTCGACATACTATACTATGACTTTTTTTTGACATACTATGAATTTTTTTGTATTTTTTCAACATACTATACTATGACTTTTTGACTTTTTTGGACATACTACACTGACTTTTTTGACATACTATAATATTACTTTTTTCGACATACTATACTATAACTGTTTTTTGACATACTATGAATTTTTTTGTATTTTTTCAACATATTATACTATGACTTTTTTTACTTTTTTTGACATACTATAATATTACTTTTTGACTTTTTTCGACATACTATACTATAACTGTTTTTTGACATACTATGAATTTTTTTGTATTTTTTCAACACACTGTACTATGACCTTTTTTCGACATACTATATTATGACTTTCTTTTTTAAATTTTCGGCATACTATGACTTTTTTTTTACTTTTTTTGACATACTATAACTTTTTTCTATTTTTTGGACATACTATATAAAGATTTTTTTTTTTTGCCTTTTTGACATACTATAATATTACTTTTTGACTTTTTTCGACATATTATACTATGACTTTTTTTGACATACTATGAATTTTTTTGTATTTTTTCAACATATTATACTATGACTTTTTTGGACATACTACACTGACTTTTTTTGACATACTATAATATTACTTTTTGACTTTTTTCGACATACTATACTATGACTTTTTTTTGACATACTATGAATTTTTTTGTATTTTTTCAACATACTATACTATGACTTTTTTTGACTTTTTTGGACATACTTCACTGACTTTTTTTGACATACTATAATATTACTTTTTGACTTTTTTCGACATACTATGAATTTTTTTGTATTTTTTCAACACACTATATTATGACTTTTTTGACTTTTTTCGACATACTAAACTGACTTTTTTCGACATACTATATGATATGACTTTTTTCGACATACTATACTATGACTTTTTTTTGACATACTATGAATTGTTTTGTATTTTTTGGACATACTATATTTTGATTTTTTTGTTTGTTTTTGATATACTATAATATTACTTTTTGACTTTTTTTGACATACTATACTATGACTTTTTTTTTGACATACTATAACTTTTTTTGTATTTTTTCAACATGCTATACTATGACTTTTTTCGACATACTATATGATATGACTTTTTCAACATACTATACTATGACTTCTTTTTTTTATTTTGACATACTATGACTTTCTTTTCAAAAAATTTGACATACCATGAATTTTTTTTTGACATACGATGCTACAATGTTTTGTTGACTTTTTTTTTTATTTTTACAAACCATAATTTTGTGGAATTGAACCCTGTACCTTCTTGCTAGGAGACAACAGTGCTAACCATTGGACCACCATGCTGCTTTCCCATACTATGACTTTTTGTACTTTTTTCGACATACTATACAATGAGTTTTTGACTTTTTTTGACATACTACACTGACTTTTTTCGACATACTATACTATGACTTTTTTAAATACTTTTTTTGACATACTATGACTTTTTTTGTATTTTTTCAACATACTATACTATGACTTTTTTGACTTTTTTCGACATACTAAACTGACTTTTTTCGACATACTATATGATATGACTTTTTTGACTTTTTTTACATACCCTACTATGACTTCTTTTTTTTTTAATTTCGACATACTGTACTATGACTTTTTTTAATTTTTTGGACATACTATATTTTGATTTTTTTTTCTTTTCTTTTTGACATACTATAATATTACTTTTTGACTTTTTTCGACATACTATACTATGACTTTTTTGACTTTTTGTGACATACTATGCTGAGACATTTTTTGACATTTTTTGACATACTATATTACTTTTTGACTTTTTTCGACATACTATACTATGACTTTTAAAAAACAATTTCAACATCCCATGATCCCATTCTACTACGTTACAGACAGAATACCAGCTGAGATCAGTTTCATTGTTTTTTTAATCAGGGCAGCAGTTTTCAGATTACATTATGTGTTTATATAATTGCAAAAGCATTCTCGACTGTTGTAGAAAGAAGTGGCTAATCTTTAATGCAATATCTACATTGCCCATTATCAGCAACCATTCATCCAATGTTCCAAAGGCACATTCTGTTTACTAATCTGATATAATTTTAAAAGGCTAACTGAGAAAACATTGGAGAACCTTTTTGCAATTATGTAAGCACATAATGTAATCTGAAAACTGCTGCCCCCAACTTATGTTGTCTTGCACGTTTATTCCTTTTTCTGGACCTTGTCTTCTCTCTTGGTCTATATATAGTAAATGCATGTGTGGAAGATGTTCTTGTGAGTGATCATAGCTGTGTGTTCTTTGACATTAACTTTCCTCTAGACCCTCCGCCCCTGAGAATTAGGGCCCGAAGGCGGATTATTAATCATGATGTTGCTGAGAGGTTTTCTGCCTTGTTCGACCCATGTTCTCTGATGGGATGCAGTGATGCAGATGTGTTTATCCAGTCTTTTAATAGTCAATTTTAGATAACGTAGCACCAGTTAAATCATCTCCCATAAAAAACCTTGTCCTTGGATTAATGAAGCAATCCAAAGTTTTAGGAGAAATCATAGAAAAGTTGAATGTCTTTGGAAATCTTATAAACTTGAGGTTCATAGGCTTCACCTTAAAGAACTAAGGGTTACTTTAAACAAGATGCTGAGAAAGGTGAGAACTTGCTTCTTTCTCAGCTTATATCCTTGAATAAGCACAATCCCAGAATCTTATTTGACACCATTAATGCATTAGTGTCTCCTTCTGGCCCTCAAACAACTGTGTCATCTAAATAGGACTGCAATGAATTCCTCCACTGTTTTGTAAATAAGATCAGAGATGTTAGGGCAAACATCTCACCATCACTTTCTCAGAACTCTGTCTGTGACTTGTCTCCTGCTCATTCTTGGTCCACTTTTAAACCTGTGACATTGCATTCGACATACTATGACTTTTTCTTTTTTTTCGATATACTATACTATGACTTGTTGGCAGATGGTTGTGCTGTGAAACATATCTAAGTTCTAAGAACATGCTAAAAAATGGAGATATTTCCGCATCCATCAACCTTGTTTAAAACCAAGGGGGTAAGCTTCTTCTTGGACCGCGAACCTCCTATGGCGCCATTTTGATGCTAAAAAGCCATCACCTCCCGTTAGCATTCCATTGACTGCCATTCATTCATTCATTCATAGGCTAACGATTGTGTCATAACCACGTGACTTACTGTCGCATAGTAGATGAATTACCGTATAGTACAGGAGAAGCGCGCAGGCAGTTTCGTCTCACATTAGCTGTTTAAGTTTAATTACTAATGTTAACTAGCATTTTAGTTAGCAATAATTAGCCTGTGTCCATGTTATCTCCTTACATATACCTACGCTCTCCGTCTCTGCAAGACTGGGAATGATTGAGATTTCTCTTGGCACAGCTACCAGAAGACTTACAACTTTCAGACAGGTTGCTCACGTCATATTTACGTCGTCTCTCTCAGTTGGAGGCTGCGCAGTAACGCTCAGCCATCACCGGAAAAGTGCTTCTAATGGCCTTCACACACATCAAAACACACACTCGGTTCAAAGAGCAAAATTATTTTTATTTTTTTAAGTGTTATCAATACATTTTATTCATATGATGGATCAATGTTAACGTCATAAATCTACTTCATGTTAAATACATACTGCAGTTAAATATATCGTCATTCAGTACGTATTAGCAGGAAACAGGTTTAGTTCACCGTCCGTTAAACCGCTGCACACGTTGCAGCTGTTTTTAGTGATACGTTTGATTGTTCTTTTGTGTAACACATCACACTTAATTCTTGGTCTGCATGTGATTAATTTATTTCATAGTCATGGTGTAAAACAAACAAACATACAATTCAAATATTAATGTTCCGATGAGTATCTGTAGGTTAAATAATGCAAAAATAACAGCGACGATCTACGACAATCTACAACCTTTCTGGTTGGCAATCATTTTGTGTGTAGCTACGTCACACATTGGATGAGGTTAAATTACAAAACCTAACTGAATTACATTTAAGAAACAATGCATCCGAGTAAACTGTAAAATGTTGTGCCATGCAATAACTAATTCCCAATGGCAGTTGTGTGGCTACAAAGTAATCATCCTAAAAAAATGTGTTCGCTGGAGGTCTGAGGGCTGCCTGACTGAAATAGCTGCTGAACAGAAAGAGGATAAGTGGCGGCACGGCCTTTTCCCTTTGAATACTTATTCACTTAACTCATCACTAATGGACTCATGGAGCTAGGATGCACAGCTGGGCCACTGGCTGTAAATAGTCTTTCACCATTGAGCTAAACACAAATAAATACAGTACAGTACACACGCACTCAGACATACACAATATGCCCACACAAATGCTCAGTCATCCATTTATGTGCAAATGTAATAGTTCAAAGAGTTGTGCAAAATCAAGAATATCACACACACACACACACACACACACACACACACACACACACACACACACACACACACACACACACTAAAGACACTCCCTTAACTGCATTGAATGTGAAGCTGGAGCGTCTAATGTTATCCCTGAAAAAAAAGTTTGTTTCAGTGTGGGTATTGCCAAAGAAAGGTGAAGGGAAGCAGATAGCTGCCCTGTAGAATCAGTAAGTATATTAAAAGCAGCCATACCCTCCCCTCCTGACTGGACCACGCTGTTCATATATGATCACACCAGGAGGGGAAGAAGAAATGATCCAACCCACCCCCCGTAGACATCTTCCTCCTCTGAAGAAAAAGCAATCAGTCTGAGAACAGTCCTCTTGCAAGTCAGCCAGCAGGGTTCAAGCAAGTCCTTCTCTCAGCTCCCATCATCCCCCCCCCCCCCTTGCGGGAGCTTCAGAGGAGAGATGGACATCTAATTTCCCTGCTCCTGTGGAGAAGGCTAAAGGCAGTCTTTGGGAGTGGAATGCCTAGTTGGAGCCCTCTCTCGTCAGTTCTCCACATTGGCCCTGAGTGTGCGAGGCTTGAGTCTTTGATGCAGCCGGTAGTCCTGGCTGGACGCCCTTCGCAGCGGAGCCGGAGAGTTGAGCTGAGGGTTGGTGAGGCCCAGCGTCCTGACGGCCCGTGGCATTGCCCTGCTGCAGCTCACAGAGCGCCTCTCTTCCACGCCAGACTGGGACTCCAGTTGAGCCTCGCACAGCTGGAGTAGTGAAACTACCTGCTCCCTCAGCACCAGGGATTTGAACCTCCGACCTGCCAGGTAGAAAAAGGCTTCCACAAATGCTTGTAGTCCCATACCTGCAAAACAGAACAGCGTGGTTTAGGTGAGGCCGGAGACATAGGAAGGAATCTAAGAATTTAATGAAAATGCCAATAGTTCACCTTTTGTATGGACAAAAAAAAAAAATCTGTTTATTTGTGAACTTTAGAGGTTGTTGTAGGAAGATTTTGTTACCTTTGGACAGAGCCAGGCTAACTTTCCCCCCTGTAGCCAGTGTTTGAGCTAACTATTTGCTGCCTTATACTTAAAGGGGTGGTTCAGAATTTTGGACATAGGACCTCATTTCCAAGTTAGCCGTGTGTTATTTATCAGTGGAGACTGTTTAACACTTTTCATCCAGTCCATCCAGTTGCAGAGTTCGCTGGTGCTAGGCTAGAGCAAGTCAACAGTATCCGCTAGCCTGCTACTAAAAACAGTCTTAACCACTCCACAGTACACCCGAGGCAAATCAATTATAACGCCAGACTATCGATGTAAATGTCTGTGTTGATAGAATAATGTTAGAAATAAAACTACCCTTGCATCTCAATGATCGCATTACATTTTAAGGGACTAGTTTCTCAGCAGCGGCGGGAATTTTACTTCGCTCCAGTTAGTAGTACTGCGCTGAAAAGTAAACAGAGAAGTGCACTACAGTCGGACACCTAGTAGTAGCCTAGTACAGTGGTATTGAAGCATTGGATTGGAAACTAAGGACTAGGCAACATGGTGATTCAGTGTGCATTTAGAAATTGTAAAAATAACAGATGGGCACCACAAAGTTTCCACAAATTTCCATTAGGAGATCCAGAAAGGAACCAACTGTGGCTTCTTGCTGCTAGCTTGGACATCAAGACACCGACCGAGACTCTACTCAAGTGGCGAATGAGTAGTGATCATTTTAGACCAGACGACTTCTGTCGCCCCCATGAGGAATTCTAAGTAATGACAACAACACTGTCGACGCATCCACATGATGCAAGCCTTCGGCGATCACGCACCACCCCAGCCCCTCCTCCATACAGTCGCTAATAGCTGTTATCCCATCAAATCAAGGAAGACATGGAGGATTAAAAACAAAGATGGAATATTGAGAAGAGGTAATTATCTTGAAATTGTTATGTCCTCTTTGTCTCCAAAGCTGAACGCAGCTGTTCTTCCTCAGCGGTGACGTAAAACGTCTGCGTGCGGATGCCGCCGGACGACACCATTTTGTAAACAAAGCCATACTGAGAAATACAGAGAGTTTGTGGAGCTGATAGGCTTAATTAGCTTTGTATCAACTCATTTGGCAATGGCATAAATGTAACGGGCGTTCAATAATATAAAATAGTCGTGCAATATAGCTTTAACGGACAAATATGAGAGTGGTATCGATCTTCTCATTATCAAAAGAAATATCGACTTTAGATCAAGTTAAAGGTGCAGTAGGTAAGACTTATAAAACTAACTTTCTGTCATATTTGCTGAGGGGTGTCAAACTGTGTGTCAATCACTGCTCATGCACACACATTCATTCTCCCTTGTGGAGGGAGGGGCTTAGGAGACTGTTTTGGGCTTTAGCAGAAAGGGGGGAGGGACTGAAAAAAATGTTTGGGCTAAGTCCTGGATCGTATCTACAGCACCTTTAATCAGTTAAGGTCAGCAGGTCTTGACATCATCCATTCATCAGTAACCCCTTATCCTTAACAGATCCCAGCTGAAATTGGGCCAGAGGCAGGATACACCCTGGACAGGTCGGCAGTCAATCACAGGCCTGACACGTTGAGACAGACAACACATTCACACAAACGCACAATTTAGAGTTCCCAAGGGAGGTTGGTGGTGGGGCTTTCAAATCACAATGTTGGGCCCAGTGGTAGATGACTGTAAACCATCTGTGATGGACGATGCCATCTGCCCAATTCTAATATACATATGACCTTTTTAATCAACTAATTTAAAAGCTATGTAGTCAACAGAGTAATAATGAAAACATGTTTTAGGTGTTACCCTAATTGTTTTCTAAAATACCTTGTTGTTAGTATACAGCCCAGGAGTCTCTCCTGAAATGTAAACGTGTTAGATCAGAGAGTTCAGAGCAACGGAAGGTTAAAGAATGTTTGGGAAAACAATAAACTGTTGAGAAAAACAAAGGTCTCTGTAATATTTCCTTGTGCAGCCTCTGTTACGCGATCTAAAAGAGGAAGACAAATGTGCAGAAAACAAATGACTCAATGGAGTGAATAAAGATGCTAATTCAAAGCGGATTAACATCGTGAGAGTTGGTAGCTCATTTGCTGGAGGACTTATCAAAATGGTTACAGATCACAGGAGTCTGGTGCAAGAGAGCATGTTTTTTTTAAATAAATTCCTTCATGTGTCCTTTTAGACTTTGCTGCATAAGCCGACAAAAACACCATCATAAATATGTAAATAGCAATGAAACGTTTTATGCCTCTTCTTCGATTACCACAAATCCACCAAAGCACATACACAGAAATAACGGACCCCGACACTTCAATCTCCCCAATCATTAGGGGTGGAACGGTACACAGAAGTCACGGTTCGGTTCATACCTCGGTTCAGACATCACGGTTCGGTACAATGGAGGGAAAAGCAAACCAAAAATGCAGAAGGCAATTTTTTTTTATTGTGCATGTCTCAGGCTGTCCACTGAGCTAGCTGTAACAGCTTGAAGTGTATAAAGTAAGATGTAAACAGTAAACAATAAGTACCCTGCATCATCTCCAGACTCCATCTGTAACTTGTAAACAAAATAAGACAAGCTAACAGCTAATACCGGAGCAAACAGCAAAGCAAACAGGCCTGGAGGCCATTTGTGGTCGAGGCGAGAAGGGATACAGCTATGTCCATGTTTGGTTGTATATGGAAGGGACTAGTTTGCTTCGTGTGGACTCACTGGACCGACTGACTCGACGTGTAGGTGGAGCTCAGGAGCTTCAGAGCTAAGGGCAGGGCTACAGATTAGGTGTCCCTAAAGAACCGCGTGTCTAACATTAGTTCCGCATTACATTAATTAATTTGCACGCAAGTTTTATTTATTTTTATACCGTGTATTCTCCGTGTAAATTCATGTACCGAACCGAGACACCCGTACCGTTTTCGGGTTAATACGAATACATGTACCGTTCCACCCCTACTAAACATGTATGAGCTCATTCTAAATTCAGCTCACAATCTCCTCTGTAGGCCTACAGACCCTTCCATCTTGGTCTATGTGATCTCCATCCATCCGCCTCGCCTCGCAAACATTCCTCGCAAACATTCCTCGCAAGGTGCAATGCCTGAATAATTCATGTTGGATAGTCTCTTTGCTGTCACATTGTGATCTCAGCTCATTTCAATTATGGTAGTGCAGTGTCAGAGGGAATCTGACAATGAATGACAAGTAATTATCTCCAACCACATTATTTGCTCCGACTCTTTGTCCTCTACAGTTTTCTTTTTTTTTGGGGGGGGGGTTGTTGTTTTTGTGCGTGTGTGTGTCCTACCTGCTTCTCTAGAATCGGGCATCGTTCCTGACCAACGACGTGTGATGTCTATGTAGAGGATGTCCACTGAAGCCATAGAGAAGTTACTGTTGCTCAGCTTGCAGGTCCTAAATGCCATCAGGAATAATCAGAAATAAAAAATCTTATACGTCAGTCCACATGTTTAAAATCCAACTGAAACAACATTTAGTCATCCCTTGTGCAGTCAAAACAAAAAAGTCAAAATGTTTTTCAAACATATTGTCAATTAGAAGGAAAAGGTCTTTGGGAAATATCAAAACCGCTTTATGCAAAGATTTGATTGGCTGTTTGGAAACAAGTTATATGTGGTGCCATCATGACATTAAAAACTATAAAATATAATAATGTCTTCCTTATGATCACAGGAAATGTGATTTACAGAAAAGATATGCATGAAATACTGGCTCAATAAATATGATTTTAAACATATCTAAATCTACAGTATATTAATGATATTTGGAAACAGAAGGAGACTAGCTCATAGTCCCCAGCTCTACCTTTTTTATACAGGGCTTCAAGGAGTTACACTTGATCAACATCTTTCCTAGGCACTACATATCAACAATATGAGAAAGGTGGTCCACTGCTAATAAAACGGGTCTCGATATACTTCAATAAGATCAAAATCAGCTGCTGCTAGTAGTAGTATTGATATGCACTGACTGTTACGGCTCTCAGCGGAAGCCAGATTACAGAAAAGCTGTATTTAGCTGTTTTTAGGCAGTCCTGAATCTTTTTCAGCTCTATTCGAGTACAGTTGCGTCGTTTATACACATACCATGTGGGCCATACCAGTTATCGCTAGACCCAAGACTGAATCAAAAAGTGCTTACACTCTAAATAAGACTACATATGCATGCGTTTGTATAAGATGTCATCCTTGTTTTTATGAGTTTGTTTTATTTGGACATTTTGTGACTGTGTGGACCCCAGGAAGATTAACCACTGCTATGGCAGAAGCTAACGGAGATCTCACAAAATAAATAAATAAAGTTTGTACCTGATGAAGGTTCGGAAGGCGGTGGGCCCCATACGCATGTTTCCCTTGACCCCGAGGAAGCGTATGAACAGAGATGCGATCCGCTCCACCAGCCGCAGGTAGTTGAACTGTTTGGTGTACTTTGGGTAGACCTGCTTCAGACACAGCGAGGGCAGAGCTCCTTCATCCGGACTCCTCTCTTGTGTCTCCGCCTCCATTGGAATCTCCTCCCCGTGTTGGGAACTATGGCCATGAAATAATACATAATGCATTGTATTTCAGTGAGCGACATTTTTTTAATTTTTTTTTATTTATAAGCAAGTTGTCCGAGCGTGGAGATTTAAAGACTAAAAAAGTCCCTACATTTACTGCTTTTTGTGCTGTTGAGCAGCAGGGCTAAAGGCTGTTTTATGCTTCTGCGGAGGCTCCACGCAGAGCTTTCGCCGTAGCCTACGTAAGTGGCCTGGTGTTAATACTTGTGCGCTGGTGTAGGTGTCGAGCCGGCGTGTGTGCGCGTGCGTGCGTGCGTGCGTGCGTGCGTGCGTGCGGAGTGTGCGGTAGAGGGAGAAGAGAGAGAGTGACAGCGATTAGCTTCGGAGCCAGTAGTGACTCTAGAGTCATAGTGAGAGAAACAAAGTGTCTCCCCTGTGCTTTCTGACCATGGTGAGACATGTTTAGCAGGAAAAGTTAACCCTCTCCTTGATTTCATGTTTATGGAGAAGGAGAACCAGGAAATGAGTCGGGGGAAATCAAGGGGGTAAGCCTCTCCCAGGAACGCGTAGCTCCTATGGTGGCATTTTGATGCTACCAAGCCATTACCTCTCCGACTTTATTTGTCCACTGTTCATTTCTAAAGAAACACAACAACGTATAAAAGGCTCCATTACCTTGTATCTCACGTTATGGCTCCGTAGCAGATGTTTTTGTAAAAATAGACTAACGACTGTGTCATAACCATGCGACTTACTGTCGCATAATAGAGGAATTACCGTATAGTACAGGAGAAGCTCGCAGGCAGTTTCGACTTACATTAGCTGTTTAAGTTTAATTACTAATGTTAACTAGCATTTTAGCTAGCAATAATTAGCCTGTGTCCATGTTATCTCCTTACGTATACCTACGCTCTCCGTCTCTGCAATATTCGGAATGATTGAGATTTCTCTTGGCACAGCTACCAGAAGACTTACAACTTTCAGACAGGTTGCTCACGTCACATTTACGTCGTCTCTCTCAGTTGGAGGCTGCTCAGTAACGCTCAGCCATCACCGGAAAAGTGCTTCCAATATCCTCCACTGGTCTCCGTCCAGATATATATGTCTATGGGGGAAATGCAACACTACCAAGCCATGGCCAAGAGATGTGCGTCGCCGCGACGTGTAGCTACATTTTTCGAGAGGTGCACGTCAGGCTACAGCGTAGGGTCCGGTGTAGACGCAGAGAGGTCTGCGGGGGTACGCCGTTGATTCGACGCAGAAGCATAAAATGGCCTTAAGTAATGGCCTTCAGCCCCTGCAGCACAAGAACATAAGGCCAACCCAGAGAGATTTGTCAGCTGAGTTACAGATTACCTGAGGTAGATAAATGCACCAAGATTTTCATTCGAGTCTGCACTTACAGACTGGCTTGGCAGGGAAACGGGAAGAATAATGTTTCATGAAGGATAAAGAACTCTTTTCACTCCTCATGTCGCAGCCTTTTTAGTATCTGATGGGAGTTCCATGCAAAATATCAAAAGAACGGCTTTGAAAATGTTTTATGAGGTATGAAATGCCCTCGCAATCATTTAAAAAAAAAAAAAAACTCAGGAGCCTCTGAACAAAATCCAGCTTAGATTCAGTTTTTCCAAAAAAGGCATTGTGCGTATCATCAAGGCCTAATTAACGTGTTGAATACATTTCCTTCCTCATACAACAACTTGATCATTGTTTATAATCATCATTGTAAATGTTGGCTAGCTTGCCATCTTCTTTTTCCACGCATTTTTCTGGCATATTGTTAGCGCCACTTGTCGATGAGTGGAATAGGGTAAAACCATTGGTAGAAATGTGTATCACCTCTCCCCTTTCCTGTCATAAAGCTATCCCATCAATGAAAGGCCATAAAAGCCCAAAACAATCTTTAAAAAAAAAGGAAGAAATGTGTATCACATTACCAAAGTTCTCATACTAATGAAATGCACAGGGTACCTTTAAGAAGCCCTAAAGAGCAAAATCCAGAGAAACAAAGAGTCAATTCAAATGCAGTTTACTGCGGTTTTCCCTGTTGTAATGATCTTGGCTCACATTGAAATCAAATCACATTCATTTATAATAATATATAAGTTACAGGTGTTATTGGTTACCACCCCACTGCCTTTTTTCCACTTCTTTTAGTTCAGTTCTTTTTTTTTGAATGTCACTTGCCTGTGCCTCACCGCCAGCTATCCCATTGTGCTGCTCCAGAGAGATTAGCCTCCTTCTCATAAAAAAAATGAAGAGAAGCCATGCGTTCTGTGTGTTTTTAACCTCAGGAATGTGTGGGCATGTACACAATGTGCTTGACTGACATTGTCCCTCCCTCTCGTGTTAGCTTTGCTGCACCTGTTACTGTAGGGCACTACCACACTTCTATCACTCTTAGTAGTTCAGGGAGTGCAGTGAACTCAACTATTTCCCATCATAGCAACCTGAGCATAGGGGTCTCATCAGCGAGAATAATGAAAACACCTGTGTGGGTGTGCAGGGCCTTTAAAGACAACTCTTATGGTCAACACATAACACACAAGCAACAAAGCAAAACACAGAGGTACAATAACGTCAAAGGGATTCATAACTGCTGACTTTTATGAGGCAGTTTCTTTGTCCATGAATTAGTAAGCAGTGTGAATGGCACTGAGAGAGCACTGTTGAATGTTTAATAGAATCAATCATCCCTCAGCAGCCAGAAGGACACCACCCACATGTATTTAGGCAGAACAGGCCTGGCTAAAAACGGACACATCTTCAACGGAAGCTGACAGCCAGCAAGACAGTGAGGGGAACATCGACAAACATTCCCAGCAGACGGAGAGAAGAAAATGATGGAGGCGAAGCAAGAGGGTAAAAGGTGAAGAATGACAGGTTATTAAAAAGACATACAGAGAGGTCTGGTGCCAAATGGTAGTTGAGTGTACGTGAGGGCTAGGCCTAATTTATCCGGTATAAATGCTATTTCTGGCCTCCTGGTGAATAAATCTTCAAAGGGTTTTACACAATGTCAAAAGTCTCCGCACACTCCATTTCAGAAATCTGAATTCATAGCCTGAGTTTTTTTCAGAGCATAAGTCCTACAAAAACACTCAAAACTAATTACTCTCCCACAGCTAACAATACACTTGGTGGGTGTGTGTGTGTGTGTGTGTGTATAAATGATTTAAAGCTTTAGTGCGTAACTTTTTGATAGTAATGAACGTCCGTTACATTCAAGCCATTGCCAAATGAGTTACTACAAAGCTAATTAAGACTATCAGCTCCACACCGCTCTCTCTGTATTTCGCAGTATGGCTGTGTTCAGAAGATTGTGTCGTCCGGTGACTTTTACGCGCAGAAGCTCGAGTGAAAATAATTACCTCTTCTGAAGAGTCTTTCTGAAGAGGATGTTTTTTTTAATCCTCCATGTCCTCCTTGGCTACAAGCAACTGCGTGGAGGAGGTCACGGAAGGCTTGTATCATGTGGACGCGCTGACAGTTTTGTTGTCATTACTAAGAATTCCTCATGGGGGAGACAGAAACTACACACTATAGCTTTAACCCCCTTTTCTCTATTGTTCCTATCCACACAACCACAAGAACCAATAAAAACTTGAAGCAGCTATAAATCAAATTCCTTATAATAATGTATCAAATGACATTGTAAAAATGTGAGAGCGTGGAAGGGTTTGCTGGTAGTGATGAATCTTCAAAGAGTTTTCAGTCAGTTGTGTTAGGAGGAAGTGGCAGCTTGATGATAAGTAACGGTGCTGCAAAGGGTCAAAATAGTAGCCGGTTAGGCACGACGCGAAGCCGAGTGAAGTGTAAAATAAATTAATAAATGCCGGCATGCGATTAAAAAAAATTGTATCGCATCGGCCCTTAATCACATCGCGATTAACGCGTTAACGCTGACAGCCCTACTTTTTATACAAATTATGTCTTAGTAATTGTGTCCCTTGTACCCTATTTAAAAAAAACAGTGTGTCTATAAATATATACTTTTTGTTCTCACCCACACTCACATACACCATTGATAATGGCTAATAAATCACTCACAGACACACCGTACACAGGATTAATGAGCTGGGTACATGAAGTACATGTCAGAGTCTCTGATACCATCACACCAGCCTCATTATTCCACCTTTTCTCCACCTTTTCTTCTCAACAGTTTCCCCACTTTGTTCTGCCATTTGATATTAACTTCTCTCTCTTACATAAGCTCTCACTCCGTCTCCTTTAAATAGCTATACCTTTTTTTACTCATTTGCACTTTTGTGTTGTGCGCCTGGTCAGTTCTCACCTCTCTTTCACTTCATCTTGACAAATTAAATGAATATGTTGGCGAGTTCAGTCTAAACTCTGCGTTTTGAATGACTGAATCCCATCCATTCCACTGTAGAACAGCTGTCAGAGACCACAATGCAAGTACATTTACTTACAGGTGCACCATCTGTGCAGTAAACAAATGAATTAAGCTCCCAAAACAATGTCGGGAACAGTTTGTTTGTGCTCCAAAAAGACTGTTTGTTAAGGACTCTGAAAGTTAAGTTAGAAGAAAAATAAATCTGTCCTTCTTCATTAAAATACAACTGAACTGAATCTAAATCTATGCAGCGAATGGCAGCTTAAATCATGTCTTCTTATTAAAAGCTTTAATCCACTGGCATACCTTAAATTTATTTTACTCTGTGAGTGGAGTTCAGCATCAAAAACTGTTAAAACACCATTCAAAAGACTGTCTGGTTCTAATGTAAAATGGTTACCCAATTGTCGTCTCCCCTGCTTATTTCCCTCAATCAGCCAGTGAAGTTGGTTTTTCATCAGCAGTCACATTTTCAGAAAAGCTTGCATTAATCGTGTTAGCTTTTTTCATTCTTAGGTGGATCTTGAATGCTGGAGTTTTTGGCTTCAGCATCGCTAGTGCCGATAGTGAAAAGAAACTGAGCACATTTACTCAAATACCCTGCTGAAGTAAAGTTTGTTTAGGTACTTGTACTTGAGTATTAGACTTTAATGCTACTTTATGCTTTTACTCCACTGCATTTCAGAGGGAAATATTGTACTTTTTACTCCACCACTTTAATTTGACAGCTGTTAGTAGTTACTTTTCAGATTAAGGTTGCACATAAAAATAAGCTTATAAAATACATACAATATGTATTGTTAAAAATTAAACAAGTGGTTCCAATGTTATTGGCGTGTGATCTCTTACATCAACCAATGTATTGTCTTTTTTATTAGTTTCCCCAAAGAGACATTTTCTCTCTAAACTTCTCAGATGATTCTATTTGATTATTTATAAGTTTAATTGTTTATTACCTAGTATTTCACAAGAAAGATGAGCAAAAACTAAAAAAAAAAAGTAAGAAATGCAGACTTGTATCTTGGGAACTTTTGAAGAGGCCCGACCACTAAGTTAAGAACCACTGGACTAAACTAATTATTTTAACTCGATTATCTAAAATATATAATAAAATCGACCAGCTAAAAACAGTAAAATACTTCTTACATATTGACAGATCAGTATTAACAATCTAATAGAGTCACTTATAATAGTGTATCACATTTATTTTGTAAAGACTGAGTCATTTGTTTTTAATCTATAAAATACATTTTCAGGATTGTTAAGAAACTGACACCGATAACTATTGTTATAATGTTGTTTGCAGGATTTTTATTTTTAAAGGATAATGGATAAAATTCACTGTAGCATCCAACGTGGCAGCATTTTTTCTACCAGAATAACATGTATGTTCAATGCATCTGCCTTTGCGTCCATGTAAACACACAAAGAACAGACTGTGTAACTGAATGATTAATGGCATCCTATTTTGTGCCCGTGTCGTTGGCTGCAGTGATGAGTACATGTTTTGGAGCATATCCAATATGATGGCTAATTTAATAAATATTAGCACTAGCTAGTTGAAAAATAATCAGCATATCACCCCCCAAAACCACAAAACTCAGTCAACATCTGCAAAGCTGACAGCACACTTCCTTGCAATCACAACCTGACATGAATACTAAATCTTGGTGTTTAAGAGGCCCACATTTTTTAATTTGCGAATTCTTTTCAATATCACAATCCTAATTTGTGTTGTTATGCACTCTATGAGGTTCAGCTGACAGCCGTTGATTTAGTTTTACCCTTAGTCTGGATCCTCTTTTTATCTGCAATCCTTGATTGATAATGATTTTTATTATTTAACAGCCGAGTGCTGACTGTCAAATCATCAGTATCACAAATCTCTAACTACACCCCCCTTAGACCTGCACCTTAATACCTGATGATAGACTACTGTCACTTGCTATCTTATGATTTATTGCGCTCTATAGTCTCTATATAGTGTCATGGTAGATTTCTGCAAACGTAAAAATACATGAGAATTAGAGCCCGACCAATATATCGGCGGGCTGATATTATCGGCCGATATTAGGCATTTTCCAAACTACTGGTATCAGCATTTATAATGGCCGATAAATGAATATTTAAAAAATAAAATAAAAACGAACGAAACACCCTTCAACCATGTTATGAGTGTTGGCGTTGCATAGTTTGTCCACCAGAGGGCGCTCTACAACCTCCCTGTTGGCAACACTCGTGTTTAACCCTTTAAGTTTTATATCTTAAGTTTGTATTTTTATAAATTTTTATCATAACTTTAATATATTTTGATGTTCAGTTGTGACAATAAAACAAAGAAGTTTATTTTTTAAACTACATTATCATTATTTTAGTGAGGACTCAAAAAATAACTACAAATAACGAATGTCAGGGAAATCTGTTTTGTTACGCGTTTCTGGATTTAAAAAACAAAAATATATATATATTTTTCTTTTTAAAAATCAGATAGATATTTTTATATATATATATATATATATATATGATTTTTAAAATCACCAAATATTTGTATCGATATCGGCCTTAAAAATCCTTTATCGGTCGGGAGAATTTAAAACATTATAAACCCTCTCTTTGTCGGTGTCAGTTTCTTCTACAGCTCACTATAAGCAGTGCTACACTTTTACAGACACTCACACTGTGATATTTTATATAGTACTACTTAATTGGCTTTAGGAGGCTTAACATTTCGAGAAAGAAGTGTCAGTGTGTGTCTAGAATAGAACAAGAAGTCTGCATTTTGTAACAAGAAAGATCCTTTAAAGGGCAGTGGCTGTAGCTGGTTTAAAATAAGTAGGACTTGACCAAAAATGCCGCACTTTGAAACTTATTTTGCATGTCATGTATGCGACAAACTTTTTTTTGTCAATAAAAGTGACAAAAACATTCATCTCCATAGGCTCATTTGTTGTTACTCCTTACCAACCTTTCTAGTTTCAAGTAAACTGATGGACAAATGTTGTCCACACAGCAATTTAAATGGAGAGTGAATGTGATTGAGAGCCTAATGTTCAATCAGAATTACAACACAGCTACAAATATTACGAATATTGAAGTTCAACAAATTGTACACATAACAGAAAACAATTAGGATCCTTTGATTTTGTTTCATTTAAAAAAAAAGAAAAAAAAAAAAAGGTATGTACTGAGTGGTTCAGTTGAAAATAAACTACCCAGTGCTTTCAGGTAATCTATGTAACACTGTAGACTGAATGTTTTAACGTATTTATCAACCATTTACAGTGATACTAATATACCGGCAACAAGCTAATATCAGCCCAGCCAATTCATCAGTCTACCTGAAATTGTCATGATTAAATCGTTTGGTCCAATGAAAAATGCCCATCACAAATTTCCTAAAGCTCTGGGTCACATCTTCAAAATTGCTTATTTTGTCTGAGCAACAGTCCAAAACACAAAGATAACACATTTACTATCACATAAGACGATGACGAGTGGCAAATTCCCACAACTGACAAGGTGGAGCCGTAGAATGTTTGACATTTGACATCATAAAATGACTGAAATGGGTAGTGGAGTAATCGGTTATTGTTCAAGTTCAAAAATAGTTTAATGTAAAAGATAGAGATGTAAAGGTTTGAGTAAACCCCACTAACTCAGGGCCTGAGGTCTAAGTCAACATAACAATTATGATTAAAGGATTAGGGGGTCTTTAAAAGTACGTAGATAGGAATTAGTTGAAAAGAGCAGAATTTTTAATGTGAATACTGCATTATACTGTAGTGTTATTCACGGAGTACAATATGTGGTTCTGCTGAGTCTAGCTCGATCAAAATATAGCAATGCGGGAGGGACGAGGATTAAATTTATTATAGACGGATTATATCAATGTGTTACTGGTCATGAATGTAATAGTTAAGTGGGTATTATCCCCGAGAAGATATCTCTGTTACTTGCAGAACAAAGCAGATCAAATATCTGATATAGAAGATAATCTGTAGAGGAGGCCAGAAAGAAGTGAGGGGAGAGAGAGGCAAGAAATGGAGATTGCGGTGAAATAGAAACAGTAAATCCTCTTGTCACAGAAGAAAAACAGATTAAGAGGGGGGGTGGTGAGGAACCACAAACCCTAATGGTAGACGAGATTTATTGCCAGGCACCACAGGGGACCGGTCAGCCATAGAGAGATTGAGCCACCAGACTTGTACATTAATGTGTGAATTTCCACCTCGACTCAGCTGAATTTAATTTTTCTATTTTACAGGCTTTTGGAGAGCTGCGGAGTGGTACAGAGCTGAGCAGAATAAGGTATCATGTCCCTAAAAGTGGACTCTTAACCCTACAGTCACATTAGCTAGAAGAGACGGCGACAAAGCGACAGGCTGCCATTCATTTTCAATGGGAGTTGCCGTTTGCCAGCGACAAGCAACGAGCTTTCCGCTGCCACGAGCAAGGCGAGGCCGAAATAGACAAGAAGTCTATTTTCTGCAAATGCTGAGCGATGCGACAAAGTGACTGCCAATCGGAGTGAGGCAGCGTGAGGGCAGCGTGACGTATGTACGTTGGCTGCTCGAGTCGAAGAAAATCATTCAAGATGGCGGAAACGCTTCAGGACATTGTATTTCTGTATATATCTGATATGTTTGGCATTTTATCTCATATATTTAGTTACTGCTATCGAGAAATAAATGTTTTCAAATCCAAAAACATCGTTCTTGTGACTTAAAAATACCTCTGAAGTGACTTGTAAGACATGCTTGAAGGTAGCACCGGAGAATTTCTGTTTACTGTTGCCAAGCAACCAGGAGTAGGCTAGGCACGCCCAGGAGCGCCCACAAGCGAGTGTGTGTCGCTCTATTTTGTAGCTAATGTGCTACCTTCAAGCACGTCTTAGGAATCACTTCAGAGGTATTGTTAAGTCACAAGAACGATGTTTTTGGATTTAAAAACATTTATTTCTCGATAGAAGCGTTTCCGCCATCTTGAATGATTTTCTTCGACTCGAGCAACCAACGTACATACGTCACACGCTGCCCTCACGCTGCCTCACTCCGATTGGCAGTCGCTTTATCGCTCAGCATTTGCATAAAATAGCTCGTTGCTTGTCGCTGGCAAACGGCAACTCCCACTGAAAATGAATGGCAGCCTGTCGCTTTGTCGCCGTCTCTTCTAGCTAATGTGACTGTAGGGTTAGACGGGCAGACAAAAAGAGGACGATGTAAGAACCGTGTGTTTCCTGTGCGTGTATGTAAGTGTGTGTATTTACATTGAAGGTTTCTTGTGGCCAGGGTCCATAAGGCGCAAGGTGTCCCTGATCACACCAACTTTGACCTCTTCGTCGACCGGACTGGGAACATATTCAAAAACTCCTGGTGCCACCTGAGACAAACACAAATATTTATTTCAGCAAAGTGAATGACAGGGATGATAATACTACGATAACACTGATGTTTACGTTCACTCTTACCTCCTGTTCATGTTCTATTCTCATACTGGGGTTAGAGTTGACCTCTAGTAATACAGGCTTCAGGTTCTTTGTCAGCAGGATGTCAAAACCTAATATCTGAGACAGAAAACAAAACTTGTAATTACATTTAATAAAGTAGACTGTATACTGTAAATGGTTTGGGTGAAAATCAATAGAGAAAATAGAATGAGAGGTCAGTGGAAAATACAAGTCCAAAATGCATTGGTCCATATTGCATGACTTCTTTAAAAACTGGTGGTTGTGTATATAACGTGAGGAAGCACAGATGAAAATAAATTTGGTTTTAAGTGTCTATGATGAAACATTTAGAAAGTTATTGACCAAAAAATGGGTCACAATAGCACTTTGGGCCATTATCCCTTTAAAAAAGAAGGTTGTACGTAGTAGTAGTACATACAGTCAGGTCCATAAATATTGGGACATCGACACAATTCTAATCTTTTTGGCTCTATACACCACCACAATGGAGTTGAAATGAAACAAACAAGATGTGCTTTAACTGCAGACTTTCAGCTTTAATTTGAGGGTATTTACATCCAAATCAGGTGAACGGTGTAGGAATTACAACAGTTTGTATATGTGCCTCCCACTTTTTAAGGGACCAAAAGTAATGGGACAGATTAACAATCATGAATCAAACTTTCACTTTTTAATACTTGGTTGCAAATCCTTTGCATTCAATTACAGCCTGAAGTCTGGAACGCATAGACATCACCAGACGCTGGGTTTCATCCCTGGTGATGCTCTGCCAGGCTTCTACTGCAACTGTCTTCAGTTCCTGCTTGTTCTTGGGGCATTTTCCCTTCAGTTTTGTCTTCAGCAAGTGAAATGCATGCTCAATCGGATTCAGGTCAGGTGATTGACTTGGCCATTGCATAACATTCCACTTCTTTCCCTTAAAAAACTCTTTGGTTGCTTTCGCAGTATGCTTCGGGTCATTGTCCATCTGCACTGTGAAGCGCCGTCCAATGAGTTCTGAAGCATTTGGCTGAATATGAGCAGATAATATTGCCCGAAACACTTCAGAATTCATCCTGCTGCTTTTGTCAGCAGTCACATCATCAATAAATACAAGAGAACCAGTTCCATTGGCAGCCATACATGCCCACGCCATGACACTACCACCACCATACTTCACTGATGAGGTGGTATGCTTTGGATCATGAGCAGTTCCTTTCCTTCTCCATACTCTTCTCTTCCCATCACTCTGGTACAAGTTGATCTTTGTCTCATCTGTCCATAGGATGTTGTTCCAGAAATGTGAAGGCTTTTTTTAGATGTTGTTTGGCAAACTCTAATCCGGCCTTCCTGTTTTTTGAGGCTCACCAATGGTTTACATCTTGTAGTGAACCCTCTGCATTCACTCTGGTGAAGTCTTCTCTTGATTGTTGACTTTGACACACATACACCTACCTCCTGGAGAGTGTTCTTGATCTGGCCAACTGTTGTGAAGGGTGTTTTTCTTCACCAGGGAAAGTATTCTTCGGTCATCCACCACAGTTGTTTTCCGTGGTCTTCCGGGTCTTTTGGTGTTGCTGAGCTCACCGGTGCGTTCTTTCTTTTTTAAGAATGTTCCAAACAGTTGATTTGGCCACACCTAATGTTTTTTGCTATCTCTCTGATGGGTTTGTTTAGATTTTTCAGCCTAATGATGGCTTGCTTTACTGATAGTGACAGCTCTTTGGATCTCATATTGAGAGTTGACAGCAACAGATTCCAAATGTAAATAGCACACTTGAAATGAACTCTGGACCTTTTATCTGCTCCTTGTAAATGGGATAATGAGGGAATAACACACACCTGGCCATGGAACAGCTGAGCAACCAATTGTCCCATTACTTTTGGTCCCTTAAAAAGTGGGAGGCACATATACAAACTGTTGTAATTCCTACACCGTTCACCTGATTTGGATGTAAATACCCTCAAATTAAAGCTGAAAGTCTGCAGTTAAAGCACATCTTGTTCGTTTCATTTCAACTCCATTGTGGTGGTGTATAGAGCCAAAAAGATTAGAATTGTGTCGATGTCCCAATATTTATGGACCTGACTGTATGTAGTAGGAGGAGCTCAAGAAGTTAGTTTGAAATGTCTTTGGAAAAGGAGAAAGCTATTAACAAATGTTCTAAAGGCTCACTTGGCCAAATAGCATGTACTTTTGAGACAATCCCTAACTTCAACTCATCTGTCATGCATAGTACAAGATCAATCAAGCTTGAGTCATGCACTGAACAACAAATGGTAAAAAAGAATGAAGTTATTTCGGATGGACCTTGGCGATTGTCTGAATATTGAGCTTAAACCTCAGCACACCTCCCTGTTTTTGGCCTTATAGTCTATTTGTTTAGATTCTGGCACATCTGCTTCATGACAGTTCTGCTGCTTTGGCTACAGCTCCTGTTCGCACTGTGCAGATCACCTGGATTACTTTTACAGAAGAAAATGTCTGAATCTAATGATTATGAGAGAAGATTTGAAGTTTTATGATTTGTAAACAGATTTATGGACATTTATCTTCAATGGACATTGCAGATCCTGACTCCCTGTAAAGCTTGATTTATGGTCCTGCAGAGGCTCCACGCAGAGCTTTCGCTGTAGCCTACCTAAGTGGCCTGAAGTTTATACTTGTGCGTTGGTGTGTGCGTTGATCTCTTTAAGAGAATAGCAGGGCCAGCGTGTGTGTGTGTGGGGAGTGTGTGGTAGACCAAGTGAGAGAGTGACGGCGATTCGCTTCGGAGCAAATTGCGACTAGAGGCATTGTGGGAGAAACAAATGGGCGTTTTTCCATCACATGGTACCTGCTCGACTCGCCTCGACTCTACTTTATTGGTTTTCCATTATGAAAAAAAAAGTCCCTGGTACCTGCTAACAGGTACCTTTTTTTAGTACCACCTCCGTCCAGGTTCCAAGCGAGCTGAGGAGATACCAAAAAGGTGACGTGAAAACCTGCAGACTACTGAATGGTCAGAGAGAATCGTCACTAATCACTGCATCATCATTGCTAGCGACAGACGGGGGTGTCCTGAACAAACCCGCCATTTTTAAATAGTTTAGCCAGCGGTGTTTTTTTTTGCTGCCTCCAGCTTCTTTTGAAACAAAATTTGTCTTCTGGCTGTGGCAACAGCCACATGCCGAGAATCAAAAACAACACACCTTCGACATTCTGTGTGTGTCGCGTTAGGTCACGGCAGTTTCCTGCACCCAGCAACGCTCGCCTCAAGCATGAGGCGGTACGTAATCTGCAATGGAAAATGTAGGACGGGGCACCGCGGCAGAGCCGAGTAGAGTAGAGTCGAGCAGGTACCATGTAATGGAAAAACGCCAAAAGTGTCTCCCCTGTGTTTTCTGACCACGGTGGGAAATCCGTAGCAGGAAAAGTTAAGACTCTCCATGATTTCGTGTTGTTTATGGAGAAGGAGAACTAGGAAATTAGTAGGGGGAAATGCAACGCACGCCGAGCGACGTGCATGTGTGAACAATACATGCATATTCATTTACATTCCTGCTGAACACATTCAGTAGGAATGTAGCCACTACCCACACGCCACTACCCACCTGGAAGCAAGTGGGTCCCGGTTTGCCAGGCGGTATATCACACTGATAGTAGACTCTAAGTTCAGGTACCACGGCGATGGCAGTCTTGATGACAAGGGCGATGATGTCTGACCACACCTTCTTGATGTCTACGCCTTTAGCTGCCAGCCTGTACAGCACGCTGGAGAGAGTGCGCTTGCTGCCTGTGCTCTGGCTGTCCGAGTGGACAAAGTTGCCGCTGTGGACGTTGAGGGAGTAGTTGGTCAGGTGCATGAAGACATGGCTCAGATTCTTCTGGCTTGGTTCCTACACAACCAGAATAAGAGTGACCTTAATTATCTGCATTGTCCAGAAGTTTAAGCACACGTTTCATGGCATCAAAGCAAATAAACAGCATCAAAGTAAACCTGCTGACATCAATAGCACCGTCATGGCTACCTGGTAGGGCTCAGTGCAAAAACGTGTCAGGCCTTCCTTGGCAATGTAGATCTCCAACGGCTCCAGGGACTTTAACAGCACGTAGAGGCGGATGTCAAACTTGAGCTTGTCAATGAGTAAGGGCCTCTGGATGTACTCCTGGACCACAGCCTGTTTGGCCTGTGTACCCACCATGAGTTTTAGGTCACTGGGGTCACGAATGAGGTAGATGCCGTCCCCCTGAGAGCCCCCATCTGGCTTGACAATGAAGGTGGGATTTATTGTGGCATCGTTCTCCTTCACCATGCGAATCTACAGTAGAGGTTGGAGTCAGAAAGGATCATTTAACAAAAAACCCCAAGGACTGTTATCGGTAACACTTGAATCACACAGGTTAGACACACTATGTGATTGAGTTTGAGTGATGAAAGTTTGATAGTGCTTTGAAAAGATGTTAATAATTCATCATAGGTCCTTAACAATTTGTCATAAAGAACATAGTCTTCTTTAAAAATGTAACAACCTTATAATACAAACCTTATAAGTCACTGTTCATCTTCTGAATTTAAAAACTTTTACTCGATATACTGAAAAGAACAGCGGACTGGGATTGCCTCCACACAGCTCTCACAGACCATTTTCCAATATGTGAAATTCGTATATTTTTTTTTTTTTCAAAGCCACATCCACGCACGGCCAGAACGGCTAACAAAACAGAGACGCTCGGATTACAACACACAGAGATGGAGTGGGACTTAATTCTCTGCTCAGGACACCACTATATCTACATGTAGTATTACTATAGTAATGGTAATAGTTCTATCTATAGCAAATATGTGTTTGTTGCCATAGTGTGTGTGTGTATTTTATATATATATATATATATATATATATATATATATATATATATATATATATATATATATATATATATATATAAATTGTGGCTACCATAATTCCAGAGCTGAACCCTCGATAAGCAATATGGTTAAATAAATTCCCTTATTTGACTTCTAGCATCTTCTAGGTGTATTATATCCATCCATCTATAGGGTATAGGCTTTATCTCTAGCTACAAGCTAAACAACATCCATCTTTTGTACCTTTTGAGTCAGGCGTTAGATTTTTGTATTCACAAATGTGACCAAATCAAAACCATTTATTATACATGGAAAGTCAAAGCCGAGCCTTATATTTCTGTTTTAGTTTTAAAAAAATTTTTTACGTAATACTCATTTAGTTGACTATCTAATGCCTAATCATTGGCACTGTGACATACAGAACATTTTGAATAAAAGTCTTTATGATTTGTGTCTTTTGATGATATTCTGGTGCCCCCTGCTGGATATAATACATTGTTGCTATATTACATTGCTGCTATTTATTTTTATATATATATACACACACACACACACACACACACACACACACTTCTGAAATGATATATGATGACAAATCTGAATGTTGCGCGCTAAGAAAATAACATTGACAAATAGAAATCTTTATCCTCCTGCTCAAATGGCATGGAGAAAACAGTGATGAAAACAAAACACTTTTCTTTTTGTCTGATCAACTTTTCTCCTAAATTAATTAACACACAAATCTGGATAAATGCTTTTCATTTAAGGCTTGTTTTTGGTTGTTGTTGGTAAATTGTGACATGCTTGCTCACTGTAGTCAACCAAGGAAAAGCAGCTGAGGGACGCTCATTCTTCCACTATTCTCCTCAGGGCTCTCCCTCCTTGTCATACGTGTTTCCTTTACAAAATAATCATACTAGATTCAACCATGTGTTAAGAAGTGCCAGATGACCATAAAGGGTAATATTCATAAATGTGGTACAGTCTGTCTTTTCCCCTCAAGGAGAATGAGCAACAAAGCGAGCACATGACACACAAATTAAACAAGTCATACCATTAAGAACACTACTGCTGCAGTATAGCATGGTGAGTTACAGTGGACAGAGAGAAAAAAGCACTAGTAGTGTATTAGACAACAGAAGATTTCACAACTTCAGCATCTGTGTTGTTTTTGCTAAAATATGACCAATTTAGAAAATTCAGGGGAAGGAAGATGGCAAAAAGAACGTCTGTGACTTTACTTTTCAGAGCTGTCTTTTATTTATAAAGCCATACTGGGAATTCATCTTGCAATCTTTATCCATAATTGACATAATCTGCTGCTTTCTCAAAGGACATAATATAAGGAATTTATGTTTTTAGATGAGCCACTTAAAAAGATAAAAAAGACCTGTTTTGACTTGTGATAGCAGGAACAGCACAGATGTTATTAATGACATTGTTGCATTCCATTTAGGGATTCCAAGTCCAGGCCAATGCTGTTATGCATGTTGACTTATTAACATGGCCTACTGGTGCACTTGCATGGCATTTAGCGATCGTTAATGCTATTAGTAACACCTGTGCTTATGCTGCTGTGTCAAGTCAAAATGTCTGCTGTGAAATCATCATTATGATTATCATAATTACAATCATTTAAATCAATGTATTTTATATCTGGCTGAATTTAACACGATCGTAACCTCTATGTTAAATTACTCTTTTGCGTAATCGTGTCTGTTTTAGCTTAGTTTAGCATTCTTAGTATTGTTTTTATTTTTTTTGTATCGTTTTATCCACTGTATTTTTTGTCCCTTGCAAAAAAAAAAAAGATTTCCGTCCTCACTTTTTACACATACCCTCACCTCTAATCTTTTGTCATCTTATTCTTGTGAACTACAGTCAGAAACAGTGCCAACAATTTAGTTCAGTTATTCCAAAAGAAAAACCTCCACTAATCATGTCCAGTATCACAATTCTTTTGTTATAATGTTATGCAACTATACCTGTGTGGAAAACTGCTGGCACTCCTCAGGCAGGATCCAGGAACGGGGATAGAAGTCGTACTCTTCTGGGAACAACTCTTGCATAGTCCGCACTGCCCGACTCAGGTTGATCTTCCTCAGCATTTCAATCATTCCTGCAATGCAGAAAGCACTGTTTCAGAAGGCAGGCGTCAGGAGGAAATGATAATGCTCGGGGAAAGCAAATACAATCTATGGAAGGACTAAAAAAGGAAGGAAAAACAGACATGAACTTGTAAGGAGATAGAACTCAATATGATACAGGTATCATCTAGAGGAAGATCAATGCAAACCAGGAGACTCCAGTGATGTACATTGATACAATAATCTCGAGAGTTTATAAGTAATGATTATTGCCATGGCATGAAAAGGTTAGCATTGGAGCAATGGGGATCAGTAAGGGTTTAACTAAATCCCTCCTGTTGTGATTATAGAATACTGAGTACACATGAAGTACTGCGAGCTGAAATAAAGCCATCTCTCCACCTACAGTTCAATAAGAACTGGAGTCGGGTGCTTTACATCAGCTGAAGGTTATAGGAGAGGAGAGCGGCAGAAGCGGTAAAATACCTGGGAACTTGTTCACCTGCCCTGAGACGATATTGTCAGTGTCATGGAAGGAAACGCCATGCCAATAGATATCACAGGCTGCTCGTCTCCCCAGAGGAAACTGAAAAGAGAGAGAGAGAGAGAGAGAGAGAGAGAGAGATAAAAGAGGATTTAAAAAAACAAAAGGATAAGAATATGATTTTATGAAAATCACTTTTTTTGCATCTGTAAATGAGAGAGAAGGGTTAATCTGTTAATATCAGGTAATTAATCTCAGGACATTGGCAGGGTGTTTGTCCTTCTGGTGATCCCAGAGTGCAGAGATACTCTTGCCTAAAGATGGTAGGTTGTGCGTGTTCTGCTGTGATGAGCTGGGAAAAAGGAGGGGAAGGGATACTATAAAAGGATTTAGAGAGCTAGGAGATCCTACTGGCACAAGGCACAGCTTTTGTCCTCAACACCTATACTCCTACCAACACTTACACACTCCAAACCACATATTATGCACCAAAAGTGTTGCTACAATGAAGTCAAAAGGATAGGACAGTCAGTGGGATGTACAGCTATATCCAAATTACATGTCTGCACGTTCATCCTTTCAGTTTTCCATCTCATATCAAAGCAGATGGACGAATTCCATCTTAAAAAGTTTTCTAACAAACATGATAGAGTTCAAGAAGTGTTTGGAGAATCGTGACACCACTATTCAAAACATCAACACTGAACTTGGAAGAATTTGTCATGGGAGTCTCTCTCTAACTTTATGACATCAGGACTCTTGATCAAGTTATACTGGAAGGTCAGCAGTATATCGTCACCACTTCTAAATTCTCAAGTCATACGACACCCCCCGCCTCCACTAGCCAGCTACAAGATAGATCTGTGACAGAGTTGCATCTCATTAGTGAGTTAGCAAGAGAGCGTGTGAAACGGGGAAATCCTGCTCGACAGCCAAGACCTGCTATAAATACTGCCACACAGATGCCAGCGTATAACTGTCTAATCGCATCAGGGAAGGAGGTCAAATTAATTGAGTAGTTTCTATGGATCAGTGACAAAAATAACCATGTTTTATGTATTGAGAAATAGACATATGATCACTTTCAAGCCATTGTTGTGGATTTAAATCATGTGTGGGTTCATGTGAAGTTCTTTTCCGAGCCACTTTGTGAACGAATATGCTTTGCTCACTGAAGCCCAGCCAAAGGACAATGTATTCCATTTAGCTACTGTAACAAAAGTTCAGCCATATATAGAATACATTTCAAGTTGCAGCACATCTATCATGCCTCCAGTAAATAGCATTTTAGCATGTATTCATTTGTTATACAGGTTATTATTTTCAAAAGATGCTCCAAGGTAGACCCAAGGTGGCAAGCCTCTTAAAATGTCAGCTTAGTCTATAAAATCCTGATCAAAATACCAAGCCCATAATTAAATGCATAGTTATTAGTCTTATTTTCTGAAGTTGTCACTCAAACCCTCAGGCTTGCCATTCTCTCTCTGCCTCAAAGCGGACTAAAGGTCTATTGGATTACAGGCGCTTAAGGCTAATCGTTTCCCACTGTTTAAGAGAATGCCATATGTTGAAAGTTCATTGACAGCTGTCTCTCAGGCCAGAAAACACTGCTGATGTAGATACTGTATTTATTCATTTGGATGTAAATGGACCTTAAAAGCCAAATGTACAACTCATCAGTCACTAAAATGTCTTCATAAACTTCTCAATTGTATCCACTAACCGATTTTGTAAACCTACTTAAGTGTTTAGGGTCTTGTTTAAGGGATTTTCACTGCTCAATTTTCATTTCATAATTGACAAACAAGGCTACTGGAGTTTCAACCTCTTCAAAGACGTTGACAGGTACACAGGATCTATAATGCCCTTGACTTTGTTGGGGGTGCACCGTGAGGACTAAGCGTGGTAATGTATAGGCCTTTTGTCTACCGTTTCCGATACCAGACCTGGAAGGGTTTAAGTGTCACTGCGTGGTCACCGGTGATAAGTGGAGTCTTTACTGCACCGGTATCGCCGCGTTCAACTTCTTCATTTCTCATGCATAATGGAGAACCATGTTAATAATTGCGGATAGCAGGTATTAATTGCATCATTCAAACTGACCATATGGTGGTTGTGGCTTGGAGAAATAAGAGCTGGATCAATTAGCCCCTCTCGAAAATGTTTCAAAGTTGTTGCCTTACATGTAGAACAACTTTCATCCACATCCATCCTCTGTAATTTTTACAGTAGAGCAAACTGGCATTTCTGGCTGGGTTAACCCTTGTGTTGTCTTCCCTTCAACCTTTTTTCCGACGCCATTTTTTTCAGTTTGTTTCGGCTTTTTCCAACGTTTTAATTTTTTCTTCTACACATTTTCAGTGCTTATTTCTACGTCCCATATTTTCTGATATAAAACAAAAATTTAAAACGGGTCAATGTGACCCGAAGTCAACACAAGGGTTAAATGTGATCGTGTCATCTAATGAATAATGTACCATGCTTTCAATCAATGACTTCTTCAAACTTTGATACCGATACTGGATATAAATAATCAATAGAAGAGAATAACAAGTCTTCACACTCTAAATAGAGCTGCAACTAATGATAACGATTAATTTGCCGATTATTTTCTAGATCTATGACTCCATTTACAATTTACTATATGGATGGAAGATTCATCAACATTTTGTGTTTAGAGAGGTACAAACATTCCTGCGTCTTTGGGAATCCACTCCCTTACCTTATCACTATCAAATCTCCTGTGTATTTTCTGACAGACCAGATTGGCCACCTTCAGTACTGCATGTATTCATACCACTTTCTGACGAGGACAATACATTTAAATAGTTGTGTGTGTGTGTGTGTGTGTGTGTGTGTGTGTGTAACTGCTGGGAAGCTGCGCATAAGGTGCTGCAGCTTTAGATATAAAAAGCCTTTTTGTTGTTATAACCCATTTCCACAGATTAGATTAATAAAAACATTAATTTAAACACATATCAGTCATTTGTCATTTTGCATAAAATATATAAATTTAAGTGTGCAAAACATTCTTACAAATACTCCTACACAGGCTCAAATGTCAGTTCCAACTTTCAGAGATATTGCTGCTCATACAATTTCAGATTTCAGATTATGAAGATAACAAACAGGCAAACTATTATATCATCTAATCTGAAGCACCATTCATATAGAATCTGAATAGAATAGTTTTCCAGGGGGAGGCTGGCTAGTGTAATCATTGCTAGATTGATTTTAAGTAGTAGAGTATATGGATGCACATCCGAACCAAAGAGGGCAGGTGCTGAGCCAAAAGTGAGCAGATCAAAACATAAAGAAATAGCTTGCACACTAGGGCTTGTTTACTACACCTAGCTGACACTACGAGCCCCACTGCTCTTCATCAGACTCAGAGTCTGAGCTATTTATTGGTTTATTCCTAGATTGAGTTTAATCCTGTCTTAATTGTCCATTACAATAATGTTTATGGGCTGCAGCAGCTAAGATTCTATTGTCTTTTAACGACCACTAAAAGTTATCTCAGGTTTTAGAAGGGCTGTGCAGATTAATATCCTTGAAAGCTATAAGAAATGTGCATTGTTGGCATTTTCGTGTCCTATTCACACAGACACTCCAGGCAGCCTTGGTGTGTGACCTTTCCAACCCAGATCCAGCTCTCTCTCTCTCCCCTCTCTCCTTTTTCTGCAAACATATGGTTCTGAATAGCACAGTTTGAAAAAGGTAGGACAGAAGTTTTCATCCATGCACATTCGTGACAAACGCCTTAGTTGGTTGTCATCCGAATGAAACACTGAGCAGCTGATTTCAGGGATCTTCTCTGGGTCAAGCATGCACTGCTTTGTGAAACAAGCACAGTAGCATTTCATAGAATTAAAACCTGCACAACACATGGGTAAACAGAACCTTTTCACGGCAGACATGTTTACATGTCATATTAGGAAAAGCACAGATGTATTCAAAACCATTAATGATGGCTGCATTCCACTTAGGAGAGGCCCTGGTATTGTGCATGCTGACTCACTGAAATAGCTTACTGGGACATTTGATGGAATTGAACCATCGTCCAGGTTATCAATTTCAGCTGTGCTTTTCCTACTATGACAAGTCCAAAATGTCTGCTGTGAAAAAGGTCCATTGCATTTCTCTCAGGCAAACTGCAAAATAACAAAAAAGAAACTCATGTAGCACACCTCTTTCCACTTCAGCTGTTTGATGCTTAACTTTAGTGCCTCCAACGAGGTTTTGGCTTTCGAGATATCCACCGTCACTGGTCTTCCTTTCCTTGCATGTTTGAATCCATCCTCACGGCGTGTTTCTTGAATGTTTTTGGATGGGTGGACGGTTACATAGTTCCCATTATTCTCCGATTTGCCTTGCAGTATCTTTCCAGTTCCTTTGACGTGAAGTGTCCGATCATGCGCCAGTCTATTCAAATTTCTCCCAACATGAGCAGAAACTACAGACCCATGCAATGACACATCTGAGGTGTGTTTGCCACAAGAGTTCTTGTCATCTTTTCCCAGCTTACTTCGACTTTTACCCCTATGTTTACAAGTGATGGAGGTGTTGGACGCATCTCTGTCAGCTATGGTGGTGCTGGAAGGGTCTGGTGGTGAGACAGAAGCAGAGGGAGAACACACTGGCACCTGCTCCTCAGTATCCACACCCTCCTTATCTGCATCCTCGCCAAATGATTTCATTTCCTCGAGTTGAATATTGACTTTTACATAATGATCACTCATTATGCGCAATGCTACGAGTGACGCTGCTGGGCAGGGCACAGTTGTACCACAGAGTGCAATAATCTGACGCCGGCAAACTAACGTTATTCTGAAATAATGTAAAACGCATTGCTAGCTTAAACGGCTAATAAAAAAGTAAAAGCCATTTGCTTCTGTCATGTCGTTTCCAAAACAGAGGGAGTGAGCAGACCGTGCAGATATGCTCACAGCATTTAACGTTACCGGCTGACAGCTCAGGCTAAAGAAGTACCGTTAACGCTAGCTCACGCCTTTTGCCATATGGCCACAATGAATCAATGAGCAACTTCCAAAGGCTAGCAGCTCTCACAAGCTGTCGTTGACTTTCCCTACTGTAGCCGCTAGTGGCAGCACTTGTAGCCAGCACTGAAGCTAACGTTAGCTACTTGAAGATAGCTAAACCTGACGTTAGCCTGTCAAACCTCATTTAGCTAACATATGGGTCTGTACCGTTGGCGAAACTACCCTTTAATTCATGACAGACGTTTTCTAGCGGTGACCAGCGTTGTAGTGATGCCCGGAGTCCTCTGCTTTCTCTGTGTTATCGTCCCTGTGTTGTTAAGCAGCAGCTCAGCGGCAGAAGGCAGACCAGCTCGTTGCCCAGCCTCCATCTGGTTTGAACCCAGCTGATGCTGCCTTTTGAGCTCCTCGTAACCTCCGACTTTCGAAAGTTCTCTAATTCTCTATGACTTTTCGCACATTAGCTAACTACAAATAGAAACGGGGCTCTGGTGGTGTTTGTAAATGTATGTAAATGTTGATCAGTCTATTGATGATATGATATTTATACGTCAGTGTGTTTTTTAAGCGGCGTGCTTTTATTGCAGAAAATAAAAACTAACGTTACGTGCAGTCATGTCAGAAACTGAAATAACCACACCGATACCACACAACGCCGATAGTAATGTGTATGTATTTACCTGTTAATTTTAGAGGGGGATTGTTAGCATTTAAATATCATGAACCTGTTCTATTTACCTTTTCAATTGGCATCTGCTTAGAAGTAGTGACTGTTTCCTACAGCCCTTGAAGGCAATAATGGGATGTCATGTTTCAGTGGCTGTGTCCCCCGTTCTCTTAATACATCCATGGTGTTCCCCAGTTTGAGCAAAGAATATCGTCAAACAAATACCATTATTTACACATGCACATTTGGGTATCTGGAGTCCCTACCAACCCACAAACTGTGAAATAAGACAAGACAGCTTTTTAGAATACACCGATCAATGTATTGTATCCATATCCATGTTTGTAAAAAAAAAAACAGCGGGGTCATATCCATGGTTTTTCATTTCTTTTTTATTGGCCTTTATTGACTTTTGAAGAGAATGTCTTCTTGCAAAAGGCTCACAAAAGGACAAAGACCCCAAAACCATCTGCAGATGAATCTTTACCTACATCCAGAATGTCCAGTACACCCTCTGCGTCCTTCATGGTATCACCTCCCAATGAGGTGAGACGGAGGATACAGAGAGTGTCTTCAGTCAGGACTCCCGGGCGTCAGGAGAGTGTGGGTCTAACTGCTTAAGAGAAACCAAGACCAGTACCACCACCACCACCACCACCACGTGAAGAGAGAGTTAAGACATCATCAGTAAGGATTCCCTCTCAAAAGGACACAAAACAGTCTATACCATCTACAAGGCTGCAAAGTACTTCCACCTATCAAAAAGAAAGCTCCTCCACAAGTTTCAAAACAAAAGCAGGGACAAAAATCAACCAAAGGGTGTGGCAGTTGTGTATCTAGCTGCTGAATAATTGCCCCTACCACAATAAACCCCAAAAAGGGTCTACAGCTGCCAAGGAATTGAGGCCAGTCAGGAGGACTAGCAAAAGGTCTACAGTAAAAAGGGATCTGAGGCTGCAAACGTCTCTGGCCGGACCTAGATCATTTGAGGAACGTGTTCCATACAGACTCAAGGGAGAGCCTATTGTAGATCCAGAACTAGTGCCAAAAAGAACCAGGGCAGGACCTGTGACAAACAGGACAACTGATGCAGAAACTGATTGCTGAAACTGCCACTATATCATGACAATAGCACATAAGACCAATTCTAGCTGCAAAAGCTGACTAAAAATGAGATGGTTTTTGTGTCTCAAATCAAAAAATCATAGTTTCAAAATGAATTATGACAAAAATGTTGGTCCTGTAAAGGAGAAAATGAAAGGTATACCAGTTTTCAATCATATACAATACCGAGTGCTCTAAAAGGTCAGTAAAGGTGATCTACTTCTGCTTTCTAAGAGAACATCTGCCTGACTTCTCCAATTTTGGACTTTTGACTTCTTCTGTCCTGACACCAGCTACCCAGTTTAGATACATGCAATTTTATTCACAATAGTTGAAAATTGGTTTAAACAACTTATGTTTATTGATGGATTAGAAGTTTAATCATATCTGCTGATCATTTACAAGTCCAGTCTGTTCAGGTGGATTTAAATACATTGACAATATCGGATCAATACCAGGAGTGACAGTGATACTGTGTATATGCATTATTCCATCCATTATTTGTATCTTATATCTGCTTCACATGCAGATTCATTGATACACAGGAAACAGCGGAGTTCCACCAATATTTACAGTTGTACAAAAATTATCACAACGTGTTAAATTTGACATTCTGACTCTCTAGGGATAGACAAAACAGTATTCTATAAACTATTTTCAAAACTCAGTTTACTCACAGATTGTTTTACGAATAAAGTTATAGGCAGTGCCCTGAGAATATTATATCTAAACAGATGAATGTGCTTTTTAAAAATAATGCATTGGAAAACAAAAGTAAGAAATAGTCTTCCTCATCTGCCGTTTCATATTGTATATTCATTATTTCACAGTTTCCTGTAATTCACAGTCAATGTAGAGTACAAATACATTAATAACGACCACCCTCTAAGACATTTGGCAAAGCTTCATAAGCAAAAACTCCTCATGTGCATGTATTAATTTGCTCATTGTGTAGAGGTACAGGACGGATAATCACAACCTGTTTTCAAGAGTATTGAGTGTTAGAAATTTTCTTCCACAGTAATGTCTTCAGGTTGTTGAGGACTAGTGAGTGGTGCACCTCCATCTGGCTTGCCAGACCGCTGAGTGTCACACAGGTGCGTAGCTGCTTTTCCAGATCCCCTCGGAGGTCTGAAGGTGCTCCAAAAAGCAGAAAATCCTGCAGCAGCACGCACACCTTTGCAAGATTGGGCTGTAAAACCTCGGTGTTGCACTGCTTCACTAGTCGATCGCAGGTGGCCGTGCAGTCCCGGCCATAGGTGCAGTCAGCGTTAGTCTCACATCGCCGTCCCCTCAAAAATCCCCGCACGACTGCCTCTGATGCCACACTGCGCAGGTTGGCCATCTTGCAGTCGTACTTTGCGTTGTAGCCCACATGGCGAGGACTGGCATCACATATTAGGAAACTCCCGTAGGACCCGTGGAAGACCTCTTCCACAAACTCCAGCAGGCCGATGGTGATGCGAGCCCTGCGGGGCCAGGCTGGTGCGAGCCAGTGGTTCAGGCTGGTGCTCAGGGCCTCTGGGACCAGGGCCTGCAGGTAATGAGGCACCTCTAGCCTGTAGAGGGAGCTGTGGGCCACACGTTCTGTCACATACAAGTCTCCACAGAAACCCAGCAGCTTAGGGGTGTGCTCCTTCTCCTGCAGCGCCACCATCAGGAGGTACTCGTTCATCTGGAGAAGAGCCCAGATGGACTTGGCCTCGGCTAGAGACACTTTGCCATCCTGGTTGACATCAGCCAGGGTAATGACCCTGTCCACCAAGGTGCTCAAAGATGGCTGCTCACCAAGGTTAGCCTGCAAGAAGGAAGTATTGTATGGTGATAGATATTAAAGTATATGTTCCGATATATTATATGGTGTAATTGCTGAAAAAGAATACCTTGAGGAAACTGTGCAGCATCTCTTTAAATTCATCCATAGAGGTTCCACGTGTGGGCTTGTCAAATAAGCTCATCTCCTGTCGCAGTACAGAGTCTGGGGACCCATCAATCTTCACTGGATCCTCAATCCCACACTTGATCACAACAGGTCTCTCCTTCCACAGTCCACTGTACACCTGCAAGTTAAACAAATGGGACAATCATTTCTAAATACAGGCATCAAATTTAATAGAAGCTGAATATTGAATATTTGAATATTCAAAGGCCTTAGGGTGATATGCTTATATTTTAAAAGAATAAATACAACCTCTTCCACTTTCTTCATTATTTTAAATGTAAAATTCTGGTTGTTTTTATTAACATACATGCAAAGCGTGCCTGATTTGGAAGTGGTTTTTTTTTTTTTTTGCCAAATGTATTCTGTGGGTGTGTGTACAGTGTGTGTGTGTTCACTGTACCTGATATGTAGATGAGGTGGACATGCAGTGCTGCAGGGTTAGGGTTCTCTGCTCACACAATGCCTTGCAGGACGAGCCTGATATTATGCCCCTTCTGTAGTGATCGCACTGCAGAAGGAAACAGGAAATGCAGTTCATTAAACACAGGAAACGGTAACGTCAATGCTCCAAGTGTCTCGTTCATCCATCAAGTATTTCAAGATTTGTTTTCTTCCTTTATCCATACATGCTTACGGCATATTATACATGGCCAAAAACCAGAGTAACTGATTAAAGAACAAATATGTGTTTTAGTGCTTTAATGTACTACTACAGTGGTCAACAAATTAACTAGCATAATAATCCCACAAAACTACATGTAGATGTGTTTACATTACATTTCATTTAGCTCTCACTTTTATCAAAAGCAACTTCCATTCACACACTGATGGCCCAGCATCAGGAGCTATTCAGTGTCTTGCTCAAGGACAACTCAACAGGGGACTACAGGGACCAGGGTTCGAACCGGCGACCTCTCAATTGGAAAATGACCGCTCTACCACCTGTGCCACAGCTGCCATAGAATTTTACTGTAAGACTATTTGTATCTTAATATACATACATGATTAATTGCATCTTAACACATTTTAAAGTATTAACGTATAACAGATCATTTTAATACACTGCAATTCAATTTCCTGTAAAGCGATGCAATAACCATATACACAGTGATGCACTCAAGAGTAAAGGATAGTAATGACATCCTATTTGGAGTTTTATATATTAATATAAAACATGTACAGCAGTCAAACAAGTATAAATTGACTATGCTTCAACAATGTTGGAAAATATCTCTAAAAGTGGCATCCTGGTTATAGAAGATCAGTACCAGTCTCTGTACTGTATGGTGAATATGGCAGCAACCGGGTAGCTTAGCTTCTTCTCTTAGCTCAGCACAAAGACTGGAAACAGGGAGAAACAGCCTGGCTCTGTTCAAAGATAACACAATCTGCCTACCAGCACCTCTAAAGCACACAATATGTCATGTCAAAACAAATGTTGGTTTACAGCGGTAAAGGTCAGTGGCTTCATGGAATCTCGTCATCACCTTCATGTTGCCAGGAGACTCCAGAATTTCAGCCCATCTAAGCTAACCTGCTGCTAGTTTCGCATTGCCAGACCTTCCTCCACAGTGGTGTTGAGAGAGGTCTGGCTAGTCCACACGGCATTCCGGGATTGATGCCTCTGCAAAATAGCCTCTGGAAGGAACTTGTTTTGGTGGAACGTGTGTACGTTCAAAGGTTGTTTTAGTCGTGCAACAGAAAACTCAGAATGGACAGATAGTCTAGCCAGCAGTCAACCATAGTCCTCATAAATCGATCAGAGTTTAAATTGCCAGCACAAAGAAAGCAGAAGGTGACGGACATCCCGCGTAATTTCCGGCGGCCCCTGAACAATCGCGGAAATGAAACATTGTTGATATAGATTAACCTGCTGCTGACCATAGCTTCATATTTAGTGAGAGTAGTATTGATCTTCTCATCTAACTTTCGACAAAAAGAAAATAAATAAGGGCATTGCCAAAAAATGTTTAACTGTTCCTTTAAGGTCATTCATGGATGTGTGATGAGATAGCATTCATGCTTTCATTAGTTCAAGGTTGGATTACTGTAATGCTCTTCATGTTGGTCTGAATCAGACCTCCATCTCACGCCTTCAACCTTGTGCAAAATGCTGCTGCTCGCTTTTTAACAAATACATCTAGACGTGCACACATCACTCCTGTTCTCTACACCCCTACATTGGCTCCTTGTGCGTTTTAGAATAGATTTTAAGATTTTATTGTTTGTTTTCAAGGCCTTAAATGGCCTGGCCCCAGAGTATTTGTCCGAGATTTTAACCCTGCGTGAGCACAACCGGTCATTGCGGTCTTCAAATCAACTGGTTTTAGATCAAGGTATAAACGGTGGGGTGATCAGGCTTTTGCAGTTGCTGCCCCGAGACTCTGGAACAAGTTACCCCCTGATATTCGCACTATTACAGATGTAGCTCTTTTTAGGTCCAAACTCAAAACCTCATCGTTTAGAATGGCTTTTAATACGTAGTAGTGGTGTGAAAATGTCCCTCTCCTGTTTCTATGTAACCTTTTCTGCTTTTACCGTTTTCTATGTTTCATTCTTTTTATTGTCTGATATGTTGTTTTATTCTCGGTTCCTGATGTAAAGCACTTTGGATACCTGCTGGTTGCTGTAAAGTGCTATATAAATAAATGTTGATTGATTGATTCCCATGATACCACTGTTCTTACTTGTGTAGGTTATTAATTGTGGTGTGTCCTAAATAAACCCTGAAGCAGTATGGCAAAGCCTGATGACTTACTGTACATCCAGTGTACATGCCTCTTTGCCATGCAAAGCCAGAGGAAAACAGCACAGAACATGACTGTCTCGCACTATTCACAGTTTACTTTTGAGCTGGCACAAATCCTGGTAATCCTTCTCTCTATAACAGGAGTTTACTGCCAGATATCTACTGACACACCTCCACACTGCACCTCTCCTCCCAGTTCACCAAAATACAAAGCAGCAACAGGCAAATCAAAATCCTTTGTGTACCCAACAAAAGTTCCCACCTCTTCCGAGCTAATTCTAGTGTCATGAAATGCTTCCCTGTAATTGTATTGGTTTTTATTGATTACACATGTCTAAAACTGAGGCACACACACTTTCACAATACCAACACAGGCACACACACACTGTTGTGCAAATCTGATTATTTGGTATGATGAGGTTACATCATTGATCTTTTCATCAATTACCCTGAGTAGTTATATTCTTAATCACCAATGTGTTCCTCAGTGTCTCTTTAAATGTCAGTGCCTGTTTCTGTTCTTCAACGGCCAAAGGCTCTGGAAACAGCTGGGCACAGCAGGAGAGTAGTTCAGCTATAGGCTGTATCTTTACCCAGCGTCAAAGGACGTGTGAAGGAAGAGGCCAACCCAAGCAGCCTCCCTCGTCTCCTCAAAAGACAATCCTCCTGTCCCGTTGTCATGCTCTGATGTGAATTCTTGCATGTTATTTAAGCATTTCACTGCATCAGCTGGAACATTATTGTCTTATTCCATCTTGTAGACTGTATTCTTCTTTTTCTGCCTTAGGACTATCTGTAGATCTGTGACACAGCTGTAGCAACAACAAATAAGCTAGTTTCAAATATCACAAAATGTGCCAGAATTACATATAATAACAGTTTGTTTTTCACCCAGTAACTCATGAAACATACAGCATGGCATATTGATTTTCTTGACTCAAACCAAATCAATTTTGTATTGACTTGCATGTGTGCTATCACAGTTTTCTCCTATCTTGAATACGTGGCAAAAACTCCCCCCCCCCCTGCATCTCAACAACAATTTACAAACATCATATCTGAACTACCTAAATCATGTCTTTTGTTTTTGTTGTTGCCATAGTGGCCAATAATGCACTTTTTATGTGGCTCTTATATTTTACACACCAGTGTGTTTCCATGTAAACTGAAACCATAATATAAATTTAGTTCCCACAAATTAACCATGTATCTCAGCAACATAATATTTAATCAATAATTAAGCCTGACCACTGACGGAGATGGTTGTACAGCAGTAAACGAAGCCTTTCTGTAGCATCCTGACCCTCATCACAGTGATGAAGTCGTGAAATTGGCGTATTGAGAGACTACTTACAATGACCATGTGGCACACATGCCCACGGCAGAGTTCAGAGTAAGATGCATACTGCATGTAGATGACCCAGCTGGCGATGAGGATGCCCAGCCATACCAGGAGAAGGTACTTCACCTTAATGGCAGGGAGACGACTCTTTGGATGGTGGGAGGAAAGGGATGGATGGAAAGCAGAAGAGAAAACACACAGTTAGCCTAGAAGACATAAAAAAATGCCTATACTACGATGATTAAAAGAACAGGTCCCTTGACCTCAGGATAAAACTACGGTATCTAATTGGTGAAATAAGAAGGCCAACATGTACTTAAAAGTATCAAAAGTTAAAGTATTTGTGCTGTAAAAAAGCCCCCCTTGTCTGATATATTATTAAATTATTGGATTGTTAATACTGATGCATCAATGTGTAAGCAGTATTTCACTGTTGCAGCTTGTCACTACTTTATGATGTAGTGTAGTCCAGTGTAGTAAAATTCTGTATTCATTTTTTTGGACTTCTCTGTAATCTTTTCTATTATGAACAATATTGGATAATACCTCTAAATGAAACCATCTGAGAAGTTTAAAGGAGAAATGTCTCCGAATTGCTAACACCTCATAGAGATCTTACAAACTCCAAGTAGACTTGTTTAGGGGTTGGTAAGCATCAATTTAAATTACAGCTATGCAATGTGTTTAATTTAACAAGCTCATCATTTCTTTTTGTGAAAATAATATTTCCAAGTGGAAGCATATAACTAGCCTACCTGTAAATTGTACTTAAGTGGGCTACAGTACCCGAATAAATGTAGGCAAGCCACTGATTTACTTTCCATCACTGAGGCCTACACAACAATAACAATAGGCTATATGAATGAACAGCTGGTCACTTGACCTTAATAAGAATACAACAAAGATAGCTTATTTATTGATCTGCACCATCTCTTGTTTTAAGACATTTTGTGATGCATGTAGGACTGGACACATATTGACCTGTTTGGCATGCATGCAGGTAATTTGCTGTGTAATAGCAACAAAGGCAGACTGACATTACGCTCTCCATACATACCTGCAGACCTTTGGACAGAGGGCAGAACAGCACCAAATGGAGCAGTCTCCGCAAAGCCCTCGGCATTATGAGCGACTCTGTTCGGAGGTAGCGCAGCGAGAAACCACGGATCCCAGTCTGATCACATCATTACGGCAAATCTACGCCATGCGTCGCAAGTAACCAAAACCCACGTCTGATTATAAAGCGCAGCGTATATGCCATCCTGTTTCCTTCAGCTTGTTTGTAGGCTACTGCAACAAACGCCTCGGAGCTGACACAACACAGGATCTGACCTGATGGTTTCGTAATCCTATTTTTCAACGCAAATCATTAGCCGGAGAAAAAAAAAAAGCAGAATCAGGAATGCGTCCTTGAAATTGATCGATTTCACATTTCAGCACCAAATGGGCCAGAAAATCTCAATTTTACCCCAGAATGAAATATATCCTCCTCAGAGCCCAGTCTCGATCACCGGCAAATCCAATTTAATATAAATGCATCGTCTTTTATCTCATCAGATTAAACAACAATATGACACAGTGGGTCTCCAGATGAGCATACAGCCTCTGTTTCTCAGCGACTTATCACTGCACGCCTTTAAAAGGGAAAGATGCGGGATCTCAGCCGTGAAATGTTTTAATACCGCCGACATAAATCTCGCCTGCGCTTCACTGTCCGTCTCTAAAACACAAGTCAACAGCACATCCTACGCTCTTACATACATATATGTTTACCCTCTCTAGACGTGCCTTGTGAAAAGAAAAAAACGTTAAGGCCAATAGAAAATCGTTTGTCCCTGTTGCCACGAAACATTTTAATCAGTGGAGAGCCACCTTTTGAAGCTAGTGATCATCTAGTAAAATCATTTTTTAATTAGCCTATACATTTCTGCTGATCTCTCTCCAGATTCGCTAAGTTGTAAATATCCAACTCAAACTGAAATTCTGCTGATTCAGTTAAAGCTCCAGTGGGTACATGCAACAAAAAAAAGCCCTGCTAGAATTTGAAGTAAAGTGAGACCTCTTCCTGCAGCTCCCCCTCTCAATGCAACAGAACAGCCAATAGGAATGCTCTCTCTATCTTATCTAATGACCTGTGATTGACCAAAGTCTCCCTTCACGGCTACATTAGAATTTCTGAACCCTGAATACAGAGTCAATGGCCCTCATTTATTATATTTAAATATATATTATATATATAAGTTAGGTTTTTGTATTTTATTATAAACTTGCAAGTTTACAAGGAAGCACACAGTTCACAAAAGGCACGCAGCGATTAAGTGAAAGGTCTGTTCAACGAATAAGAAAAAGCATACAGTATATATGCATCTCCTCTGCATTATTTACTAAAATTGTTACTTCATGTCTGCTTTGAAAATCTTTTTTTTTTTGTTTGCTGTCAGAGTTCAAAATGTTCAACTCAGACTGATGACTCTGCCTAAGGTGGTATTCAGAAATACACAAGCAACATTTAACTGTCTTTAACACATTGGTTATGTACTCCTTTACCCTTTATTTAACTATATACATGAGAACTTGTAAATCATTTAAATAAAGGGTAAACATATCGTACATATAGGCTTATATGGGCAAATTAAGTGTATATTTCAGGTAATTTGTCAGTTGTTTTTTTTCACATCCTCATAAAGAATGACACCTTGATTACTTCTTTGTTTATCTAACTACTACTTATCTAACTGGGCCACATCGTCTATAACTACCACTGTGTGACTGCTACACAAAAGAAAAGCGGGACACGCTGAATCTCTACATGAGCCACAGCCGTACGGCGCCTGATTGAACCGCGCTGCAACATGTGTTACTGGTTGAGGGTTTAAAAAAAACAAAAAAACACACATTCACGAGGCGCTTTACCTATGCCGTATGGTAAAACCGCCTGTGACTGCACAGTACAAGTTCTGCTTTCAAATGTTAAGTTAAAAGTAAAAAGAGAGGCATTATCAGCACAGTGTGGGCTACTTCAATGTTGAGATTGTCTACTCTAATAGAATGCTGGATATTTAATGCTTTGTATTTAAATTGTGATTTTTTGTGAGTAGAATCTGAATCTGCAATGTTCTCTGTCAGGTAAATGTAGTAGTACAATGTTTTCCTCTGAAGTACAAGTGCACAGTAAGTCAGTAGTATAGGCCTACAGTTGCATATGAAGTGCTTTGGGGTCCTTCTGTAAGTTATTGGTATATATGGTTCTGGAGAAAGCTGCAAGCAGCGATACAGGAGGCCAAGCAATCAGTCATTCCAAACAGGCATGTTTTAAGCAGGCACTGCACTAGTGGTACTAAGTATGCAAAGTGAAACATAAACAGCAGTGACTGATAAATCCATTTACTGTAGGTTACCTGTGATGAACTACTGTATATGTCATATAACTCCTGGTTTGGTGTTGAACTTTCACAGATATGACCTCATATAATATAATAATTAGGGGTGTGCAAAAAAATAAATCGGTTTGTATTCCAAACGTGATTCAAGCTCTACCGATTCAAAATCGATTCATTTATTTATTTATTTTTAAATTGTATGTCTACTGCAATCACATGATATATATATATTGATCACCAAGGCGATATTCAAGGTCCCAGTAGCTTACAGACATCACACACAACATACACATACATCATAAACAGGATGTTAAAATAACAAATAAACAAATCCACATGAATAATATGGACAATAAAAGATACTGAATAAACTAAATAAAAAATCCACATGAATGTACTAAGGGATGTATATATATATATATATATATATATATATATATATATACTGTATATAAATGGGAAAAGTAACTACATTTACATACTGTGAATCGTTTTTAACGGAGAATCGTTTTTGGATCGAAAATCGATGTTGAATTGAATCGTGAGCCTAAAAATCGGAATCGAATCGTGACATTTTCTGAATCGTACACCCCTAATAATAATATAATAGAGGGGGATATTTTATAGCATGAACCCGAACCCTACAGTCATTAACTCAACTTGTGATATGTAAGGAATACAATTACAAGCTGTGAAATATTAGGAATATCATTTTCTTTAGGTTTAATACTGCAAAAGGATTTTTTTTTTAAATGGTTGGCAAATAACTTAAAAGGAACTACAAATTCAAAGAAATAGTTAAGGGGGTAAACAACTTCAACTGCTGTTGCAAAGTCAGCAAAGGTGTTTTAGTCTGATGTTTTTCAGTGTTAATGTAGTTAAATAAAAGAGACTCAGTTACATTGAACCTTTTATTGAATATATGGTCAACAAGATATCACAAAGGTATACTACTGCTTTTTTCGAGGCATGCCTTAATATTGTTCAGGAATGTCTTGAAGCATTTGTTTCAAGGTGGTCAGATGCAAAATTCTCACTTTCAACCATGTCTTCGATGCATATCTGCAGATGGCTTCAAATGTCTTGTCCCAAGATTCAACAATCATTTAATCTTTTACTAACTTTCAAAAAAATGATCTGTTGGTAAACAACTTTCAATCCAAATCCCCACTGTTGTAGGTAGTGACTGCAGATGATGTAGACCTTTTATTCTCTGCCACCTAATGACACAGGCTCAACACAATGTTGGACTCCAACGCCTCAAAGGGCATGCTGGACGAGAGCCAAGGAAAAGCAGGAGCAAATAGTCTGCAAATGTCAAGTCTGCATGAATTCTCACCTTCCCGAGCACCTCTGCTGCAGCTCCACGGCTTTATCTGGTCCATCAAAAGATGAACACCGGTCCTCTATATGATGAAGACCTTCAGTAGAAACAATCAAGGCAAAATGTTAACCGTGTGTTGGTCCTACTTCTTGGTTTATTCCTCTTAAATTGTCTTTTTCAAAATAAAGAGGACTATTTAAAAATATAGATGTACTTCATGTGACTAGCTGCAGTCAAGATTTATAATAAACTACATACAGTACACATGAAGAATTTGGGTTGGCCTACAAAACATTGTTACAAAATGCATTTTATAACAATTCTGGAGCTGCTCATTACAGAAACGTAAGCCAACCAATCCTTGAAATCTGTGAAGTTTTGGGTGTAACTGACAGGAACTATGGGCTTATAGCTGCCTCATAAGAAATGAACAAGACAGGCAAAAACTGATTCAGTGCAACAACAAAAATGTTCTCAAAGTAGGGTTGCACCATATTGACAAAATGTTATATATCGATTATGAATACTGCGATATCGATTTTTTATTTTGATATTTTTAAACATATGTAAATGTATAAGTTATGGGAAAACGCATCCAAATAGATTAATAACAAATAAAACAAGTTTTCTTCTTTTTACAACACAAGGTTTATTTCAACTGACAGTCATATTGGACTGGTACAACATGAATAGATAAATAACGACGTGTCCACAGAACAGGACAACTATTCTTTCGCTTCTCCGATTCGTTCCGTTTAGTTGTCATCATCTATTTCTTCACTTACACCGTCACTCTGTCTAAATATATGCACACACGTCACATGGTACGCTCCATAGGGTTTGTCACGGAGTGGACCCGTGCGCTAACGTGCACTAACATGTGCAAGTGGCACGGTAACTGGCCAATGAAACATGATCATTACAGCGTTTCAAGCGGGCTCTAAATTGAACACAAGTAAGGCACACAGCCAACGGACGGGACGCAGCGCTCCACAAAATATTGCATACTTATCGCAACACTTAAGATGTAATATTGCGCAACGTGATATTGCGATAACGATATTTCAATATATCATGCACCCCTGACTCAAAGTAACTCAGGTTTTACTCAATGGGAATATATCAATCTTTTGGTAAACTCAATCTAAGTATCTGGCCCGGTTCCATACCCAAAGCCCACAAAACATGGGGAACTGAGTAATCGTGAGCCAGTCACTTACTGTCTGCCCACTTATTGCACAACAGAGACACTGCAGCCAGAGTTGCGTCTCAAGGGGCAAAATGAACCCTTATGCAATCTACAGAGTGTAAATGTTCAACAATAGCAGTTACCGTTCTCTGAAACGCAGTCATCTCAATATCTGAGGTCAGCTTTCCTCATGGGGGCAAATCCATGCGTCTTCTCTCGCCATGTCTGTGCACGTACCTGCAAGAATGAGCAATACATCAGGAGACAGATGCTAATGTTTACAAGTATTCCAATACAAAATCATAACCAGTAAAATATATATTTACATACCAAAGATTAGTGTCCACTGATCCATCAATATTTGCTATCCATGAGACAGAGCTGAAGGCCACATCCATAAATGAGAAAAAAAAGGTACCCATTATGTTGCTTAGGCCAGTAGCCTACTGACTAATAAGGAATGAATTGACTAATTCCAATCCTACTTCTTCACAAATGACAGATAATGAAAATAATGACATGTTTCTGTTGCTGACATTTTATTTCCCACTACATCAACTTGCTGTCAATTGTTGTATTATTAACCACTCATGTTAACATATTAAATGTAGATCATATTTTATACAGAGCTGCAACGGTTAGCTGACAGAGAAAACTTAAAACAACCATTTTGATTATTATTTATTCTTTTGGCAATAATGGCAAAGATTTACTGCTTCTAGCTTCTTCAATCTGATTGTTTCTTCTTCTGTTTCTTCTTCTGATTTTCTTACTCTTCTGTGATAGTGGATTGAAATATGCTTTGATCAATCAAGAGAAACATCATGAACCAAATAGTTAGTTGCAACCCAATTTTCATTAAATTAAACACACTGGCTATAAGAATGTATACTACTAGGGACATATTTACACTAGGCTAAGTTACTTCTTTAATCTTACTAATCACCCGAGAGAGATAGTGATACCTACCAACACGCACACATAACAGTTACAGGTTTGACAAGCTTTCAAATGCTCGGCAAGCCGCCCCACCCATTCTAACACACCACCAGTTGATAGATCTGCTAAATACGGCTAATTTAGATACAATTAAGCTTGTGATAAGACCTGAAAGAAAGTGAATCAAGTAAGGCGAAACTCTTGTGATGCACTCGTGAACATGAACTTGCTTAAGCTGAAACTAAAAATAGCCTGTTATTGACCATGTAGCTAAGGCAAAGCATGAAACTATTAACCAAACACTAGAAACAACATTTGGAACAAGCATTTATCCGAAAGTAACCTCGACTGTACCACTGCGATGAAAGTTACCGGTATACAAATATTAACATTACACAGCTAATGTAAGTAGACATTCAGTTTTTGAAGTCTATATGTAAACATTTAAAACTTTAAACACGTGAAACTGGTCTTTTATCAACATTATCTCATATCACCTAATACAATACAACGGTTATGACGTTATATGTTTTAGTCACATATTCCCACCATTGATGGTTAAAAATAAAACTCCCACTCACCATTTTGTCCTTCCAGCACGTTCCCTCTGGTGGTCAGAAAAGGTCGATACAGAAAAACTTGATATACAACTACGGAATCCGAGAGCGACCAAACTTTATCTCTTAAGCGAACCGCCTAAAGTGGCGTACTAGGCTTTATATACCGCAATTAATACCACGGTCTTCTGCCTTTAGAAAACCAGTGACTCCTTTGAAAATGTTCTAATAAGTGATGTTGCCATTAAAACATTTTGCTTTTTAACTAAATAGGTAAGGGACGTCATGGAAGACAAGCTCATAAACTAACTGACTAGAGAACATTTCATACTCCAGTTGAGCCGAGTTTGTTTCTAACCACCATCTTTTGTCTGCTGTCAAAAAGCTAAATGGCGTTACAGTATATGATACTAGGACACTAACACATATCTTGATTCTTGATTTCTAAAACAACCAGAAACGGTAGCTTGAATTAAACATTTACCTGATTAACAGAAATGACTACATTGCAGTCAAGATGCATGTTTTTAAAGTACATTTTATAACGTTCTGGAGAACAGTGCACATCTTATTTGTCTTAAACACCATTTAGCTAACGTTCAGTAAACGTGCTATTATTCTTGCATATTGATGTTATACATCAACATTATGTTCACGTAAACTGAAATATACAAACTGGAGGTCCCATGATTCAAAGTTAATGGAAGAAAATAAAATTTGAAATTATTTTGAGGGCTGATTGTTTCAGTAATTTTTCAAGCAAAAATGCTTGACATTCTCAGTTTCCATCTTGTCATGGGAGATATCCTGCTAGTTGGTTTATCTTTGGGTTTTAAACTGTTGGTTAGATAAAACAAGCAATTTGAAGATCTAAGTTTGGGGTCAGGGAATAATAATATAACTGGCCTGAAGTATTTTAGTATTGGAAAGTATTTTAAATGTTTTGAACACGTTTTTACAAGTCTTCCCACAAGTGTATTATAGCATTTTGTGACATGCTGCAGCACATTTAATAACTAAAATGCTTAAAAAAAACCCCCGACCATCTACCGTCTACTTCCACTTTCCACTTACCGAGTTCAGCAGCGTTTTCCAAAATTTGTACCAACATGGCCTCAAGGATGCACCGTAGTAGGACTGTGCAATTAATCGGAATTTTAAAATCACGATTACAATTCTGGCTCCTAATGATCACAAAAACAGAATAATTGAGAAAAACGACTGTTTTGCACATTACGTTTTGCAAGTAAACTCTTATTTTGTCCTGCGTTCTGAATGAAAACAAAAATGTTCAAATTGGAAAAGTATTAAAAGGGGGAATATCACAGTTCTAGGTGTTTTCACTGTTGATTTGTTTCACTTCTTCCACTGTTTAAGTTCAATAATTGCAACATCTCGCGTTAAATAATCGCAATTTCAATATTGACCAAAATAATCGTGATTATGATTTTGTCCATAATCGAGCAGCCATACACCATAGTGCCAAAAAAGGCGAAACATTTGACATGAGGTAAAAATTAGAGGGAAACTTGGACACTGAAATCATTTGAAGGGATTTAGTTATTACTCAGCTTATGTTCAACAACCTGTGACCGTGAATATGAACCCAGTAGCAACACAAAGTGCTGTCTGATTTAGTTAAGGTTATACGAAGGTTGTGTTAATAGTCACGATAATTTCAGTCCTCGTCATTGTTCGGAGCCAGCGGTGCACAACAGTTACATTTGGACAAACTACTGTAGGTAAAATGTTAAATTAGAACCAGAAGACCATGTCACAGAAACAGAATTCATTAAAGAGTAATATACACACAACTTTAGTCTTAAAACAAGACAGCATTGTGGCCTCAGTCCCAAACACTAGCATCAGATTTCTTTTCCGTTTTTCATTTTTGTTTTAAATGCATTTTTCTTTTATTTTTTATCGTCTCTTATTTAAGAATATATTGTGTCACGAGCTTGGCGTGGAGGGTGCTAACAGGCCGTGCAGTAGTTCCATCCGTCTCCTTTTGTCCTTGGCACGGTTGATAGTCATCTTGAATAAGCGACAGTACATCTCCATGGCAACTGGAGTGTCATCATTCCCAGGCACAGGGTACGTCACCAGGCTGGGGTTGCAGTTTGAGTCCACCACACCCACTGTGGGAATGTTCATCTTTGCTGCATCTACGATTCCAACATGAGGCTGAAACACATTGTTGAGAGTGGAAAGGAAGATGATGAGGTCTGGTAAGCGGACTCCTGGGCCGTACTGGCTGGGGGCGTTGGTAAGTAGGCCGCCCTGCCAGTATCGCGTGTGGGCGTACTCCCCACAATTCTTAGCAGTGCTCTCCACCAGATGGCCAAACTGACGCTGGCGGCTGACAAACAGTATGACGCCACCACGATACGCTACATGGGCGGTGAAGTTAAGGGCTTGCTGAAGGTGCTCCACAGTCTGGTCGAGATCAATTATATCTTGGCCCAAACGGCAGCCATAGAGGTATGGCTCCATGAACCTAAGCAAAAGAGAATTCAATTTAGGTTTAAGCAAAATGCTCACAGCAGCCTACTGAGCTTCAGACACCGCAGTATAATATTGACTTACTGATTGGTCAGCAGTCACTCTATCACACCATATTCTGTTCTGCTCCGTTTCTTTGCTGTGGTAAGCCAACTAGTGCATAAAGCCAGTATTGATAATCCCTCAACAGTCCCTTGATGCGTTTTAATGTATATTTAAAAAAAAAAAAAAAAAAAGGTAGTAGTAGGGCTTTATTGTGGCACTGTTTAAATCTTTGTTGGGTGTAATTTTACATTTCCAACTTGCAAAGCACAATAAATACAGAAGCTTAGGAAAAAATATATGTTAAATCCTAAATAAGTCACTTTAAGCAACCAGAGTGACAGGAGTTATGTAGTTTACAGGACAGTTTGTAATTGTACATTGACTTTTAGTTGTTCTAGCTTTACTCCAATACACTGGATCTGAGGCCTGTACTACGAATCAAGATCAACATGCCCTGGATTTCTTTCAGTTACCCGGATTCACCTAACTAACAACCGCGGTCCTGCATAAACTGTGTCACGACAGTGGTTAACAACTAGTTCAATCAACTCAGGGTCTCCCAATCCAGCGGCGTGCGCGTTCACATAAAAGAGGCGGTGTTTGCGCAGCATGACCAATCGCAAACATCTACCAGAGCCGCATATTTTATATAAGAAGATCAAACTATAATTCTACATAAATATGAATTACACGGACACGGTTTTACAGGCAAAACGCAGGAAGTAAAGCTGGCAAAAAAAGATGACGCTGTTATGAGTAAATCACAACGCTTATTATATTATCAGTTGCAACCCTGGCAGTGGTAAGCGATCGCGAGAGAAAATTAAAAAAAATATATATGGCAACACACGGCTCAAGAAGCCTATACGTAAATCCATCCGCTGAAAATCTACATCTTTCATAAAAATACCCATCAGGGAATGTGAACGGGCTTGTCGGTCTCTAAATGTTTTAACTTTCATGAGCGCCTCGCTCTCTCTCTGTGTACAGGTCTCAGGTCATTTCAAATCAATGTTGTGGAGCACAGAATCAAAACAAGGTCATGTCTAAATAAGTACAGACTGCACTGTGTATTATCTGGTAGAAATCAATTTCATTCACTAGAGCTGAAACAGTTAGTTGACTAAATGATTAGTTGACCTACAGAGAATTAAATCAGTGAATATTCTGACCATGGCTTAATTGTTTTGGTCCATATTCTCTGGTTCCACCTTCTCAATTATGAGGATATTCTGTAAACTGAACGTTTTCGGGCCAAACAAGTTAATGTATGACACATAACACGAAATTTGTAATGACTTCTTAATATATTCTGACATTTAAGAGACAAAAACAATAATCAATAGACAGAGAAAACTGATTACTTGATAATGAAAATAGCCATTTGTTGCAGTCATCTCTCACAATCAAATGGTCCAATTTATCCCTTATTGTATTTTGTTGTTAAAGTGTGTTTTGAGAGTACGTGACTGACTTAAAAATTCCAACCCCAATGTCACTACTGAGTGTAAATCCCTCTCCGACAAAGCATTAAAGCAACGACATATATTAGTTAAACTGATCAATGATCTGTGCGAATTTAAATACCAACCTGTGCCTGCAACCCTTTTTATGGCCAAGATGCACTCTGGCGTCGAACAGGTCTTTCACCGAGAAGAGCTCTGACACACGAAAAAAGTCCGGCTTCTCGAGTGGCTGCTTTATTACTTTTTCTGTATGTAGAAGAAATAACATTGCTGCAGGTCTGGAGAAAACCAACAATGACATAGCTAACTTAACTCACACACACTCCTGCTAGTTTAACATTCGTTAGCTTACCTGTAGCATCATCAATTTGGAGTTGGGGTGATCTGATAGACGCTGCAGTAGCATACTGGTGTCCGACTGTAACAAGCCGTGAGTGTCGCAGCCCCCAAAGCCCTAAATATCAAACACAAATATCGTTTTTTTTAAACATCTGACATCAACATGTAACAAGCTAATACTGCTAGCTAACTAGCTAGCTACAGGCGTTGGCTGTAAGCTGAATGGCTAATTTGTCAGTTAGGATTACACGCATGCTGCAACTGTTTGCGCAAAACGGTGTTCCATGCACCCAACATATTCCGACGACAACGTTTTTCTGTCGGACAATTTAAAAATACTAATGTGCAGATACCTTTTGTCAGTGCCCGGGCAGCCATGCTTGCTTGAGTTCCACAGAAGGTCAGCAAACTGCGACTGCGTGTTTGTAGTTCATTGACTGCCGTAAAGTTCCGTTCCGTCGTGACAGTTTTCCATAATAAACTACAATACCCATGACGCCATTTTGTTTTTAACTTCACAACTTTATTGAAAAACATATGCAACACAACTGACATGAACGATCTCATGTTGTTTAGCTATAAAAAAAACAAACAAACAAACAAACGAGTAACTAAAAATAACTCAAATGTTTGGCAATAAAGATGACACTTCTTACAAAAACATCTGTAGTATCGAGAAGAATTCATGGCATCTATCTTGTCCAGGACAATCCAAACTGAGTTTTAAAGAATATGGTACAAATAAGCAAACAAGTGAACTTAACTTTCTTCCATTTATTGTTATATATTGGTGAATCTCCTTAATATATAACTTAACGGTATACGTGCAGTTTAGTGTCCCAAATTCCCCGTAACGTAACCCCATTTGTACAGGTCCTATCCCCTGACCAATCGGCTATCCTAACCGTAACCACTCAAGGTCAAATGCCTAACCCCAACCAATCGAGCTGCTTCGTAGGTCGGGTCTTGGCGTAGCCTTAGTGGAATTTGGGACACTAAACTGCACGTAAACCTAACTCAACATTAGAAAACAGGGCAAAAACATTTTTTTCCCCCAAAATCCACCCTAAAATAAATGTTCTGTGAGAGAAAAAAAAAAAAAAGAGGCCACAATCCAAAATTGCGACTAGCTTGCAACATAAAAACCAACAGCAAACCTTAGATAAACAAACACACACGTTTTCTTAATTAAGTTTTACTCTGTTATGCTGTGGTGACTGGGTGCTTCATTTCTCCTGAAAAAGATGAGAATCATTTAAGATGAATGGGTTTTTATTTGACTGATCAGTGGAGACAAAACCATTGTGGTCCAACCACATACGTACCTGTTGACTGGAATGAACTGAAGCTTTCTTTTGACACGTTGCACAGTCTTTCTCTGCAATGGAGCCCTACTGTCAGAAGGTACCCCCTGCAAGCATTGTGTAATACACATTTCACACACTCTGGTGAGTTTAGCTGATGCGTTACTGATAATCTGTTTATCATGAAGAGGTACATAAATTAACAATGGGATGCATACATTATTTGTATAATGGAGCAAACAAACTGCTTAAAAAAAAATCATGTTTCTACATAATTGTACCTTATTGAACTTTTTAGCAGGGTATCTCCTGTTGAACATCGTGCTTCTCTCCTCTGTGGTAAGAGCTATGCAAGGTATGAAGGTGATGCCAGGATCAATGGCACTGGACAAAGACCTGGGCAAGGCAGAGCAGGACACAGATCAGACCAATTCCCAGTAATTACTTAATTCTCTAGTAATTCATACCAAAGTCCATCTTCAAGCCAGTGAATGTACCTTGTAAATTAAAACGGTAGGTGTTACTTCAACCATGAGGAGTGTTACTGACACTGTGATGCAATGAGTATTACTATTATACATTATTAATGAGAAAGACCCATTGTTGCTCGGATTCCACTCTTTATTACACTGATGCACTTGAAAGACACAGCAAAGGTTTTTTTTTTCCTGAAAGAGTAAAAGAAAAAAAAAGGAACACTTCTTACAAAATATTTACAAAACCTGGCAATGCACAGCATGTTCAGTAACTTTTTTTTTTTTTTTTTTTGATAAACGAAAATAAATAGCCTTTTTTCACATAGGAAATTCAAGAAAACATCGACATGACAAAGAAATGAACACACTAAATATCAAGTTTAGCAAGACAGAGAGGAGTAACTATATGTGGCTTTTGTGGAATCTGGAACAACACGAGTCATAGAGGTAATAAGTCCAAGACTGTTATAGTGGCTTGAATCAACAACTGAGCTTTAGATTTCCATCAATGAGTTTAAACTATACAATGAGCCAAGAGCACTGTGTCTGAAAAACATATGTTGTTATCAAGATGTAGTATATCGCTATAGTAGTTGAGAAAGCATTGTTCCAATACCAAATGGTGTTCTAAAATTGCTCAAAAAACGGTGCCTATTAAGGGTCAAGATATAACGGGTTTTAAAAAAAGTGCACCCTGGCTTTACTCTTTATGTGCAAAAGTTAGAAGTTAGAAAGGCTAGCCTCAATCTGTAGATGAGGTGAGAAGGTCATTTTCTGTAATTAGAAGAACCCATATTTAGAGCTTTAGCAGTGCGAGGTAAATGCATAAAGAGGTAAGATAGGGAGGGATAAGGTGAGGAGTGAAGTAAAGAGACGCGTTCTCGAGTTGGAGCTAACGACACAGAGTGGCTCTCGTTTGCTGGACCCGCGTAGAAAGGTACTACGTGGGGAGGAGAGAGTGGAGGGTGGCCTGTCGTCACAGTGATAAATACAATACATGGTTGGCATTGTAGCATTTTGGCAGATAAAGTCATGATGAACTGTATCATGCTAGATTAGTTGGCATCTGTCTGGTCTTTATTATAAATCTAAAAATTTAGCATTTAGGAAAATTTGCATATATTTTGATGAATGAAATTGCAAAATTATTTTTTTATTTTAGCCATATTGCTCAGCTCTACATGACATTTTCCCATTAACGTAAAATAATAGTATTTAGGGCTGCTACGAAGGCTTATTTTCCATTATTGAGTACTTATTTTCTTGATCAACTGATTCATCTTCATCAGAGCCCAAAAGGGATGTCTTCAAAGGTCTGGTTTTGTTTCACAAACAGTCCAACACCCAAATAAATTCAAATTACTATCATATATGACAATACTCCAATTTGGGAAGCTGGAACCAGTTTGGCATTTTTACTTCAAAAATGACTAAAGCAATTCATTGATTATCAAGTTAGTGGCTGATTAATGTTCTGGCGACTAATCAATAATTTCAGGTCTAATAGTGTTTTGCGTGCACAAGTCTCTTTTCTGTTTCAGTCTAACCACTTGAGTAATGGTACAACCTGTGCAAAATGTGTCATTTTGATTTACTGTACACCACGTTGTGGTGTACAGTAAATGGATCCAATCATAAAATATAGCCTATGTTTTGTCTTCTGGCTTTTATTACGATACCTAATGAAGGCAGTAATGGAAACGTATTACACAATTACTTTTTAACTTTTGCACATAAAAGGACTTCTTAAAGTAAACCTACATATCACAGGTAGATCCGGTAAGATTATATAATATCAGCATGTATTTTTCTGATTAACATTGCTAAATTGTGTTGTCCCTCCCGTACTTTGAAAAGATACATCCAAATCTTAAGCATTTTGTCTTAACCTTAAATCTTTATTTTGTCACATTGAGGTTATTTTTCTTGGTCACTTCTTTTTACATAAAATATGAAAGATATTTAGGATGATGTCATTTTCTGCAAGAAAGTATTCTGCATTTTGATGGTGGTACAACTCATGCAGTCTGCCTCTTGCACCAAAATGTCCCTGTATTGCTTTTCAAAGGTTTGATGATATGAATGAACCTCAGAGGCCAAAAAAAAAGATCTTACGATGGTGCCATTGTGTTACATAGCAGTATAAATGTACAAACACATTACAAAAAAAAATCTATCGTATCAACAAACATTCCCTTCAAGCCTATAAATGAATGAGCTTGATCATAACCTACATTCCATTTACCAGCAGGGCAAGAAATTAAGAGAAGACATTAACTCATATGAAATTGGATTATGGTGCTATGGGACATAGAGGCCAAAGAAAATACTTACAATGTGGAAAAGCCCTGCGTCTTCTCTGGATTTCTCCTGTTGCCTGACTGACAATCTGCCTCATCTATAAATTCTTCCTCTGTTCTTTCTAGATGCACTTCTTTATCATCTATCTTCATGCTCTCGCCTTCTCTTTTTTTCTCACTTAGCAAGTCTGCGCTCTCCCTTCCCTTGCTCCTTTCCCTGCTTCGAACCTGGACATGGTTGGTCCTATTAGATTCCAGTTCGACAAACACACTCTTGTCTTTAGACATATGCACCATACTCTCCGTCTCTCCTTTCATAGGGCACTGAGACCTGTGGGCGGGCACGAGGCTCCGTGCAAAGGAAATCCTTGGATGCGTCCTGGCAGTAGACATAATATTCAAAACAGGGGAACTGAACGTGGTATTTACATCTGTCTCTGTAGAGCAGGGAAAAGATGCTCTGCTGGTCCTTGCAGAGGACCAAACAGTGACTGGAGTCTGTGATATGGGCCCCCCGCTTTGATATGCTGGAGTTGCTGATGCAGTCTCGCTGATTTTAGATGAGGTGATTTGGAATGGAGTTCGACTGAAAGTCCTAGGGTCAGTCGTGGGGAGTCCAAAGCTCTGGCGCCACTTCATTGACTCAGAGCGAGAAAGGGCAATCTTAGGACTCAAAACGGGCCGAACTCTCTCCGTCTGAGGGATCACATCCTGGCCGTCACCCCTACCAATGCTAGGCCTCCTTTGCTCGGTTCTAGCAGCCCCGGCCCCGTCTGCCGGCTCCAAAAGACTGGGGCTCCTGGACTGGACTGAGGACAGATGCGATTGTGCACCAACGGTAGAGATGTCTGGCAGCAAGCTCTGTGGTGTTGGAAGAGGCTGACTACTCAAAGGAGATTGTCCAGAGAGAGGACTGATACTTGTTTTTGGAACTTCAGCCAGCTGATTTTCCTGTTTAATGTCTTCAACTTGAAGTGGGGTACAAGCCACCACAGTAACGCTCCTCAATACATCTCCGTCTTTGCTTTTCTCTGCAGTGGAAACTTTGGCCTTTTCAGCCAGAAACCTTCTGATCTCTTGCTCAATGCTGTCATCGCTGTCTACTGAACTGCTGTCTTCCTTTATCTCAAGAGCAGTCTGGGTACTGTGTGGCAACGGGGGGTCTTTACCCCCCGCTGCGGTTTCACCTTCACGCACATCATGCTCTTTACTCTTATTAGTTTGTTTATGTTGTGAAACGCCCTTTTTACTTGATCCAGACTTGTCTTTTAGGTCATCCTTACTCTTTTCTACTTTTTTCAAAGGATTGCGCTTGGAAATAGGATCCGGTTTCAACTTTTTGGTCTTTACAGCATTTCCCAGCAGTGTTTCTTCATCTTTGAGGCTCATCCTCGATTTCCGCTTTAAGTCTCTTGTTTTTTTCTTTGACTTCTTTTTTGTCTTGAGCAGGTCTTTTATAGCGGTGTCTAGGTCCTCATCACTGTCAAGTGAGCTGCTTTTGTCTTCACACTGCTCGGTCTTGCAGAATCCAGCTATTGGGTACGTTTGACTTTTCTGGGAAAGTACCAACGGGCAGGATTCTTTTCGATGCTCAGGTAAAGGTTTAGGGGCTGTTTCTTTAACAGTGTTATCTGGCCTTGACATGTTGGAAATGCTACAATTGTCCTCCTTTTGTTTTCTTCTCTGTGTCGAAGACAATTTTTGAGGTTTCTTTTGGGTTGCAACTTCTTTTACTTTCCCTGGTTCATTTATACTTTGAGGCTCTTGAGTCGCAGCAGTGGGTGGCTGTTTGTGCATTTGGGCCTTCTGCTCAAGAAATTTCCGGATTTCTTGCTCTATCCCTTCTTCACTATCAATGGAGCTGCCATCACTTTCTTCATCTGGGCAGTTGTCAGGAGGTGAAGATTGCAAGGACGATTCGGTGGGGGTACAACTGCTAAGGCCAACACTATGATGGAAGGCCCCCGGCATAACAGTTTTTGAAATGTCCAGTATTGCCTCAGCACACATGAGCTCTGCAGTTGTATTAGCCTTCGGAAGAGCAGGCGTAGGTTGCTCTTTAAAACCCTCTACTTTAAACATAAGCAAACCATTTCCTTTACCCTTCAAGCTCTCTGAAAGTGTATTCTTGGGTATGAAAACAGACGAAGCAGGAGGTTGAACAAATTTCAGTTCTTTCTCTGCTCTGGTCTTTTTCTTTCTCAGTCTGTGTTTCTTCATGTTTTCTGTGCTTGTACTTCCAACCGCATGTATCAATGACTTAGTAATGGGTTTTTGCTTGTGTAATAATGGCTTCAGGATGCTCTTCTCCTTGAGTTGCTCAAGCTGGTAGCTGCGGATAGCTTCTTCAATCCCATCGTCGCTGGTGGAGTCGGACTCCTCTTTGAGTGCAGGTGGATTGAAAGTTTCCCTTTTGTTCTGCTGCTCCTTTTTCTCCAATTGGAATCTTTGAATGGCCTCCTCAATGCCGTCATCACTACTGGAATCATTCGAGTCTTCCTCCACCTTAACTGTGACCGGGCACTTTACTTTGTTGAAGAGGCTGATTGTTTTAGAGGGGCTCTTTGTCTGCTCTCTGGGCAAAACTAAACTTTTGGTTGTTGTACTTTTATCAAATGTCTTAACGGTGTTGTCATTTAGGGATTTAGGGATGCTTTTGATATACTTTTGTATAGGTAAAACAGCTGGTGCTGTGGGAGTCTCAGCTTTCACACTTTTTGAAAACTCACTACTGGCAGTCAAAAATGCATTGCTGTCAGTGTTCTGTTTGGACACCTCCTCAGGGGCAGGTGGGCTTTTCCTGGCAATTTTGGATGATTGTAGAAAGGTGGTGAAGCATGGTTCTGCCTTGCGTTTGTGATCATCCTTTTCCTTCAGGTATTCCAGTATTGCCTCCTCAATTCCTCTGTCCACAGAATCATCGCTGTCTGAGTCACTGCTCTTATGGTTGTTTGGGGAAGAAACATCTGCCTGTTGGTTTTCAGTGGCACCTTTAGTTTTGGACTTGGCTCCAACATAAGAACCCACTGCAACTTTGCAGACTTGGGGATGACCTTCCTGTCCTGCTGGCACATTTCCCTCAATCTCGTCGCCCATCTCGAGTGAGGATTGGGTGCTCCTAAGGCTCTCTATGATCATCTGGACCTTATCTGAGATAGGTGTGCCTCTGGTGGACAACTCAGTGTCCGAGTCATTGAAGCAAATTGGAAGGCTATAGCCTCCAGGTGGGCCACATGTTCTCCATTCTGTTTGCGTCACTACGACAGGAGGTACATTCATCAAGTACATTCTAGTGACGTGAGGTGAGGTCCTCGACCATTGGAGAGCAGCTGCCTCCGATCACGATCCCATTGTTCAATCTGAGAAGAAAACAAGAACAGAGCAACAGTGAACAACAGGTCAAACTACACTGATAATTAAAACCACTATGTGTATAATTTCTGTGTGAATAATCCATCACATTATTTTAACGGAATACATTGTTGTTTGTTCTGTGTCCACATACTAGATCATTTCGTAAAAGCTGTGAAAGAAGTCCATTATGCCATTGGAGTATTGCAAACTGATCCATACAAAAACAACTGTCTAAATGACGTCCAAATTTACATTTCGTCCAACCATGGAGAGACACTTTGAACTGGCAATTTATTTCAGGGAGATTTTAGGATAGTTTCAGGTAGCTAACTAGGCTACTTCTACTGACAACCTCCAACACACATTTAGAGAATATAAGAGCTGCAATGGAAAACTATTTTTACATTTTAAAATAACTGGTTAGTTTGTTTATTCTATAAAATGTCAGAAAGTACAAGGTGACGTCTTCCAATTAAAGCCCTACCAATAATGGATTTTTTTAAGAATAGTAATATCGACATTGAGTTTAGCATTTTATTTTGGGTTTTTATATGCATTTTTATGTAATGCTACAGGTAGACAGAAAAGGTGGAAGAGAGGGGATGGCATGCAGCAAACGGCTGCAGTCAAGGACTCGGCCTAAATGGGGCAATCACAAAGGTTTAGTTTATATTTTTTTTTTACAAATTGTAACCAAGATATGTTCCAAGTGGGACATTTTACAGCTGAAAAATAAACTTGCAAGGGCTCTCTGGTGGACAAAACTATGTAACAGAAGAAGAAAGTTGTAAATTACCTCACATTTTCAGCATTTATGTACAGTAATTTCTTGCTACTTTTCAGCTAACATATACACAGATACCGATATATTTCCAGTGAGCTAAAATCGGCGCACTATATGTAGATTATATCGGTCTACATCTAGCACTAATAGCATACATTACTTGTTCAGTACTACAGAAAATGCTACATTACTAATATTGTCTTGGATACTGTATTATTAATATACCTTTTTTATATATGTCCCTGTTGTTGAGCTCTCTCCAACCCTGACAGAACGTACATTTGTACAGTTGTTACTGAACATTTCATTTTGTCAGTTGCCTACTATTTGACCATCAGGATCAAGAAGCTAATATTTCCCCTCTATGCACATCAACTTTCACCAAAATCTATGACTATCTGCTCATTTCCTCTTCCTCACTCCCCTTTACTTACCCTACAGTCTATCAGAGTGGTCAATACTGACAGACGACACCCAATCAGAATACATATCCTTGTTAACAGCTACACATCCTGAATATGCAGCAGAATAGGCAATGCCAGTGCTAGGCTGCCATCTTGTGGAGGAACTTGTGACCACTCTGCAGTACTTCATTACAGGCTGTATGTTGTTATCATGCAATGGTGCTGCATGGTTCTAGGATTTTGTTTGTGGTTCAGGGGAGCAGGATTTAGTGCTTATTTGTGGCCGATTTGATGAATTTCTAGGAGTATTTGAGATGACTGTGTGTGCAGTATGTGCAATGCCCTGTTTTGGTCCCAGTTACCAAATATCACACAGAATTGCTAAGACAGTTAATGTAAGTCAAGTGCATAAAAGTGATTTCTCAGTTATATTGCAATACGGAACAGGATCACTGCTGGAAATCTGGTAAAAGTGAAAGGAGGCAGTGATGCTGGAAGACTTTAAAACCACTGATGGTGTTCAGGTAAATTCTTTTCACATTGAGGGGAAGAATGGACTTCATTAAGACTGAACAAATAGCCCCAGGTCTTTGAGGTAGATCCAGATTGTTTGGAGCATGCCTAAAAACCCAGGGCTGCCCATAGCCAGATCAACCTGCAAGTGGACCCTGGGGAAAAATATAATCGAGAGATTAAAAATGTAAATGTATGGTCTTTTAATCAAGCCTTGGTAAGCAAAATTGCAACTGAACAATAAAGTATTAAAAGTTGATTTTGACACCCCTAGAAGACAGGGCTTTAGATCAATTAAAATATGGTGCATACACAAATTTGCAATAAAATCATATTGCTGCAAAGTAATTGCCACACAGTGAACATAGGGCTGCTCTGAAGCTGTGATTGGAGTGTTAAAAACATTTTATTGTAGCACAAATAATACAAAATAAAGTATTCCACTCCATCCTGAAATAAGATGACTTTGCAGACACATTATCATAATATATTATTGGGCCTATTTGTTGCTTACATACACCCTCCAAATTGTTACTGTTAAGATATTGTTGGAGTAGGAACTGAAGGTACAGGTTGTTAGTGGCTAGTCCATCCATTCATTAAAGAGCACCCAGGGTGTCAGTGGTAGGCTAACAGCAGCAGCGCTTTGATCCAAAGTTCCCCTTTAATTACTGTATCAATTCCCTCGAATAAAAAGTGTTAAATGATCACGTTTATCCAATTGCACCATGTCCCCTCAACACCCTCTCTCTCATTCAGTTTTAACGCTACATTGGGTTGTTGTATAAGCTCTCATTGATGGACAAGTTTGACTGTGTGCGCATATCCAACTGTGTAATGCAATACAGAGTAAATATGGAAAGTATGAAAACAATTATTAAAACTTATTAAAAGTCCTGCATTCAAGTTCTTACTAAAGTTGAAGTACATTCTCGGATAAAAAGGTACTTAAATTATAAAAAGTACTTTTTTATGCAGTATGAATGGCACCCCTCTGTCATACCATTATATAATTAGATAATTATTACTGATACATCAATATGTAAATAGAACGTTAATAATTTAGCTGATGAGGGTGGAGTTTATTTGAACAACTTTATATGTATGGAAAACAATGCACCATATTTCACACATTTTTTTTATAAACATATTTTAGATATACTGCAAAGTAACTAGTAACATTAAACGGGAAATCCTCAAAGTACAAGTAACTTTAACTGAACTTCTTTATGGTAGGCCTACTTGACCAAATGCACTTGGTTACTTTTGGAAGGTATAACCAGAATGATGCTATTTATTTGTATCAGTTAAACATATTCAGCTTGTTTGACTGTCCCCTACATTGTTCCTAGAAAGATAACGTACTGCCTCAGGGAGATGCCTAAACATGCAGGCCATGTAGCTCACTGAGGAGCAGGGTTGAAGACTGACAAACAAGCTGCAGTCATGAACCTCACGCAAATCGAAAATGTTACTTCAGGTACCTGCCAGGCTCCGTAGACAATGGATGATAATCGAACTGAACTCTACTATCGGGCATCTCCAGAGACAAACCGTGTTAACGAGCATGCTTAAAGACATTTAACGTTACCCAATCGAAAAGTCGCTATGCAACAGCCTTTGCTAGCCTACGTACATTAAGCCAAATGTATCCTCCCTTCCAACTCAGTATGCACCCTACAGGGGGAATGGACAACTCGGCTACAGCCTGACACCGAGAGACAACATGCCCATCACGTAATCGTTCTCCTCAGTGATTATAACCTGCTAAACCTGGTAGAAAAGTGCAAATAACTACAGGAAACTAGGATGGGTCATCAAAGACGACCCGCTAAAAACGCCGAGAATCACAAAAAAACGAGCTAAAAACGTAGCGTAGTCTTACAACTTTGTTTGACATATCATGTGTACAAAGAAAGTTTCAACAGAAACGCCAACATTAGTGGGTAGAATTTTTTGTAAAACATAAGCAACAGCGTTTTTGCGTGTACTTTCCCTCCCGGACGCTCCTTGTTGCAACGTTGCAACAGAAAAACCCCGGCTGTCCCCGTAACCCTCTAGCGGCACGGACTGCATCGATGCCCGGCGTGCAGCGTTAGGAGACTCCGCAGAGCAACCATGTTTCTTGGTACCGCGGCCATGGTTGTCAAAACCCTCGGTATTCGGTCGATAACACCGCTAAACTTAAGTATTGAGCGTTAACACTTATACATAAAACAGTATGGTTACATGTTTGTGAGAAATAGACGAGATGGTGTGAAACATCGCAGGGATAACCGTGACTAGTCGGCGACTTGAAAGACACAGGCGGGCCTCCCGGCTGCTGCAGCCCGGCATTTTCTCCGGCAAAGAAAGCCTTTGTATTGAGCCACAGCTTACCCTCCTAGCCTCGGCTATTTTCCACACAGCTACAGCCACAAAACACAATCCACAAGTTTAACTCACCTGGACATGTCACAAAACGACCGCTACAGTAAAAGTGTGTTCATTGCTGCGTTGATTTAAGATGTTAGGAAAGCCGTCGTTGAGATACTTCGGTGTCCGTCGCCAGCTCACTAACCGCCTGAAGCTCTCGCCGTCGAGTCCCCCTCCGCACCAACTGCCGGGCGGACAAGCTTCCTGAGTCCAGCCAAGCATGGACCCTTTCAAATATGGCATCGCATTTGTCCGGAAAATATATAGACTTACATTTATATTCTACATTATTACATTACAAAACACAGTGATGTCTATTACATCGATCAATGCTGCATTAATAAACCAAAACTGGCTTTTCCGGGAACCTTTTTACTTTTAATAGTAGGCTAGCCTAGGCCTATCCCATATGCCACAGTTGAACTATCATACGCCTTATTATTAGAACGTTTTATCGACGGCAGAGTAGTTTGATGAATTAGAGTCTATTTCTAATTATTAGACAACTCCTAGTATAAAAATAAAACTATGTTGGAATAGCCTACAATCCTATTGTAGCCTATATGTTTCAGTGGTGATTTGTTCAGATTAGACTTCACAACTGCTTATTTAAGAGATTTTCTGCATTATACTTCTAAAACAGGCAAGATGTGACTATGGGTTACATCCAAACAGCACCACCTTTATAGAGAGTATCCACTTTATGTTTAATTCCAGACAATGCAGACATTGATATTTCAATCAAGACCCAGGAAAATAGATTATCTTTTGCATTCTGTTCTCATTCTCAGTTAAGGTTCACCCACTGTGACTTAAATGAATATTTGTACTATATACAAGGTTTACAAAAGCAGCTATACAATAAGCTTAACATTTGAGAACCTTTTACTAACATGGTACTCTTTACATTTCTTCAAAAAACAACGTTTTTGTAGTCTGTCAGGTTTGTTGATTCACAATTTTTACTTAGTAAGATATTAATCTTCAAGAACGGTCTATGATAGGATGCATGAGTCTCTCACTTTAACTCAATATAACTATTTTGTTTTAAATGTTGCTCTACATATTATATAGGGGTTAAGCACCTCATTGCAAAGAGGTATTTTGGCAGATTGTGTACTGTTGGAAATGTCAACATATCAGTAATAAAAACTAAATGGCAATGCATAAGAGACCCTGCCAGCCCTTAGCCTCAATAAAACCAACACAAAAACAAAAGTGGATCCAAAACCAATTGAATTTACCAATACAGGGATGTGAAATTGTGTTATTAAACTGTTGGTGAGGGGCTCATTCACAGGATAAGGTATTCACAGTGATGCTTACCTGTTTGACATTAAGTCACTAGTGATGCAAACCTCTTAAAATACTGTATAAAATAGCTTCTGAGCTAAAAGATTACCTTCAGTCATTTGACATTAGCTGTTTACACAAATTAAGTCATTTGAATTTGCGTCCCCAAACTGTCACAAATGTAGACATCAGCGGACCTGAATGAACTCTTATATATAATTATATATATTACAAATTTTCTCTGTCATTAACCCTGAATGTAGTTAATAGAAGCTTATCTTGTGCATAGTTGAGTCTACAACAATTTACAGTTAACTGTTGCATTGTGTGCAATATCTAAGCTTGTAAAAACATATTTTAATATAGAAAATGTTTGTGAAACCAAATAGGACCAGCACATCTAACCCATAGATAGTAGTATAACAATAGTCTTGCCCCTGTTTATTGGGAAAATATTTTAAACGTTTAGAGGTTTTGGAAATAAACGTTCTGCAAAATATGTCTGGAAGGTCATCTTGATATTGTAACTTTTTAATCATTATTAGCCCATAATACATGTCTTTAGATTGGAAGTTACTGAACATGTTACATTGGGATATGGGAATACAATTGAGGGATGCATTTCTGAATTTGTTGTTTGTATTGCACATATTCATTGTATTGTACATAGTGTGTAACCTTGAATAAAGCAACAAGTGAACACACATGTCCTTATAAGTCCTATACGTTCGTTGCCAGTGTTGTTAATATTTTTTATAAGAATTGGAGGGATACAAAACAAATACTGTATCTAAGCTCTGATGCACTGCACTTTACTATTATGATGTATGTGATTTAGGATTGTTGTCATGATTCTGCACATTACCAGTGCCACTCCTGTTGGCACAGATTTCTTCGCCTTACAGGAGCTCTGAGTCATGTTCTGTTGTTTCAGATGGGGTATGCTACAGTGTAATGGGTTTCTTTCTTCCGATTCCAAAAAGCAACACTGCTACTCTAGAGGCAATTAATCCATCAAAGTGTCTGGCCATTTGCCTTCTGTAAGTAAACATCCTGTTCTGTTTGGCCCTGAGATTGCTGTTAGTCAGTCAGTGGAGTGTGGTTAATATTTTAATTCACGGTACTAGTTTAAACCAGTATTTTTCATATTATTTGTGGTAGTTATGACTGCTTCTAATTTTAGGGATGCAATCAACTGTTCGTTTCATTACCGATTAATCGTATAGTCTATGAAATGTCCAAAGAAAGTGAAAACAATACAATACAACTTCCCAGAGCCTAAGGTAACGTCTTCAAATGTCTTGTTCAAACAAAATCTCAAGACGTTATTTTCAGGGAAATATACAAATATATTATACAAAATATACAAAATCCTTTCATTTGAGACTGAAAACCAGAGAATGTTTGGGATTTTTTGTTGTTTTACTAATTTTGCTTGAAGAATGACTGAAATGGTTGCAGATGAATCGACTAATTGTTTCAGCTCTTGAGGTCTTTCTTAAACATTTCATGTGGTGGTCTGTCTATATTCTGAGTATCTGCCCCTGCTTGGTGTACTATCTGGTCGAATATGAGCTTCTCTTCATTTTAACACAAATGTAAAAATTATATATTTTTTAAGCATTGTTAGCTACACCCCCCATGACTTTTCGATAGCATGCTATATCTAATATTATGCTGGTAGCTGAGGGCTTGTACATGTAGCTCAGTCCGAGTTACCATTGGTGGCTCAGTAATTGCAGGACAAACGTATGTAAGGATGCAAAAATATACACTTAGCGTAGTAGCTTATGGCTAATGTACTGTTGATGAGTACATCAGTTACTGAAAGTGTAGATTTGGGATTCAACAAGCTAGTAAAAGTAATAGACACTGTAACTTTTGTCATGCAGTGCAATGATCCACACAATGAGAAAACCGATTCCCAGGCCTAAAACTGTTCACCCTTGACATTTCACTGCACTTCTCCAGGATGGAATTGCTATCCATCATCTTTACATTCTCCACACACATCTGCTCATCCTCATCTCGTGTCTTGACTTGGGACTAGGCCCGTGTGTTTTTTTCTCTGACACTGTAACAAATACACGGCTCCACTTTTCCTAAAGATAAGGTGGTTCGAAATGAGATAGTCACTGTTACATTTTAAGTTGTCATAAAATGCACATATATTAATCAACATAACCAACATAAAATCACTGGTAGGACAAAAATGGAGTATATGTGATCCTGTGAATCAGAATCCCAATAAGTAACATTTAAAGGAATTTGCCTTGGTGGTTGGTGCATACATAAACAAACCAACATATTGAACATTAATATGAAAATAAACAATAAATACAGAAACAAATACATACAAAATAGCTGTTTAACATAAGTGGGTATGGTGTGTGTGATATGATTCAAAAACAGCCATTTACAGTTTATTTTTCTGATACTGTAATGCAGCGAGCACAGAAAACAGATCAGGCAATTTTGTAAACGTATAAAGTTGCATTGCCCGTATAAACATTGTTTATGATTCCCATAGGTGCTAAACAGATGGTTGCTATGCTACGCTGCCAATGTGTGGCTCTGTTATGTTAATCACACTTTTTTTAGATAGAGATATTCAACAGTTTAACAGTGCATACAGAGTGAGTTTGCAAAGTCACTTAAATACTGTCTACTGAATTTGAGAGTATATTAACAATAGTATGAAACGCAGATAATGCGTTGGAGAGTTAGGTTACAGTTGGGATTTATTTATTGGCATTTATTATTTTATTAGTTTTTCACCGGCCTTCCTTTCAACTTTTTGTATAATCAGCCAAATTGAAACACAAATGAGAATGGACACAGTTGTAAAGATCACTGAAAAAAGAAGCCTGTGAAAGGTGCAATTGGTGGTTAATAGTCCTCATCTTACATATTAACATTTGCTGCCATTAGGGATATCAATGTATGAGACTTCCCACTGGAAAATGCTTTTTTATCTTAGTTTTTTGGTTATATTTCAATAAGAGAAGCAATCGGACTTTGACTCTCCTATAATCTACATTCAAGTGATTTGAAAAAAGAAACATGAGGCCTTTAAGGGTGCTTTGATCTGGCAGTCAACATCAGTCTGTCCCTTCAGACACTTTTGTGCAACCATAAGAAAGTATTAAGTACAAGGAGCCACTACAGTAACTACACTATTCTAAATGCAACGGTATACTCTATTCTGTTTCACTGTAAAAAATGAAGCAATTTGAGCAGCACTAATGGTAATGTGACTGAAGCAATTGGCCCCATTTTCATGGCGGCGCAAAGACTGGCACAAGCATCACTGTGTATTATATGAAATGGTAGGTTGGCCCTCACTCAACACAAGAAGGTTCAAACATTGGTTGACTTTTGTGTACAAATCAATAACTGGACACACTCCTTCATATTTAACTACACTTTTAACACCTAGTAGATCTGAATACAATCTAAGATCAAGTAGATACATACTGTATGATGTTCCACAAACTAAAACAGAGTTTGGAAAAACTGCTTTTAGCTACAGTGCTCCAACTTCATGGAATGACTTGCAAAATCAGCTAAAACTGCAGGTTTTTATTTCCCATACTGGATTCAAGTCCTACTTAAATCAAATATATCAACATGTCTGCGCTTGTTTTTAAAATGTGTTCTGTTTTTATTTCTTATTTATTTTTGCAGTCCATCCCTGTTTGTCTGTTATTTGTTGTCTGTTAAAGTGTATCCTTCATGTGCTGGCTTCTCGGCCAGCGCTCACTTGTAAAAGAGATTGCAATCTCAATGTGATTCTTTTCCCTGGTAAAATAAAGGTAAAATAAAAATAAAAAAAATAAAAAAGCATCACTACAACCTATTGGTATGTTCCTGACCTTGAAATGCACTTTGCCTGGAACTGAGAATAGATGTCAGAGGACCATGTCAGTCCTCAAACCATGTCAGTCCTCAGACCAACACTCACCAGGCATGATGGAAATACGAAGCCGTCTGTCTGTCTTGTCTTCCCTGCTGCTCCTTTTCCTGTCTGCTGTGGATGCTTAGCTATGCAGGCACAAAAGGTAAGTTAAAAAAGAGGTTCAGCACCATGGACAGCAACCCTGCTCACTCCAGACTCAGATGTGAAGAATATGGGAACATTTGAGATAACCACAGTAGCTAAATCCAACTTTTACCACAAAAACACATTATATGTATCCTTAAGGCCTTAACATGTTGAGGTAACTGCTGCTGCTGGCAATCAGTATAATATTGCTGCTGAATACATACAAGGCTAGGCCATCTATTTATTTTAGAAGAAGACAATCAAACACAGATGCAACTTGACATTGCAGATGTCATGTGCTGACTTGAATTTCTCTTTCCAGGTCTTGATAGTTAGCTAATGACCCACCACAGATGAACAGACTGAACAATAATGCAACATAGCCATACCTAAAGGTGGGCAGCTACTGCTTTAACTGATTCCTAATGTGGACTGTACCATGAAAGAATAGTCAGTCATCAATGTATTTTATAGTTCCAACAAAAAGGAAGCAAGATGTAGTGGTTCCTAAAAAAATAAATACATCTAGAACAGGTTTTCTGGACAGGCCATATATTAAAACCAATGGTAGCATTATTCTAGAATAGTTCAAACTGCTGTCTCCTTACCAGATCCGGGGGAGAGCATGACAACTGCCCTTACAAATGCTGTAGTCGGAAGGAAGAAATGTAAGTGAAATGACATCCTGTTACAAAGCTGTATTGATTTCCAATGTTATTTAGAAAAACAGAAAACAATACAGGGATTAACCTTGAGAAACACAACATATGATGCTCTACTTAAACACACAGGTTTCATCTGGAGGGTTGTTACTACACCACTTTGTAGCCTTGTCAAATTTGAGTTGCAATCACATAATAAAGCAATATAACTATATAACTATATAGCCCCTCTATAAATCTGGGGGCTGCTAAACATAGACATAAGAATGTGTCTTCTTTTTCTTTTCTTTATATTTCATTTTTATATTGTTTCTGGAGGAATAACAGGACAATTTTGCATCTTCTCGCATGCTTCATTGGCAATTAGGTTTGAGCCAGCCATAATGCATTGGGTTGAAACACAGCAGATTGAGTCCTTTTTAATTATCTATACATGTAATAAATGTATACAGTCTGTGTTACACCCAGGAGCATAAAACACATGGGTACCATGAACTATACTCTTCATGTTCTACAGAGGTAATTGCAGCACCAAGATGCAGTCATTATAACCTTTTATTATTACATGAAAACCTTCCCATCTTCAGCATATTTTTTGTAAAACCTCCCATATGAAGTTCTCAATTTCTCAAAGGAGATATTCAGTGATGTAGCAGTCATACTTAATGTACGTTGCTCCTACAGGGGGCAGCAGAGACCCACTGTGGTGCTTTTCTTGGCAGTATTTGTGTTCAAATGAGAGAAAGGTAGTTCAGTAACAGCCTTAATTACAACATAACGTTCAATCATAATTTGTCTGCTCTCATCCTGCATCATCTTTTTAGAGGAGCTTGACAACCTGATATGATGGCTGATGTTTATTAACCAAAATGAAACTGATCCAGAGCTCGAAATGCCACTCGGCAGGGCCATTATTTTTCTTAATGCGCCTGTCAAATAACAAAAGTGCACATGTCTTGCCGGCATATGTGTGCACTTAGAGCTGGTGGTCTGGGAAAGGAAGATTCTGCAAATACAAATGCAGGCAGACAAGCAATATTTGCCAGGTAACTGTATGAGGGTTTCAGGTGTCTGCTGATACTTGTTAGTAGACCTTTCAGTTTCTGCTGTTTCCTTTCTGGGGTTCAGCTAAGTAAATACCATAGGCAATAACCATAAAGAAGACAAGAGACTGTCCTCCCCTGAAAAACAAGCTTGTTGAAGCAGCAATTACGACCCATATTTATGTTTATAGTGGGCTGTAGTTTATGACCGGAAGCAAAGGAGGAAGTAAGGTGAAGAAGTACAAGGAAGTAAAGTAACGTAACAAAGGTACTGATTTTAACCCAAACCGCAATCTTTTTCTAAACTTAACTAAGTATTTTTGTTGCCTACCCACCCCAAGCTGTGAACGACGTGTTTAAAACCACAACCGTTACGTTTAGATATGAGGACTGAAAACGCTCCTGCGGTTTGTATTAGTGGGTAGGAATAAATAGCCTGTATGTCCTGTATGGTTTATGGGACTTGTTGGATGGAAGCGAAGGCACAACAGTATACTGTAGAAAATAGTAAGAGGAGACAGGGGAAAATGACTGAAGCAGTAAGTGCTTGAGCCCGACGTATAGGCTGTAGAGAGAAGGAGAGCCTAAAGACCCCCTCCAATGACAATAACATTTTCAACCTTGTTAACATGTCCATATGGTCTTTTATATGCTACAAGACATACTTTGAACAAAGTAAGCAGTCAATGCCATGACTGAGCATTTCCACCTTGAAATTCAGACAGCCAGGGTATGTATATGTCACATACCTAAGGAACTGATCCTGTCAACGTTTTGGATTGGGCTTTCTTTATCATTAGCATAATGCTATAACAAGTATAGCAGAGTATTTTATTTTTTACATACTTTAAAACGTGTCTGGAGGAGGACTTTAAGAGTTGAAAACGGAGGTTTCACAATGAGATGTAAAAAGGCTTGAAGATGGTGTGCAGAAAGAAAGCCAAGACCCCAGCTGTGCCCCTGCTCCCACTCAACACACATGTATGCACATATGCAGCTCCACCCACACACAAACACAGTGGGCCAGTGATGATTTGTAGAAACAAATATCAGCACTAAACAGATATACCAGTATTACTTCTCACCTCATATTTAATGCATGAACAGCTGAACCAACAAGCTTCAATCACGGTCGTTGTTTCACAAATTTGCATTAAATCCAGAATAAGCCTTCATATACAATAGCTCAACTGAGAAAGCTAACATTGTAACTGTTCAATGTAGTCTGCAAATCAAGCAACAATTAAAGTTCGTTATGTTTCTCCAGCTAACTGTGACACCCCCTGAGTCTAAGTTGCATTTCTATAGCCAAAAAGAATGAGGTGCCTGCACTCTGCTAATTCTCCCATACGTTTATATCCCATATATCCATTTATATATGTAACGTATGGGAGAATTATCAGAGCACCTCATTCTTTTTAGTTGTATCCAGCCCCTTTTTTGCCCTGCACCTCACCGGTGGGGATGTGCACACTACCACTATTGCTCTACATGCATTTCTATAGCCAACATTATACATGTTTTATACACATAGACCTACATACCCCGGTGGCTGAATATGCTGAGTATGTATTATATACATACATAAATACATATTAAAGATGCCTAAAGACCATCTGGACTCTGTTTTTGCTGTTTCCAGAAGCTTCAATCATAACGCATTGTGTTGTTTTCTGATTGATTTACATCGTGGCAGCTTAGTTTCCCCTGAGGTTTTCTATTCTTAGATTAAATGTAAGTCTCTAAGAAAGAAAACAATATTTCTGCCTGCTGACAGGTTTGACATGTCAGATGATTCTGTGCTACACTGATCTCTGACATCCTATTCATGTGAATGCTTCCGAACATGCACAGCACAGACTTAAGCCTCATGGCAGGGCTGTGGCATGATGTTTGGGATGAAAAGTGTCACCTTAGGAATTTAAACTTGTTCTTTTGAATTCACTGTCAGTTTTGCGACCTTCTCCAGAGCAACAGCAAATGAGTTTGTAAAAATGTAAACACAATCACGGAGAGGAATCTGCTTAATTCAGCTGTAAATTGGTGCTGTGTTTAATTTGTTATTGTATCCCACTAAGGGAAAGGTGTGTTTGTCAGCATGTTTGCTATTGACCAACATGTGCACATAAGCAGTTGTCCTGATGTATTTGGCTCTGCTGCTATTACAGTGTGCTCAGGCTTTACCACATGCTTATTTGTTCTTACAAGTTTTTGTCCTTGCTTTTTCCCCAGCTGGGGCATTTTGATGTTCTGCAAAGTCGCACAGAGGCCATGTTGCATAACCACTTTTCACTCTCAACCTCAGAGACAGCCTTTGTCTTGATGGTTTTTCCTCACAATTCTTGTAGGACTTTTACATTTTCACAAAGGCAAAGGAGTCTGTTTTTGTATCAGACTTTATTTTCAGTGCATTTTGTGCTGCTTATTATCATTTAAAGGCATGTGAAGTAGGGGAATGTGATGGTCAGGTGTACCATGGTTGAACTTATGTGGGAGGAGATGATACTGTTACTAGTATTTCCACTGTGGAGGCAACTAAGCGAACCAGAATAACCTGGCATTTCAAATACACACAGAGACTGGAATGAAAAGAGTAGCATGGAAAGACAGATGAGATAAAGGCTGATCTAGCAAACATATAATGCTTTTTTATCTTATGTTCGCAGATGCAGAGTGGGTGAGGACCCTAAGAGCTCTGCGGACAATGTCATGTCACATAAACACTCTATTTCTAACCCCAACAGCCCTCTATCATCTCCACACAACCGGGTATTGATTAGTGTTAAAAGTACATTTCTCTCTCAGCAGGTTTGCTGAGCCCAGCTGTCCATCAGACCCCTTTTTCTTTGCTTAATGGAATATTCCAGAGTAAAGAGAGTGAGTAAATGTGTGCCTTCAACACCTCCACTCCATAGGGAATGCTGATTTGATGAGTTCCTGTCATGGAAATCACATGGCAGTTATACACTTGGGAGGTTTTCCACAACTCATTCGTTCTGTCATTTAAATATGATGACTCTTTAATGTAGGTTGATGCTTATCGTAGATCATCTACATTTCTGCATTAAACAAGAAGTGTTTTCTCCCTTGCACAATGGCAATGATTTAAAAAGCTCAACACAGCATTGCATCAAAGAAAAGTGAAAGGTATTCCTTTCTAGAACATTTACTGTATGTTTATTATTATGGATGTAATAGCATCCTTTCCATCCTGGAAAAAAAACCCATTACCTTTCCTCAAATTGCTGCTTAAGCCTTTTGTAGCTCCAGAAGGAGCTGTGTGAAGTTCTGATTGCCCCTGCGGTGCTTGAGGCTACAATTGCTGCTAGCATAACACACCTGCATCGCCAACCCAACTGTTGGTGGGTGGTTGAGTTGTGTTGTGGGTAATGTCGGGACCAGGTTTTAACAAGGAAGAATGTGAATGAAAAAGATAATAGCTCAGATTCTATAATGCATCGGGTTTGCTTCTTTCTGTTTTTAAATTGTCCAATCATGAGTCCGCCAATGTTACAGAAGTGCAATGCTAAATCAGTGTACTTTCTAATTTAAAAAATGTACTTTTAGTGCAAACCAATCCAGGATCCAACACCTCTGCCAAATTGTAGAATTTGTCTTCCAAGTTGTGCATTACAATGAATTATGTGCTTGTTTTTGTTTTTGTTCCAGAAGCAAGGGAAATGAATTTTCCGTAATGTAACTGGTGTTATGTGAGGAACAATTAGTTGTTGAAAAAAAGTGGCATTCACCTTTATACTCAGAAAGGGTATTTGTTCCTGAAGTGAAAATTGAGTGTTTTATTTTCTGAGCTTTTAGCAGTTGACACCTAGTTCCTTTGGGAGTGTTGGAGGATTTCAAACTTTAACCATATGTCTCCTAAAGGGGTGTATCCCCATGTGCCTTTTAGTTTGTTCCTGGTTACCCCTCCTCTGGGGCTTTTACAACCACATCCAACCTCATTACAAGTAAGGATGACATCATGTGCAGTCCTTTCTCTGTCCCTGAAGGCCCAGTGTGGAACAGTGTTGCTAGGATCACTGATAAACACAGGAGAGTTATTATTATTATTATAGACCAGCCTACGCACATGTGTGTGGAGATGTGCATGGTTTGCATTCACACACACCTCTCTCGCGGGGGAAAGAGGTGTGGAGATGGCTCGTGAGAGCAGTGCCAGGTTAGTTGATTGACACAGAAGTGCTCATAGTCTAATTATACTCTCCCTTCAAATGCAGTACTGTGCTTGAACCTCAGAGATCTGCCACACACCAGAGACAGACGCTGGCTGTTGGATTTTGTTGACTATTGAACTGAGTTTTGGAGCAGCGGGACTATGTGTGCCAAAAAGGCCTGGTGAAGAGGCACACATTGTATATTTGTGTTAAGAAGTGTCAATAGTAAAAAGCAAATATGATTGAAAATATCAGTGCTGTGTTGGAGTTGGATTGCCTAGAACACTCAAATTCAAATTCATTCTTAAACTCATAAATATTGTATGATCCAATAAAACAGTGAGATAACACTGGTGAAAGTTAACACATCCTGCTGAGTTCTTGGCAGCCTTGAAGAAAAATGTTTGCCTAGTCGATGTGACTTTTAACCTGAATGCTCCCTTGGGTCCAGGCCTGGGATTGGAGTGAAAGGTTGTCTATAAAATATGCATGTCACACTAGGGGCTAGTGGTGGAGTGTGTTTGTGTGTTTGTGTGATGGGTGGAGTGCTAAGGGATTATTTGAGAGGTGTGGAAGTGTAGTTTAAAATACACACATTCTGTGAGTAGATTTATGCTGTGACTGTATGGAATTATAATACAGCCACAATTCAAATTATTTTGTGCACAAAAAAACAAGATGTAAAAGCCCTCAAGTCTCTTTTAACCACACAGCAACATCCAGCAGAACCTACACAGTAAAGCTGCAAACGAAAAACTAAATTAGCTGAAGGACGCTAAAACGCTCCCAAAAGCTGAGAGAATCTTGCGGGTTGAATGATAATTCTCTGTGGGTTGGTCACTGCTAGCTGCCCCTCTCACATTTCCCATAGTCATTTCATCAGTGCAGCTTTAATGTCAAATACACTTTGAAGTTGCATTTTGATATAGGCATAATGTGCATAACAACTGTGCTAATTACTACAGTGTTGTGAAGCACATCACCTCCTGGGAGTTTGTCTCAAGGTCTGAGATGGATGAGGGGCTCCTGAGCTGCTATGAATCTGCTTTCACAGCGTGTCACCATGGGGCCAGGTCTGGTTCAGCCCATTGAAACAACATGGGGCTACTTCCACATGGGCTCATGACCCGCAATAAGGAGTCCAGTGTGTTGGATGACAGGAGAAAGTGGGGTGTGAAAGTGGGCTTTGGCTGATTGATCCCTGGATTAAAACTGATTAATGGGACAGAATATCCTCCCGGCGCTAGTGCAAGATGCTGAGGGATACAAATCTGAGTCCGCCTCTACAGAGAAGTCGAGCTGTGGAACAAACCTCTCAGATAAGGCTGGACACTCTTCACTGGAGTTCTAGGATGAGAGACATTGGCAGGCGCAGTGATAGTCAGAGGCCCCCAGCTGAGTTACACTGCCCTTCATTGCTTCCACATTTATCTGACTGCAGCACCAAGCCAACTCAAGCCTTACACAAGGCAAACAAGAAATGTAAGGACAATGCTGTACTGTACAGTGAAAATATGAAGTATCCACTGAAAAGATTATCTGTAGCTCAACAGGATTGCAGCTGGCATTAAATATAAATTCAGCTGCTGTAGCAGGTCAAAATATTTGTTCCTGAGTGCTTCTATGTCAGGCCATGTATATATCCAGTGGGGCTCCAGGATAAAAAGCTTTCAAGAGTTTATCTTCTTTTGTGTGTTCTTGGTATTCAAGGAGAAATGACACCCTTACTGAAAGGAGACAATCCGTTTATAATCATTATCTTCAGATGGCAAAAGCTTGTCACGTCAGCTATAATGCAGTGCAATGTCTGGTTCTGGTGAAAGAAACATTGACTCTATTTCCTTATCAACTTTATCCTTTCTTTTTTACAGTTGAGAAAAAAACTCATCTTACAAGCTGCAGCTTGACATTGCTGCTGCAGCAGCTTGTAAGATATCCCATTAATTTACCCATTTGTTTTGTTATAGGAGAGATCCCGTGGCAGTCTAACACCAATCAAACCAAACCAAAAATGGAAAAATGGCTCCCCTGTGGGCTTCAGCCACATATTCCTTTTAAAAAAAACATGGACATGCAAGTACTCCTCAATACAGATGGAATCAGTAGATGGTGGTTTGGGATAATGTCACCTCCCGCTTCCCTGCCAACCCTTTTTGTTGGTTGCTAGGAGACAACACTGTAGTGCCTAAAGGTTTTCAGAGATAGTGTAATAGTCTAGTGCCCTACTTTTTCAGCTGAAGTGTGAAAAACGTTTGGAAAGATAGCCGAATTTTCGATAATCATTCAAAGGGGGAGTTTTAATCGCAGGTTATTGGCAAACATATTGTTCAACTACAGGATTAAAGTGTTACAGTAGTCTAAACAGCAACTTTCTGTGATATGGCAACAGACATATTAAAAACTACACTGGAGAACACAATGATTACATAAACTGCTCAGTCATATCCAGGATTTTACAAAGAAAAAGCTTTCAAGTTTATCTCTCTCTCTGTCAGTGGTTGATTGTAAAAAGAATGTACATCTCCACCAGTGGGGGTCAGTAAAGGTCTATATCAGCTTGACACTCATTCATGGCAACTTTATTGTTATTTTCCCCCTTGCCTTTCTTCTCGTTATGTTTCAATTTTCTGTCTATCCAATCAAACTACGTTCTCACAACCAGAGTGTGGAAATACACCCGGCAGTATATTGGAGAGGACCCATTCCAAACATCAATTTGGACGAAAGGGGAATTTCCCAAGAGGCCTTTTTCTGTTCATAAAATCCCCCCCAATCCCTTTCCTCCCAAAAAAAGTCCTATGTGCAAAATATGCTGTTGATTCAAACAGCTCTGAAGATTAGGACTGTTTATCCACTAGACATGTCCTTCAGGCTACTTAAAGAAGAAAAAAACACTTATTCGCAAACAAGCATTCAAAGCTTATTTTTTGGCTTTAAATCTCAGAAGCTAACATCCCTTGTCCAAATATCTGTTCAGTGAAACTACAAGATTAAAATAAAAACAGGTGGCTTTTAGTTGAATAGAATATGATGGATGCGACAAGAGTTGTGGGCAGGGGCATGTGGTTGAAATTAAGGGTTTAAGCAAAGGATTAACAATAGTTATGTTTAAACAACAGATGGTCCGATAAAAGTTTAATGTAGTAGAGAATATGCACAGCACAATCTCTGCATATACATGGAATCCATAAGAACATGTCGTTTGGTCATGATCTCTTGAGAAATGAGGAACAGAAATGACATTTTTTCTTAATTATAATGTAATGGAGTAGTAAAGTCTTTGACCTGACCCATTGAGCTTGATCCATCTCACTTTTGAAACGCTAAGCTACTGCTAGGAAACATTCTTTGACTTCAGACTAGCTATAGCCAGAACTCATGGTTGCATAGTAATGGGAATGATTTAATGTACCTTGTGCAGGAGGAAAACCTTCTTTATATGCATGTTTTCCCCCCCACAACACATACATCAAAGGCATTGCCATGCTGTTCTTGCTCATTGTAGCCTTTTTCCCCAGTGTTTGTACAGCCTCGTGAAATAGGATGCCTGGAAGAAAGATGCAGTGTGAACCATCACAAACACAATTTAATCAGCTCTGTAAACTGACAAACATGCCTGGAAGGAAGACACCGAGTGAACCAGCACTGTAAAAATATGGTTTCATGTCAGCTTTTGAGACTGATAAACTGGACTGAGAGGAACAGAGTGTGCACACAAGCACAGGGTTACAAAGACCAAGGATCCTGGTACTGGGTATATTCCCATAGTAAGTGTAGGATCTACAGTTGTCAAGCTGTATCTTTAGTCCTTTGGCTTGATGAAAAAAACATGAAACTAGCAATAGTTATTGAAATTGATGTTTTGATGCATTAGCTATATATCAGACAAACTACTCGCAGCCTTGTTCTTTAAGACATCGATCATCTTATACCATCACCACCCCTCATTAATCTCTTATGTTTGTACCTATCAGACTTGGCATTTCCAGGAGTCAATAAGTATCAATATTGGTTTGATTTTTCCTGTGTAACAAGAATTGGTGTCATAAGAAAAAAGAAAAGGAAAAAAAAGTCAGGCCATTCACCTCTGAAAATGTTGCTAAAAACCCACTACATTTGAAATGTGTTCTTTTCTTGGCTTTCGGCTGTCATTTTCTTAGAAGAGTAACTCTTTCTCCTCAATCTACCATCTATCTCAGTTGAAGAGAAAAGAAACAGACATGCCTGCAGCTACAATGAATGAGAAGATGGAGTTTGGTTCATTTTACTGTGAAAAGTGCACATTTATAACTAACATGAGTCTAAATAACTCCTACAGTTCATGTGTAAGTAATCTCGCTTCGTCGTGAAATAGGATGCCTGGAAGAAAGATGCAGTGTGAACCATCACAAACACAATTTAATCAGCTCTGTAAACTGACAAACATGCCTGGAAGGAAGACACCGAGTGAACCAGCACTGTAAAAAATATGGTTTCATGTCAGCTTTTGAGACTGATAAACTGGACTGAGAGGAACAGAGTGTGCACACAAGCACAGGGTTACAAAGACCAAGGATCCTGGTACTGGGTATATTCCCATAGTAAGTGTAGGATCTACAGTTGTCAAGCTGTATCTTTAGTCCTTTGGCTTGATGAAAAAAACATGAAACTAGCAATAGTTATTGAAATTGATGTTTTGATGCATTAGCTATATATCAGACAAACTACTCGCAGCCTTGTTCTTTAAGACATCGATCATCTTATACCATCACCACCCCTCATTAATCTCTTATGTTTGTACCTATCAGACTTGGCATTTCCAGGAGTCAATAAGTATCAATATTGGTTTGATTTTTCCTGTGTAACAAGAATTGGTGTCATAAGAAAAAAGAAAAGGAAAAAAAAGTCAGGCCATTCACCTCTGAAAATGTTGCTAAAACCCACTACATTTGAAATGTGTTCTTTTCTTGGCTTTCGGCTGTCATTTTCTTAGAAGAGTAACTCTTTCTCCTCAATCTACCATCTATCTCAGTTGAAGAGAAAAGAAACAGACATGCCTGCAGCTACAATGAATGAGAAGATGGAGTTTGGTTCATTTTACTGTGAAAAGTGCACATTTATAACTAACATGAGTCTAAATAACTCCTACAGTTCATGTGTAAGTAATCTCGCTTCGTCAGACCTTCCTCCACAGTGCTGCGGAGGAGGGTCTGGCTAGTCCACACAGCATTCTGGGATGGGAGAAAAACATGCTTTGGTTTATTGGCATTTCTTTAAACCAATCACAATGGTCATGGGCGCTAAGCACCGGGAAAAGGTACTTGTTTTGGTGGGACATGTGTACGTTCAAAAGTTGTTTTAGTCGTGCGAGAGAAAACTCAGATTGGACAGATAGTCTAGCTAGCTGTCTGGATTTACCCTGCAGAGATCTGAGGAGCAGTTAACCATAGTCCTCATAAATCTACTGGAAATTAAAATTCCAACACAAACAAAACGGAAGGGAACTGACATCCGGTTGAAAAGACTGATATCCAGCGGAATTTCCGACGGCAACAGCGCAATGCCGGAAGTGGAACGTCGTGGATATAGACTAATTTGTAAGTAATCCAAGTTACCTATGCAATTCATTGACAAATGCATACTATAAATTGGCCTATCTGGATGCAAACTGTAACAAAACAGAGAGTATACAGCCATGCTAACGGCTCTGTGAGGCTGTATTTAAGCACAGCAGTGCTTCGAGTAAGTGGGTAACTTTGGGGATGTGTTTGGCATATCAAGACTTAATGAACGATTGCGTTGGAATGTACTTTCTCCACTTGGGCAGTCAAAGACAGTTTGACACAGCTTTAAAGTCAGCACTAAAATATATTCAAAGGGAAAACTTCACTTCCAATCTTACAATTCCCTGCTATACAAGCTCATTTCCATACAATAAGTAGTGCCTGCCCTCTACCACAAACAAAACACATTTCGAAATTAGACTGGCACTCGGAGAGCGCAGACCTCCACCAAGGCCAATGGTGCATTCACACGTTCCTCTGATGGTCCCATTTTCTGAGTTGGGAAGTCGGTCTTCCGACTTTGGTGTGTTCATTGGCTTTTAGTTGTAATGTGGAAACAACATAGATGCTACAAATAACGTGTTGTATTTTATTGCTCAGCAACACGTTGATAGCTGTTCCCAGTATTTGTGTGACAACGAAGAGTAAAGGAAACAGATCAGGTGAGCCATAAAATATAAACAGGAACTATTTATTCATTTTTTCATTTTGATGCTCCTGAACACATCATCAGTGTTGTAATTTTGGACAGGATAGCCGATAGGTCTATTTGATCTGATTTGTGACGTGATGGTCAACAAATATCATATAAGAAACAATCTGTATTCTCTGTAAATACTGGGTATTATTTCTCTCAGTTGTGCAACCCACTGTGCTCCCTCTGATGTGATCTCCATCTTCAGGGACTAAAAGTAGAGCACTAACCCCAGCTGTGAAAGGCTTAGAGTTTCTTGGCATGCCAGGAGGCCCACATACCTGAGGTGATTTGGGATTTGTTGCAAAAGACTTTGCTGCAGTGGCAGCACACGGGGCTAATGGCCCATTCATTTCTGTTGACAGTGTGCTGTTGAATCTGGACTTAGGCCATGTGCTGAGATTTTGTGTGGTCGTCTACAGCCACACTTCCAGGAAGCATAGTTTAATCCTTAGTGGATCAAAGGCTGAAAACGCATTTGTTGAGAACAATGTTGAGCAATTTGTTTAGTGGTGTGCTGGCTCTCCTTAGAAAACTCAACGATTGAAAAATGTGTAATGGAACTTTGCTCTCTGAATATAAGGGAGAGCAGCTGAACTACAAAAAGCAGGATTTTTCATAACAAATCACTCCCAAAAGATTGTTGCCAATTCAAGCCACATAATTGAAAATTATTGAGTCAGATGCAATCAAGACATTACCATTCTGAGCATTTTAAGTACACCTATAATACAGCAGCTTAATTAACATCAGCAAAGAAGGACAAAGAAAGTGGACTAAACATCACACTTTTGGCATTGGAACTTTATGATAACGCTGACGGTTTTTACTTGTTTGACGTACAGGAGAGAAACTGCCATTCTGTCCACCTGTTTTTAATGCTAATTTTGCATTTGTGCATATAAGAAAAACATGGAAGCGCACAGTAAATGCCAAAACAATTCAAACAACATCATCTTCAATTGTCTTTTCTTCAGATTCCATCAATTAGTTGAACTGCAACTGTTGAGTTTGTGGAGACAAAACACAGCTTAACAAACAAAGCAGACAACCCAAGATTGACATGAAGACATTATTTCTACTAAAACATATTTAAGATTTGTGTACATGGGATTATTTATAATTAGGAAATGAGTATTCATTTGAGGTAAGACATTAAAACAGGTGGAATTAAAATATGTATCAAGCATAAGGGTGATTTCCGTCAGCAGTCTGGGGGAAATGTTCAAGTTACAACGATCTATATGACGTTATTAAGTAGAATCTCCAAAGTTAGGTCTTGCATTGAAAAAAAATGCCTCAGATGGTTGGGAGTAGGACACAAGCCATCCAGCCAGTGTGCAAACTACTGTATACCATGGATTTCGGGGGATATTACTGACATAAAGCAGATGAGCAGATTTATGTCAGTATATCTGATATATAATAACTTGTTAGTTATCACGTCATCAAACCTCCACACGGGTATCAAACCAAACATTACAGTATGATACTAGCCGGTCAACTAAAGCAAGGCAGTTTTTGATATTGCGCCCGCCACGCTGCGATGGTGATAGCAACAATGACATGCATGCCTGTATCTTCATTAACGTGAATTAGTGATGAATCACCCTCATGCATGAATCATACATCAATAATACCCTAATTTTACGCATGATCCATGAAGAGCCAGAAAAATAGAAATGCATGGCAATAATAGCATATTTTCTATATTTTAGAGACCCCCCAAAATTTCACAAATCATGTTTTTGAAGGAACTCATGTCTTTTTAAGAGGAGGCAACCTCCCCCTGGCTCCTAATCTGCACCCTGCATCCAGCCAGATGCACTGTACAGCAAGAAACTGAACAAAACTGCAGCTGAATTATTTATTTACATTTGTAAGCTTGGATAGACAGCATGCCTTGCTGTGATCTTATGTATGTCAGTTCTGATGTCTATAACATGCACTTTCCATAGCACAGGTTCAAAGGCTATCCTTCATGAATTGATTGACCTTGTGTGTGTAATCATGGTATATTTATATTGTCACTTTTGTAGACACAGTGTCTACCAGAGATGGGGACTCGATTCTGAGACTCGGACTCGAGTCACACTTAAGTTGCACAAACAGCTGACTTCAGACTTGACTCGGACTCGACCCAAAAGACTTCAGACTTGACTCGGACTCGACCCAAAAAACTTCAGACTTGACTTGCGACTCGACCCAAAAGACTTCAGACTTGACTTGCGACTCGACCCAAAAGACTTCAGACTTGACTCGGACTCGAGTTTCGAGACTCGTCAACAACCTGTTTTCATGCAATTATAGCTTTTTAAATCCAAACGTATTCATGTATTTCTATTTTCTTTTATTGGCGCATATACGGGGAAACGTATGACGAGCTGTATGTCCCCTTCCCTTTGCCATAATGTGCAACGTAACGCATGCGCCTATGTGCGCGCACTCACATATCAAAAAATGCATTGCCGATGGCGACACCAAATCCTCCTGGAGTTGTGCCTTTTCTCATTAGTTTTGCTTTCAATAACTTGGTAAACAGTGGCAGTAAGCCAAGAGCTACATGCAAAGTGTGTGGCACCAAGATAAATGATGCCGGATCAAAAATCGCAAAGTGTTGTGCTAATGCTGGGAACAGGCAAATTGTATCTTATAGTTAGTGGTTGCTGAGGCTAAGAAATCCATGGCGCACAGGAGGCGGGACGCACGGATCCATCTCCCCAGGAACAAACGCTGTGTCGGGTGGGCAAACTCATGTGATGCGTAATTGATCCCGTGGATGATTTGTAGGCTATTAAGTGAACAAGGTGTACCTGGTCCACCAAACACTGGGCCGTCTTGACTGTCTTACTTCTGCACATATTTCTGTTACTGTAGTCCTATTTACTATTTCATTATTTCATCCATGCGTGGCACAGCGGATCCGTGCGCACTGTCACCTGCCGTGGAGACGCTGGCCTCACTAACCTCTCCTCCTCTGAGTCGGGTCTCCCTCGCGCTGGACTCAGTTTCACTGAGCATACTAACACTTAGAAAATAAATAAATGGCATTACATCAGTGAGTTTATACTGCTTATTGTGCGTAATTTGGACTGACACTGAGATGCATGTTGTTCTGTAACTGGTGTGGCGCTGCCACTTTTCTCTTGATTTCCTCTTCGACATTAGACATTTTTTTGAGTGAAAGAGACGTTACATTTAGCATACATAATCACAGGTAACAAGCTAACCATCGCAAAGTGTTGTGCTAATGCTGGGAACATGCAAATTGTATCTTTATAGTTGTATCCATATGATGTGACAGACTTAGGTTAATATTTCACCAGGTCCGAGGTCTAGAGGGATGTGTTAAGTAGACACCATAAAGTTATCCTACAACTGATTTTGATACTGTACTGTATGGATGGTAGCTACAGGACATGTTTTGAATTCATAAGATTTAACAATACAGTGTTAGGGACAGATCAGATGGCCAGAGACTTGAGACTTGACTTGAACTTGCCCCTCAAAGACTTGAGACTTGACTTGGACTTGAGCTCAAAGACTTGAGACTTGACTTGGACTTGCAAAAAAATGACTTGTGAACATCTCTGGTTATGTCTACACACGTGGCTGGTTTTCATGGCTGGTGAAGGGTGGTCAGGTGGAGGCCAAGCTGTCAAACACAAACACTTTAGCACGCTGCATCTGTCATGGCTGTGTCAGAGAATAGAGTGCAAGAGAGAAATAAATGGCGAGAAGCCGTTTTACAGCACAATGCCCTGCTGTTTATACACCACTCAGAGGCTGTTCAACTGGAATGCCACTCTGTATTTTGACAAAGATATTGAGGTCCAAAGACTACAGCTCTGAGAATTTATTATAACCTTCACTACCAACAATGCCAGCAGCCACTGAGCATAGAGGGAGAACAATAAATCAAAAGGCCACTTGTTAGAGCCCAGATGTTAGACAAGTGAACATATCACACGTGTCAGCTGTTACTGTATACTTATCATAGAACTATTAGCATTGAGATGATGTTAAACCCAGCTGGTGCATTAGAGGATTTGAAAGAAAAGTGTTGGTAGCTTTTTACTTTGATTGAAAGGATACGTTTTGGGGATATTCTTTATGTTTTTTTAATTGCCAACAAATCACATGAAAAGACCAAAACCAGCAATGAATTGTTCTCACAGGTAGCATGTTGTCTGTGTCTGTGTAGCCAAAGCCTGTTAGTCCTCTGTGCCATAAAGATCCATTACTGTCCAAAAAGTATTAAAAACACTTTGAGCCCCACCGTTGCAGTGGACGGCATGTTTCTTCACAACCACGAACAAGGGCACAGTTCCAGACAATTCCATAGAGCACCAAATATGTGTTAATCCGCAGCTGAAAATAGTCCCTAATAAAAACATGATATACTCCTGTTTGAGTAACATTTGCTAACATCTACAATGCCCTGGCATTTTAGGAAAATATTTAGCCTTTTATTAAAATGAAAATATATATTTATGAGTAGTTTTCAAAGATTTATGTCTTCAGTAGGAACCAATAAGCGTAGGGATGAGAGCCACAGACAAGGTAGAGAAGTCGGAAAGTATTAAGAGCCGGACTGACATGTTGTTGAATTCTGTCTTTTCATTGGATTTGTTGACAATAACAAAAATATAGAATGTCGCCAGCCTTCTCCTTTGACATGTTTAAATAAAAAGAAAATGTAATTTCATGTGATGAACATACAATGTTTGCGTATTTTGTCTTACATAATTATAGTAACTTTCATACAAATATTTCATATTATTTTCGTTTATACATCCTAATTTATACATTCTGATTTAGCAGTCCGTCACGCACCACAGACTCTAGCCTATGTGATTCACTAGTTCTTTTTTTCTATTTATTTTCTTTGTTTTTATAAAACTCATCTTGTGATGTTTTATTCAATGTCCACTGATGCGCTATTAAAATTGAAAGTCTTGATATATATTTATTCCCGGTACCCTGGATTCATATGAAACATTAATGATCTCTGTATTGAAACTGGGTTTATTGCAGCAACTGTGAATGTGATATAGAATAAGACAAACAAGTATAAACAACAGCTATATTGAAAATAATATACGGATGTGCAAATTCAGGCAGAAGCACCCATTCAGCATGACAGAGGATTTTAAACATTCAAATCCTCCCCACCTCTGCCACTCTCAGATCTGCATCTGCTCTCAGTCCACCCACATGTTCTGCTGTGCTCTCTATCCATCCCTCTGTTTTGCTTTGTTACTTCTCTTTTTTATTCTGCGTGTCTCTTTCCCTGGGGGTCCTCAGTGCTGGATGCCCTTGGGTTCTGCAGATGGACTCTGCTCAGCCCTGGGGAAATAAAAAGAGGGCTCTCTCTCTCTAGGGGTAAAAGAATAATGACACGGTGGACGGGTTGTGCTCTGCGGCCTGATTGTGACTTCCAAATCCTTACAGTACAGTGGAAATAGAGTGGGAACTGCCGGAGTGGATTTCCACAATTCTAACTAGGCAGGATGTTCAAAATCCTGAGTTCTCAAAATAAATATAACATCTTTACAATTTAACGTAGAACTGCAAACAATCATATGTTATATGTCTAAAAAGTAATCCACACCTTCCAGCAAATCAAAATCCAGAATTCTCAATTGATAGACCTTTGTTTAGTGTGTGTCACTAATGTATAATGAAAGCAAAAAAAGCAGAGTTGCCTCAAAATACCAGTTTTTCTCTGCGATGAAGTAATATTTTATTGTTGGGTCTTTTAATGACCTTCATAGTAGATGCTACAACTTGACGAAGCTAGCACACAAATCTACCTACATTACATTGCCATTGTAATGGTGCACACAATTTAGCAGAATGTAGAGAAATTAGGGAGCATAAAAAAATCAAGATTACAGTTTTTCAAAATGTTCCCAGATTCATTTACTGCACCTCTGGGGAAACAGCATGTTTTTTTTACCAGTGAAATATAGCTCTAATACAGCTCGTAATGTCATTTTATAGGGAAGTATTATGCACCTTATCTCTTATCGCTTACAGGAAAGAGTCTGATTAAAACATCTCATCTCTCTGTCTCCAGGCAGCTATATTTGGTTTCAAGATCCCAGAGCTAAGTGTTTCCTCTTTTGTGGGCCACATGTGTCCTGTCATTGCGATAGTATATGCAGCCTCTGCTGTTGTACAGTAGTAATGGAAACATACTGGTATAGCTACTCTAGTCAGTCCCCACTGGCTGCAGGCCTCATTAAATCTGTGGAGGGCTCAATAGCCTGTCACACCACATCTCTCTGCCCATTTATCTGGGGGTGACCATTGTTGCATGGTTGTGTGCGCACTCTAGTGTGTGAGTGTGTGAGAAACCCAGGATGTGTGCTAGGGTATCAGTAGGTCACTGTGTTAGTGATGTTTACTGTCTGTGTCTATTTACGGCTTACATTTCATCACAGGCATCGGATACTATAAGGACTTATGGGCTGTTCATTCACACACAAACACATGAACACATCTTCACAATAAACACTTTGTCTTTCATTGATGGTTTATGCATTTTCTTTTTAGCACAATAGGGGAAAAAAATTCAATTTCATTGATAGCCCATTGATAATAAAGGTTGAAATAAGGATACATTTATTCAGTCTTGTGTGTGCCCCCCTTTACACACACACACACACACACACACACACACACACACACACACACACACACACACACACACACACACAAATACAGTCCATGCTACCATAGCTGGTAATTTATGCTGTGGATATATTTTTGGCTTCTTCTTTTTGCATGTTTCCTTCTCAGCCTGTCTGAAAGACCTTGCACTTGGCATTTTTTTTGCTCATTAAAATTCACTGAAGGGATAATTCAAGGACACCCCTGTTCTGCAGGTGGATCATTTCAGCTGTCAGGAAACATCACAGGTAAACAACACGCGAGGAGAGTGACAGAGGGAATTGTTTCCATGACACTCAGGAGAAGAATGAAGGATGTCTTGTGACATTGTATGTAAGGACATGGGTTAGACAAGATGCACTGTTACACATGTTATGTATATAAATTGTTTAATTGTATCCAATGATGAAATTAATCACTTTTTATTAGCCATGTATTTTGTTAACCAGTCATTTAGAACAAATTCCAGTCCCAAACTTTCTTAGCCACTGCAACTTTTAGTTAAAGCTCTCCATTTTCTTTCTTGTTTTTCTTTCTTGTTTCTGATGAAGTTGAAGAAAGAGTCAATATGCTGCTAGTTTTCAGTAACACACATCTTGCAAAGCCATTTTAGCTGCAAAGCTTCTTCTCACAGGGATTGTCACTCTTTATCACAGCGAATGAAAGAAGGTCAACACCCAGTAGTCTTCTATTCAGTAATGGGACAATGCAAACCTTCCGATTGTCACTTTGTATCACAAATCCCAAGTAAATGAAAGAATGCAAACACAGTTACAGGCTTACTGTTGAAAATGTGTAAAGAAGTAAAAAAGTCCAGATAACGCCGATGACATTATTAGGAGTTATTTTAGCTTTTCTCCTCAGACTTCACAAAGCTCCCTCCAGAGCCACAAAAGACATTATACAACCCTTCGGGCTAAGTAGTGCTCACCATGACTAATAAACTGACTCGTATGCGTTAAATAGGTAACCTGGCTCCGCCCTCCTACGTACTTCTGCCCAATTTTCATTTTCCTTCAGTACCAAATATTTGGTGGTCCAATCAACGGGGCTGAAAATGATGACGTTGAGGTTGTGCGCTAGTTTGAGTTGTAGTTCCGTAATGGCGGCGGAGAAAGATGCGAGCGAAGCCATTCGGTCCGTTGTGGCGCTGTAGAACATTCAGAAGTTAAAGCCCGAGCAAGAACAGGCTTTGCTGAGTTTTGTTGGTGGCCATGATGTTGTGGCCCTCCTCCCCACGGGGTTCGGGAAAAGTCTGATTTTCCAGCTTGCTCGGTTAGTGGTGAAGGAGTTGGCTAAGGCGACCGCTAGCGATGCTAAGCCGACGTCACGACCAAACGTTAGCGATTGGTTATGGCAGATCCAGATTAAACTTCAACAGAGTACCCGCCTGTACGAGAGTCTGGTAGGACCAGGCTATTAAATAGGTGGATTCCCCCTTTAACAATTCAAATCTGAGGACAGATCTGTTGTGTGACTAACAACGCTTTGAGATTTTTGGAAAAGTTTTTCCCCTAAATAATTTCTCATTTACTGGAAGAGATTTAAAAAAGGAGGCAGTAAGCTTTTATGGACTTACTTACTGTTTCGTTATTTTCTTATAATGTTGTAATGACAATTTAAACAAACTACCTACTGAGTTATTTCTGTACCACACAAAAAAAACCCACATGTGCCTGATAATCCTATCCAAAGTGTTCCATTTATTTCCAAAGAGGAAATGTGTTTAAATTTCTGTGGTGTTACTTCCGGATGAATGTGAAGTAAAATGACTGTCACATCCAATGTTTCATGTTATTTTCTGAATATCTTCATGTTGGGGTTTAGTGTTTAAGTGCAGAAAACAGAAAATGAATTAGGTGACACTGGGAAGAAAATTATGCTGCTTGGGAAAAACACTGCAAAAGGCAATCCAGTAATGTTGGGGAGTCAACAGTAAAAATTATATTTAATGGTCTGGGCTATTGCCTGTCAGTCACAAGTTAGGTTATGAGGAAAAGAAACAGAGCAACAAGAAAATACACTGTTCTCATTTGAGATAAATAAAGAATTGCTGCATAGTTTGGGAATTATCTAATACCACAAGACGGATGAGTAATCTTTATTAAAACACGTTTAATAAGCCACACCTGCTGCCCAAAAGATAATTGCAAACTTGGTACTGAATTGCTCTGGACAATGAAAAGCATTGAAGATAAAAGAATATAAAATGTACTGTCAGATTGTGTTATTAAGGCCCCCGGCCATTGTTTTCTTAGCACAGAATGTGGATTTGTATATATATTTATATTGACCCTATAAATTGGAGTTTCTGCCCCATTTAGAGGAAAGGATGAGGTTTGTTTGCTTTTGTTTTCGGGTGCAGACTTTATGCTGCCATTGTAGAAAACCCCCATTGTGTTGGTAACCTGTTTTTTACATGATGCATTTTTTCTCTAATCTATTGTGCATTAGTACTAGCTGTTTAATTTCAAGATCCATCCATCCATCCATCCATCTGTTATATTTGTAAAGTAATTTCACACAAAGTCTGTTTACAGGTCTTGGGGAGTCTTAAGGCCCGGACAAACAGAGCCAATAATCGGCCGTTAGACAGTCTGGCGAGGTCAGTGACTCGAGTCTGTTCGGTGTTTTCCAAGCCGTCGTCCATCTGAGGGGCCGTCGTCCTTCATTTTGGCCGATTTGACATGTATAATTGGCGGGGCGGGCACTGCCGGCAGTCGGACTCAAATGACCCATGTGATTGGTAGAGTGCTAACCCGGAAGCGGGGAGCGGAATGAGCCTGACTAGAGACTCTCAAAATCTGACGAAAATCTTTTAAACTGACCTTTGTTGATCTGAAATGAAGACAGATTCAGCAACTGCATGGCCTATTTCTCGCTTAAAATGTTTTCAGAAACACGTTTCGGTGAACTATTTTAGTACAATGAGATCGTAATCTGAACAAGCAGCCATGACAGTCTGTCTTTGAATTTCCAGAGAAACCAGACCCACGTGATGCGTTCATCCAATCAGCTGCCGGTTTTCATTTTTGGGTGACAATACAGATTAGCGCCGCCTGCTGTTATGGAGACGTATTACGTCTCGTCTCTTCGGTGTGTTCTGAGGCATTTTTTTGACCAACTCGGGGAGACTGATCAGTCCAACTCCCTTTTCTGCCGACGGTTGGCTGTCTGGTTGGTGTGTAAGCAGCTTTACAAAAAAAACATTTTTTATAAAGCCTTTTATGGCACACCTAAATCTCTAAATTAACTGTTGGCATTCAAGTTCCATTGTTTGTAACGTAGGTGCCCAAGGAAGAATGTGTGGAATAAAAAAGATGATATCTCTGGTTTTGCTGCATCGATTTCGATCCTTTTCTTTTTAATTTGCCCATCGTGACTCTGACAATTATTATAGATTTCTATATTATTATAGAAGTGCAATGTTAATGAGTACTCTTTTAAGACATACAGTATGCAGTGGGATATAGGTTGCTGTATCTTGTCACATAAAAAAAATCATCTTTATATAATGGATAAGGCTGCCATTCTTTATACAATATTGATCATGAGAAAGCAGTGATGCAACTGTGTGCGCAAACCAAGCCATGAAAAATGTAATGTTTAAAAGATGATCTCTTTAACATGAAGTTAAACATTACAACCATACGAGTTGGCAGGTAAGTGAAGTTTTACAGCAATTCCTTCTGCTGAGTATCCATACAGAGACAGAGGTGTTCTGTATGTAGGTCAGGAGGAGAGGAGAATGTTTGCAAACACAGACAACACACCACACCATTGCTTTTCCGTCACCTGTGAATTGTAAGGAATTTGTCTTTTTCCACATGCTTACACCACTAGAGCTGTTAGCAGGGTAGCTTATGTTGTTACCATACTAGCAAGTTGATTCAAAAGGCTGTCTGCAGTAAAAATGTAAGATAAAAAAAACCAAGCTTCTTGTGGTTACCAACATTTGTGTATGCATTTCCTGCAGCCCATGCTTGTAGAATGAATGAATAATTTCCTGGTCTGATAATAGATAATACCACATACTCTCACGTTCCTTAGATAATTCAGCAATAAAATGCAGGCAAAGAATTGATTGTCTAGGGTTGGTTATGGCTCCATCTATTTTTCTTTGGACGTCACGATTCCTTAATTTTTTATAACTTTTTTTCACAAAATGTTCACTCTTGTGGTTTGTGACAGTCAGTGTGATGGTGATAATGCACAAATGGAAAGGAGGAAATACAATTAATGAAAGCGTGATCACAATCATTTAAACTCTCATGTGTCATACCTTAAACGTTATCTTAACATGATATCCTGAAAGCATACAATTACATTATTTGTGTAGAATGATTAATGTGTATTACTGTGATACTCCATAGCATGGTTCTGGGTATTAATGAGGTCTTGTTTTTTTAAATCTCTTTTCAAGGCTATGATTGACTATTTCCACTCACACTTTGTCTTTCCAGTTTGGGAATGATTTAATCCGATGCCATGAATTAGTAATTGCAGATCTCGGATTTGCAGAGAGAAAAGTGTTAGCTAAATGCTAATTTTGTCTCACCCATTGCTCTATAAACAGCCATTTTACCTCAGGAAAGAGACATACGATCATTAAACCAAATCAGATTTTCAAACTAGTCAAGAAGACACAATGGTGGAATGTTACTAGTTTTGCAGTTATTTGGTAATTAGTCTCGCATTGCCAGACCTATCTCCACAGCGCTGTGGAGGAAAATCTGGCTAGTCCACACAGCAATCCGGGATGGGAGAAAAGGGTGCTCTGGTTTATTGGAATTTCTTTAAACCAATCACAATCGTCTTGGATGGTGCTTAGTGCTGGAAGCAATAACGGTTCCTCTGCAAAATAGCCTCGGGAAGGAACTTGTTTTGGTGCAAGATGTGCTCATTCAAAAGTTGTTCTAGTCGTGCAACAGAAAACTCTGATTGGACAGATAGTCTAGCTAGCTGTCTGGATTTACCCTGCAAAGATCTGAGGAGCAGTTAACCATAGTACTCATTAATCGACCGGAGTTTAGAATGCCAACACAAAGAAAGCGGAAGGAGCAGTCCCCTAAATGAATCGTTGTCAATACAGACTATTTGGTCATCAAACAAAGTATTAAAAATGAAGACTTTAACCAAATGATGGCGCTAGATGAAAAGTTAGGGGATGACCAAAATCATTAGGATTTTTCCTCTAGAAACCATGAATTTCCATATTAAATGTGCCAATCCATGTTGAGATATTTCACAGGATAAGTGAATTCCTAGACCTGCTGGTGGCGTTAGATAAAAAGTCAGAGGATGACCAAAGTCGTTAAAATTCATCTACTAGGGATCATGACTGTCTGTTGAAGATTTCATCAATCAACAATCCATCCAATAGCTTTTGAGAAATGTCAGTCCAGACCAAAGTGGTAGATTGACCAACAGACCAACATTATAGAGCCAAATAGCGTTTACCATATATAAATACAATCAGTAAGTTACACGTAGCAAGGGAAAAAATGTCTGACAGCATTTCATAAGACTGGAGAACCTGTTGGAGAGAGAGTGGCATTTCCAGTTTGGCTATGAGACTTGCCCACAATTGAAAGAAAGAACCCTAGTTCCTTAATTTGGCTCTATACTGTAGGTGCACACAGTGCTTTTTTTTAAATGCATGGACACATGGGTGGTGCTACTGAGAATAGGTGTCAAGTTACTTTAAATTACCACAGGGCTTTGTATACACAAATCACTCAAAGTTGAAGTCTAACTCTGGAGCCTCTTATATGTTACGTGGAAATGCCCTTTATTGAACCAAACTAAAAAAAATAAATAAAAAAAACATTAATTCAGAAAGAATGAATAATACACTTTGGGAACACAAATTGCAGTATAAAGAGAAAAACAATAAAACAGATGACATGGATAAGCATTAAATGTGCACATTAGAGGATGGATACCCGATCCGAGCTGTCCGAACCCAGCCCGGCCCGTTGGGTACCGTCGGGTCCCAACGGGCCGGGCTGGGTTCGGACAGATATTTAGAAATGATGTTTGGGTTCGGGTCGGGCTCGGTCACATCAGCGCGATAAGGCATTGAACATTTTAAATTTAAAAAAGCTTATTATGTAGGTGCGCGCCTGTGTTAACGTGCGCTTGTTGCCCCGTGTGCGCTGATGTGCTCATCTGTTGACATTTCCGAATGCCTTCCTACAGTTGCTTAATAAAAGCGGGCTTTCCACACAAACAAACGTATCTGTCATTAGTATGAGAAAAAAACGAGATTTTAACTGTGTCGGGCTCGGGCTGGGTTCGGTTACTGCTCTGTCGGACGTGGGCTGGGCTCGGAAAGAAAAGTGCACATTGCTCTTCTGAGACCTCATACAATAATGCCTCTGGATATCATAGCTGCCTATTAGTATTTAATAAGCAGCTTCCTATCCACTGTGGGCCATTAGTAGCCCAAGAATAATAACAGCTATCAGCAGGGTCCAAAGAGTCCATCCCCAGCCAGAGCCAAAGAGAAAGACAGAGATGTAAATTCCATTCAGTGCAGAAATGAGGAATGAAAAGCTGTAACACAACTTCTCTGAAATGACTACTTTGAACCAAAATCTAAGTTTAGCAATAGACTGAGCAGCCTCGATAAACAGAAAGAAAGCATTGAAAGGTTTTGCAACAATGGAATGACGAAAAGATCATTACAGCATATCGGGAATAGAGGAAGGTGCAGACATCCATGCGATGGAGAAGAAAATCTCTCAAAGTTCCCTCGCCATGTTTCCATCTACACGTTTTTATGCAAATTAAGTAATGTCGGGTCAAAAATGCCTTATGCAAAAAGTAAAATTCGATTGAATTTCATTAATATCGACACAACGTTTGTGCGTTTGATCTCATTGGATTTTCTCTTAATCAGTAAACGGCTCATGCGATAAATGCTGATGGAGACGTTATTTTCTGAATAAATAATGAATTGCAATTTTATGGTAAGACATTTCATTTCTGCCACATATTTCCACTTTGTTTGCAGACATGGCAGGTGTCAACTAAGACAGATATAAGTGGGCGAACGAGGAGACAAGAGACTTTTTTAATCTAATTTATGAGCAAAATATAACGGCTATTTGTCATCTGGCATTTACCTGCATCTGCATCATCAAAGCAATGTTTTAATATCGCAAATGTTTGCTTGAATGTTGTGCGATTCAGTGCGAAAATGAATGGAAACGCTTTAAAATGTCTGAAATCAATTCGATATACCAATTTGATCGCAAAACAGCATGTGACGTAATTATGCACAGGTTTGTATTCGCTTTAAAGCCGTCGGATGGTAACACACTTTCACCGGCTTTATTCGCATGAATTATTTTCCAGAATAATGTGTTTGTCTTTGTCGCTATAGTAGTGTCTCTGTGTGTGCTTAAGTGCTTCGTGCTTCTGTGTTGTTGATGTGTTTTAATGTGTGTCTATGCACTTTTACCTGTCTACTGTATATGCTACTTGTATTACATTATGCCAATGTGTTCTTGTTTTATATTTATGTGTTGTATTGTTGTAGCTTATCTATTGTTTTAAGCCGTTAACCTGCTAGGGACTGCAGATAACAATTTGCCTGCATGGCTAAATCTGGCACATTTACATGTTGGACTCTGTGCTTATGTTGATTAATGTGCGTTGTCCCTTTTAAATAAAGAAATAAAAAAAAGAAATATGTTTTCAGCGAACTTCAGATAATTTGATTGACAAATGGATGGAAACATAGTTACTGTCTCAGGTTGATTGCATCGAGCAGTGATTGGCCCTGAAGCAGCCATGGATTTGAATCTAGTTAACCCCAGCAGAGACTTCCTGTCAGAGAGGCCACTGGGGTCAAGATAGCCATGGCGCTGCGGCTGTGCTGTGTTCCAACAATCGCCCTGACACCTTCTGGCTCTGTGACCCCTCACTGCTCGCTGATCAGCCTTTCCATATATAGCTTATGGGAGACAACTTTGCCCACGAGTCCCAGCCTGTGTCATTGCCTAATCACACATACATTTTTCATGACAACCTGCACACAGATAAAACCGTTGGTTTTATTTTTTAACGGTCTCATGGTCTATTAAACTTCTGTGATAATACAAAGTTATCAAATGCCCCAAAGCTCAGCTGGCAGTTTGACTGTGACACATCTCCTGATGGAAAAATAAGAAAGCTTGTTGGGACATTATGTGGTAAAAATGGACTGTGTTTCAAATGTCTACAACACAGTTTCCTGTATTTGTCTCTGGACCTCAAGATAGGAGAAAACTTAAGAATGGCGGACTCCACCACTACCAATAAAGCTACTACATAGAGAGATAAATACAAAAAAATGTGCTTTGATTTCATGAAAACATTAGGAAGTAGTTTGCCATTAGTTTGACAACTTGGGAAATATGTTTTTTCATTTTCTTACTGAGAGTTAGACAGAAAAATCAATACCACTCTCATGTCTATGATGATGATGGATGCCGTGTCTCAAATTCCTTACACTAAAGTGGAGCCAAAATATCTTGGATAGGGACGCTGCCATCTTGTAATTTTAGAGCAACAGTCTGTGCAGTAGTGACTGGGTAGTGTCGAAGTCTTGCCCATACACATGCCCAACCAATCGCGAGTCAACCGCATCAAATAACTAATTAAAACCAAACTTATCAGAAAAATGAACACTTGAACATACGCATGCATTCAGATCAGATCTTGATTAGAACTACTTTAAATAACAGAAACCATCTTTGGGAAAAAATTATTTGACGTGTACTTTAATTTTTTTGTTTGTCCCATGTCCCTTTTGCTAACATGGAGACATATACTGCAGCCAGCCATCAGGGGGCGATAGACATGTTTTGGCTTCACTTTCGGGGAGCTGTCAAACCATCAATATGGCAAATATGAAGTTACAGACAGTGACTTGTTAGCTTAGCTTAGCATATAAGACTGAAAAAAACAGGGGGAAAGCTAGCCTGGCTATGTTACTCTGCCAGAAGGCAGATTTTAGTATGTTTGGACAGTGCCAGGCTGTTTCCACCTGTTTCCATCGCGCATATATATATGTATAAGAGTGGTATCATTCTTGTCATCTAACTCGCGGCAGGCGAAAAAGCATACATGGAACTATGCCTTTAATGAGCTTTCTGTAAATCTCTTTCTGTATTTTTCTGTAATTCATCCTCTCTCATCTTCTTTCTCCCTGTGTTCCTTCTCTCTCTGCCCATGACTCTTTATAACCTCTATAAAAGCCTTTTCTATTCTGGATTGGATGCTTAATTAGTGTGTAATTATAGTCGCTGGCTCTTGGCTGTGTAGCTCCAATGGAACAGAGCCTCTCCATAGACCTCGGTAATAGTCTGACAGAACCCAAATGAGAGAGGCTCCCGTTCCCAAATGCTAACTTAATTCTCTGCTCACACCTTATACAGTCAGCTCATACTGTCCAAGGATGGAATTGGAATAAATGAGACACAAAGAAGATAACAAGGCTGATAGATCTGACATTTCCAATGATTGTCATTGTTGTTGTGGTTGCATTCATTTCTACTGTATGTCTGGATCCACTGCTTTGAATAATGAACTATTTAGAAAAGTTTATGATGAATTGTTGTTGTCGGTGGAGTGAAATTTTGTGTTGGGTCATTAGAACTACGGTATATTTTCATAAATAACGCCAGTCATGCACACACACACACACACACACACACACACACACACACACACACACACACACACACACACACAGTGATGCTCATTATCTTCTTGGAGTCCCCAATTTCATTCCTTTAGCGGCAGAGAAGAGGTTTGTGAAATGTCTCGTGGAGAAGCACAGCGCGACAGAGGCCGATCCTGACCCAGATTTATTTCCTCATTGTTTTAAAGGTAAGGCTCAGATTTGGAGCTGCAGGTGTGCTGTAGGTATACAAAACACTTCCCCTTTTTAAATATGCACTGACATCTATCTTCCTGCATATTTTATCAGCTGGAGCGGAAGCATCGCGGTTACATAAGCCTTTTAAGGATCATTGCAAACTGTGGTAATTAAATGACTTTTTTTTCTTTAAGTGGTAAGGATCAAGCGCTAGCAAGCTGAGCAACAGTAATGAAGGTAACAAGGAGGAAGGAAGTGGTGGCAGAGTGAAGACAGAGACAGGAGTGACTCAACAAGTGAGGGCTGGGATAAATTTAGAAGGCGGCCGGGATCGGCACAGAGCGATAACCTTTGAGAAAGGAGTATGAATGAATAGCTGAAGTGGAGAGGGAATATGCTGAGATGCCACTTTTCTCAAACGCTTCTAACAAAACATCACACTGTCGTCCCCAAGCAAAGTCACTTTAGTAGCACAGCAAAAAAAATAAAAATAAAAAATAGCTTTAGCGGTTGCAATGTAATTGCCCGTCTTCTAAAGCTTTTTTTCCACCAAAGAAAAAGAGGGAGAGAAGAGCGAGAGAGATAGCGAGTAGGTTGGTGGTGACAAAAGCATAAAAAAAAGCATAAAAAACTGAAAAACAAGCAACACAATGCCACGCATCTTATAAAACACTTTTTGTCGATACAAGCAAGTTCTTCTATCAAGCAAAGCAAATACTGGAATCTAAACAGAGAGATCTTACTGTACACCTTAATAATGTGTGTGTGTGTAATCATAGTTTTAATTCACCATATGGCTTCTTGTTTCTACTAAGAGCTGTCCACAGTGGGCCTGTAAACCCTACACTGTGTTACAGATGAAGTGTTAGTTGGCCGGTCCCAGCAGTATAGCAACTAGAGCAGCTTCTGATGGAATATTTAATGTAGGACACTCTAAGAATTGATTCCTGCAACATTTCCCTCACATCTCCTCATTACAAATGCTCTCTCCAGTTTGCCTTGTCCGTCCACACCCTTCTTTTCTCTCTTCACATGCTGACATAAAAGCCACACAGAACAGATGAGTATTTCAGCTACTCTGTGGGTTGTCTATTCATACATAACTACATGAATATAGAGGAAATTGGCTTTGAAATGAAATGCAAGAGCAGGAGATAGCAGAGGGGAGGTGTCCTACAGGAGCATTAGCCAGGGCGTGATAAATTATGTACTGCTGAAATGATTCCAATTTCCATTGTTCTCTCCAAAAAAAGCCATATCTCTCTGGCCCTCACTCTCCATCAACAGATAGATGCAAAGGCGATGAGAAAGAGTGGGAAAGATGGAGGAATTCAGTGAGGCAAACAAAAGGTTAATTACAGAGGGAAAGAAGCTATGTATGTCTGTGAGCTGAAGTGACATTTGTTAATATGGAAAGCATATATTGAATTAGCATATGTGTAGGGGGTGGAAGGTAAGAAGGAGGGAGGAGAATGATAAAAGGAATGGGGGGGAATGAAGACAAGGCTGAAAGGTTATACTGGAAGCATGTTAGAGATATTGGAGAAAGAGCCATTAGATTATGGCAGTTACCAACCTGTTTCCTACCTGGGCCTTATAAACTTACCCTAATCCTAACCCTAACCCTATTTGCTTTATGAGAATTATTTTACAGGTGTTTCATTTTACTTTCATGACTAGCAGAGTGAACCCAAATGGGCAAATTTATTTTTCAGCCTTATTAGCATGAAGCTGTTATCACAATCATGTCTCCTACCAATTGTGTTGATACACAACTAATTCGCTTTGCCAATTTGCTTCGCCAAATTAATTTTTCGTAGAGGAAACTTAATTGCTGCCTGATTATGTTTACTGGCATTGGGGGTTTTTTTTTCAGGAAGTGTGCCATCTTTATACTGCACACAAGTCATAACGAGGACGTCGGCTAGGATCAGAATTAAACCCAAAATTGTTTATATACCACTGATTTAATTTAATAATGAGTAATTAAATGCCATGTTAAATCAGTTTTTTTTATCAACATAATGAGAAATAAAAGTTTATACCTAATACATCTGCCAAATGTCCACTGACAACTTATTTCATTTTTTTTACCAAACAATATATTGCAACTCATAACTTATATTGCAACTAAAGCATGATTAAACATTTTCATGTTAATATGTTTAGGCAATCACATCTCATGGTTAAAACTACGATATTTCCCCTTAAAGTAGGGAAATATCATAGTTTTGATGAAATATTAAAAAAGAGTCAAAAGGTACTAGAAGGACCAGAAAGGACATGAAATAATAATGTACAAGACAAACCAAGATCTTTAACCAAAGTCTTTTTGTTGCTTAAAACTAATCCCACTCTTAGGTCGCAAACCCCGTCTCCACTCTCTAAATCCTGCACCTTGTTAACCCTCCATCCACCCAACCCCCTCTGTATGACTTGTGAGTGCTACAGATATGTAGCAGGAGTGGATATTGGATGGAAAGCAAATGAAATGTGTTGACAGTGAACGTTAGAAATAATCAGTATAAATATTGGACATTGGCTAAGAGATATGTCTAAACATGTACTTGTCATGTTGATAATGAATGCAATCTGAGCAGCATTACATTTCCTACAAAACACATTTGCTGTTGCATATTAGTTATATACAGTATGACTGTGATTTTTAGGAGAAAGTAGGTCAAACTGGGAATCATGATGGATTGGAAAAAAATATATAATTTTCTGTAAATATTGCAATGCATCAGAGAGGAATTAGCCTTTTACTTTTACCATGCATTTCTCAGCCCAGTATCCTTTGGAATTATGACTTTGTAACTATCATACCTTATAAGCCTAGCAGCAGCCAGATATTTAACGGGAGCTTTGGGTTTGTATTTCTGGGGCCAGTGATGGCATGGTAGGAGAGATTTTCATTACAGTCAAACGTAGGTCATTGTCCACATTCAGTGTGCTGTGTGCCTTTGTTTTGAGGGTGACCATAGTGCTAAAAGCAGTCTCTGTCAGGTGGTTGTTCTGTGACATACAAACCAAAACCATTTGTCCATCTTTTGTGAGGAAATCCTGTTTCTTTGGTGATATGTTCATCTGAAATCTATGATTTCTTCTTCTTCTGAAGCACTTCCATGTGATTCCTTGGCCACTTTTATTTGTCAAATAAACTATTGTAGTTCCAAAAGTTTACAAATGTTACGACCAGATTTTACGATCCAGGGTCCAAGAGGCCAAAATGGGTTTCATCAGGAGGGTGGCTGGCATCGCCCTTAAAGATAGAGTGAGAAGCTCAGTCATCTGTGAGGAACTCGGAGTAGAGCCGCTGCTCCTGTGCGTCGAAAGGAGCCAGTTGAAGTGGTTTGGGCATCTGGTAAGGATGCCCCCTGGGCGCCTCCATAGGGAGGTGTTCCAGGCACGTCCAGCTGGGAGGAGGCCTCGGGGAAGACCCAGGACTAGGTGGAGGGATTATATCTCCACCCTGGCCTGGGAACGCCTCGGAATCCCCCAATCGGAGCTGGTTAATGTGGCTCGGGAAGGGAAGTTTGGGGGTCCCCTGCTTGAGCTGCTGCCTCAGCGACCCGACCCCGGATAAGCGGACGACGATGGATGGATGGATGGATGGATGGATGGAGATTTTACGTGGAGCACATCTACATTCACTGACATAGACATCTGCGCCCTCCATGCTCTTGTTTTTCTCGTTGTGCAAGCTGAATATCTGGCAGGTATGGTGTCTTAATGAGAAGCTTCTTTCCAACAGATTTTGATCAGAAACTACTTTATTTGATTTTTGATTTTTGATTCAGTATCCTTAGAAAAATGTTTGCTCACCAGGAGTTATCGATGTGTCATGCAGTGAGACAGCGGCAGCCTCCTTCAAATCAGCTATTGAAGCCCTTTTGTTTCCTCATGGTGGAGGCACCGCTATCTGTACAGAGTGCCATTCAATTATCATAGGATAGTGAGAATGTAAATGCACAGAACATATCTTCTGGTTGTATGATATTTGCATAATAATGTCTGTGTTTCAAATTGGTTTTGTCAGTGTGCTGGATAAATACAATGGGTGTTGCCTCCCCTGCAGCTGTGACTAGTTTATTTAACTACAGTATGTAGAAAAAAAAGTATCAGTGCATTGTTATCATTTCCTGCAATTTGTTGACTTTTTTTCCCCCCTCTGCTGTTGGTTAGTTCATAATTTGCCAACCCCCTGTGGTGCATATTATCTCTATCTTTTATTGAGAGAATGCTCAAATTATTCAGCAGATGCCTGAATTTTGGTCACTTCCTGCCTGGCTTCATTTTTGTTTTTTTGAGGAAACATTTCCCGTCTCGGGGTCTTTTGTAATCTGATTTTCTCATTTGCTAAATTTTCACCTCAAATGACATGGAGAGAGAGCAGGATTCTAACAGAGAGCTGAAAGCGGGTTTTCAATATCTTTGATATGTGCGTTCAGAACAGCAAAACTGGCAGTGTACTCTGGTGCCATTTTTGGAAAAAGGTTGTGTGATCTCTCCTCTCACTCTCTCCCTCGAACGCTTCACCTGTTCTATTCTCTTGCTCACACAACACCAAGGAGCTTCCACATAGTCAGGCGCTTTCACAACAATCAGTGTGAGCACACATCAAATTAATGTGCAGCAGGCACACCAGTCAGTCCGAAATAAAATATGAATGCAGTTTTTCGAAATACCTACTCCTCCTTTACAGCTTTGATCTTAGCAAACGTCAAATTGAATATTTAGTAAGGATGAGCTGTAACAGAAATTAACCCCTGTACTGTTTATAAAAATCTTATGTACTTCACGAGCAGAAAAAAGTAATAAGGGCACAACTCTGCTCTACCACTCTCACTATATTTAGTCCAAGAAAAGACACCTTGGACCCAATGTGCATGAATTGAATTTTGAGTATTTTGAATAGCACTTTGTTATAAAAATGTTTTTCCGTGCATTGAGATCTCAGCAGCTGTGTTCTGGGGCTGATGCAGAATTACAAAGTAATGTATTGCTTTTATACTCTTTGGAAAATACATGCATTCAATGCTGATGGTGGCGATGAGCCTAAAGTAAAACACATGATAAACATTCCCATTCCTTTAACTGGCAAGAAGATACAATACATTTTATATTTTGTGTGATGTATTTACCCGCAAAGACTTTTTTCACAGCTTTTTTTTCACTGAGGTTCAGTCATAAATCATATGGCTATAAAGAGATGTGGTGCAGTGATTTTAAAGCAGTCCCACTAACAGAATATTTTTGTGAGCTGAGAACATCTCTTAGGGCAATTCAGAGCAGATCTGAAAATACCACCTCCCAGAATTCTGCACTGTCATGCACCTGGAGGCACTGCAATGTGGAGTGCTGTATTCATTTTGCACACAACGACTCTATAACTATACGTGACGTGTTGGTCACAACACAAACCAGTGGCAGGTGAATTCAAAACAGATTCCTATCGACAGTGATGGCCTGGAAAAAAAAAGGATACCGTCAGGACAACACTTTTGCTTCTACGTTATTAAGAAATGTTTGTCTAATGTTTGTTTACTCCATTGACAGTATATACTGTAGGTATACAGTAGTTGTGGTGGCTAAGAACATGTAACTTTAGTTAGGGTAAAAAGTTTGGAAGGCATGAGGCTGTTCCACAGTGCTAGAACATATGGTCCAGAGAGAAGGCAGTTCACACCATGAAGGCCAATGAGCAAGAGCAGTCAACAAAAGGCAAGAAATACCAAATTCAGAAGGATTATCTCACCCAGGAACTGAGGTAAACAATAAACAGCCAGCAGCTTTATAGCAAAAAATCCATCCTCCTCCTAGCAATAAATTACCCACTAAACCCAAAGAAATTATTTTGCTGGGGAATTTCTGATTCAGAATTTGAAACACTTGATTTATTTTAGTCACATTTCTATTATTTTTTAGATGTCACAGCTGAATCTAATGGTCTTTGAATCACAGTGCATTGCATTGTGTATCTAGATACATATTTAATTGTGTGAGATAGCATTTTTCCTTAAAGTGCAACACACTCAACAGAGAAAAAATGTGCAGTAATGGTGTGCTTTTATCCATGCAGTGGTGCAGTCAGGTCCTTCATGTTATCTATAAATTGCCTGATCAGTATAAGATCTGCAATTATCTTTGTTTAAGATTGATCAAATTTACAAACTGCACCAGCGATTTGCATTAACCGTACATTTGTCAAACCGTACATCATGCAGCTTTCACCTTATGTTCAAAACTAAGTAGAGCAGCCGTGTAAGAAATAGTATTCATGCATACAACCGCTGAATAAACACTGACTGAAGCCATTTACCTCAACATTGACCACATGAGTTATGTGCTGTTATATTTAATGAAGGCACACACAGCCACATCTTCACTTTGAACCTTTATCCCCTTGCTATGCATACAACTTTTTCTGTAAACAGCTTGAGGTCCAATAAATTAATGTATTATATTTGGCTACATGTATTTGGGTGCTAAAAGGCAAGGCAAGGCAAGGCAGCTTTATTTGTATAGCACATTTCAGCAACAGGGCAATTCAAAGTGCTTTATATGAAAACAGATTAAAACATTAAAAACAGATAAAATATGAGAAAAGTTACAGTGCAGTATAAGAAATTAAACATTGAAGAGCAGTTAAAACAGTTAAATATATAAAAGCAGATACAATCTTTATATGCTTATATAGATTGTTATACAGTGTCAACAATGCAGCTTCAGTAACAGTTATTTAAAGAAAGGCAACATCAAAAAGATAGGTCTTCAGCCTTAATTTAAAAGAATTAAGAGTTGCAGCAGACCTGCATTTTTCTGGGAGTTTGTTCCAGATATGTGGAGCATAAAAACTAAACGCTGCTTCCCCCTGTTTAGTTCTGACTCTGGGGACAACAAGCAGACCTGTCCCAGACGACCTGAGAGGTCTGGGTGGTTCATAGTGTAGTAGCAGATCAGAAATGTATTTTGGCCCTAAACCGTTTAGTGATTTATAAACCAGCAAAAGTATTTTGAAATCAATTCTTTGAGGCACTGGAAGCCAGTGTAGAGACTTCAGAACTGGAGTGATGTGATCCACTCTCTTGGTCTTGGTGAGGTGAGGACTCGAGCAGCAGCGTTCTGAATCAGCTGCAGCTGTCTGATTGATTTTTTTAGGGAGACCTGTAAAGACACCGTTACAGTAGTCAAGTCTACTGAAGATAAAAAGCATGGACAAGTTTTTCCAAATCCTGTTGAGACATAAGTCCTTTAACCCTTGATATATTTTTAAGGTGGTAATAGGCTGACTTTGTAATTGTCTTAATGTGGCTGTTAAAATTCAAGTCTGAGTCCATGACTACACCAAGATTTCTGGCTTTGTCTGTTGTTTTTAACATTATCGTTTGAAGCTGAGTGCTGACTTTTAATTGTTCCTCTTTTGCTCCAAAAACAACCACCTCAGTTTTTTCATCATTTAATTTAAGAAAGTTCTGGCACATCGTCGTTAATTTGTTCAATGCACTTAGTCAGTTGTTGTATTGGAATATAGTCCCCTGGCGATAAGGTTATATAAATTTGTGTGTCATCCGCATAACTATGGTAACTTATTTTATTGTTTTCCATAATTTGAGCCAGTGGAAGCATGTAGATGTTAAACAGGAGAGGCCCCAGAACGGAGCCTTGGGGAACTCTGCACGTCATATTTGTATGCTCAGATGTATAACTCCCTATAGACACAAAGTGGTCCCTATTCTTTAAATAAGACACAAACCACTTTAGTACTGAGCCAGAAATGCCAACCCAGTTTTCCAATCGTAGTAGTAATAGTAATATATCATGGTCGACCGTATCAAATGCAGCACTGAAATCAAGTAATACCAAGACTGAAATTTTGCTACTATCTGTGTTTAAGTGGATGTCATTAAAGACTTTAACAAGAGCTGTTGTTTAGTGACAAGAAAAGATTGAGTTGTTGAGAAACCGTTTTTTCAATGATTTTACTTAAAAATGAAAGGTTTGATTTCGGCCTATAGTTGCTCATTAGTGACGTGTCTAGATTGTTCTTTTTTAAGAGTGGCTTAATGACTGCGGTTTTCAGGGCCTGTGGGAAGACACCTGAGAGAAGAGACGTGTTTACAATCTGTAGAAGATCTGTAGCCAAACAATTCAAAACATTTTTGAAAAGGCCCGTTAGTAGAATATCAAGGCAGCAGGAGGAGGTTTTCAGATATTGTATAATGTCCTCCAGGTTTTTACGGTTAATCATATGGAATTGGGTCATATTGGAATTTGTTTTGCCTGGACACTGTGACAACACATACCCTGTACTTGATATGGAAGCACTGATTGTTTGTCTAATTTTCTGAATTTTGTCTTTGAAGAAGGTGGCAAAATCATTTTTGAAAAGGCTTGTGTGTATCTGCTAACTGCAGAGATAGAACAACCACTAATTATGGGTTTGTTCTGTTAATTTGTTGTCCTATTCATCACTTAGTTATAATTATTATTATTATTATTAAATGTTAATTGGAATGCACTGCTGCTAATTCAAACCTGATGTTGAAAGCGGCGGCACATCATGGTTGTTTTTTGTACTTATAACAAAGTAGCTTTAACTTGATTAGAAAAACAAGGTCACACCTGAATCTTCCCTTTTCCCTCCCACATGCCCCAACCTCTGCAGAGAAATCACCTATATTGCTAACTTGGCAACCCCAACTCTACCTACCCTAACAATGTCTTCTATGAAGGAAAACAGCCTGCAATGCCTTAGTAGTGCTGATGCAAAAATAATGTAACTTCTCTCTCCATGCCTGCCTCCACTTTCTCATTTTCACTAGTTCCTTGGGTACTTATTTTGTAATGCTGCATATGGGATGTATGGTTGGGATAGAAAAACTTCTCATGTTAACGATTTGCGAGCGTTCATCATCATCATCATCATCATCATGATTGTCTTATTATTACAGAATTGGTCTTTGGTGAGGTTTAAAATACTGTGTATTGACGATATAACACCATATCCATTAAATTAGTTTATTACATGGCTTGGTTGAATACTAATGTAGAATGCGGTCTGTTATTTTCTTGATAACAGACCGTTGCTAAGTATAACACACCATTGCCATGCATAGCAGAGCGTTGCCATGGACGCAGTTCTGTTCACTCTGGAGGACAGCTATCAATCAATCTGCTGAAAGAAGTCCGGATAATTTATTTATTTATTATTTACATTGCAACATGTTTACGTTACAGGTGTGTCAACATGCAGCGGCTGTGCAAAAAGGAAACGAGATGAATGAGGACATAAACGTCAACATAAATATTCCCAAAGAAGCCATTTACCGTGTCTCACTTCACCATCAACGGAAATGTTCAGTTTAATGTGAATTAGAGCAGCCGATAGCCCGCTAGCTCACTACAACACGTCAGCTAATGTTGTGTCAATTCCTGCAGTGATTAAAACGGCAGCTGGGTAATTTCTCCACCACGGCAGCACCCCATAAAATATACGGCTAGTGTTGAGTTAAATAAAGTTTAAATAATGCTGATTTTTGATAACCATGTATTTCTATGTTTTTTTTTATTTTATTAAATTGTATGCTGCAGCCGTGTTAGGAAAATATGATTGAATCCAACAACTAGCAAGGTTTAAAACTCCATCATGCTGTTGTAATTCTCACACCTTTTGTCTCACACTCACTCACACTTCACCTGTCTTTTCAAGAGAGATTGGATTAAAACCCAACAATTAACATGCAAAAGAAACCGCCTCCTATACAGCAGGAAGAAACCTTCTGTCTCCAACCCCTTGGTATCCTAGACTAGGTTAGGACAATAGAATGGTAATTCCTGTAAACTTGTAAAGATTTCACATCTGTATGCAAGAATCTGTTGATCTGTGGCTGAAAATGACCCAAAGGGGGCAGAGTTTAGAGCATGTCCTTCCTCATTGGACAGCGAAGAAACCAACGAGATTCGTCCAACATGTCACCATGCCAACGAAGAGCCAATAAGGATGGTTTTTACTCACAAGAGTGAAAAGTAACCGCCCCTGGGACTAGAGGAATAAAGCAGGTAGAGAGATCGAGGCGAATAGATGTGGAAACTTAAGGGTTAAACAACTATTTACATGCCCGCTGCAGCGTAATTCATGTATTTTGACTTATCATTTTTATTAATAAATCTTTGTGTTAAATCTTCATTTGGACCAAAGCCTCTTCTTCAGAGATTCTGAAACACGTAATTTCTCTACACTAGTACCACAGCCCATAAGGTGGTGTTGATTAATAGACAAAGGGTTGCATTAAACAGCTGCAGAGTTTACGTTGCTATTCCAACCGTAGAGACGGAACGGACTATTTTCTTTAGCGGAAGCAATCGTATTACAATCAATAAACTCCTTTTTAAATCAATATTTTGTGTCAAATTATTGATTTATTTGGTAAGTATCCATGTAATAAGCGGGATAATGTAGAGCGAGGCGGTTGTTATAGCGAATACAACCCCGACAGGGTGATCAGGGCCCCGATGCGGGGTCCTCTACATTATCCCTTACTTAATCACCGTGAACTATTCTTTGGCTAGCGTCCATATTTGTTTGGTTTTCAGGCACTCACGTATTATTAAGTGCCAAGTCGGATATATTAGAGCTTTCAGAAATATCTTGAAAAATCGTAATTACTCCCATATGACGTGAAAGCGGCATTAGCATCTACAAAAACTTTGAAAATCTGTAAATCAATACTTAGGTTGTTAACTGTAGCAAACAGTTAATTCTCTGCCCTAATGTGGCCGAAATCTATTGCACCCACAGTGTTGTCTAAAAAAGGAAAATTAAGTAAAAGCAATGGTAAGCAGGTAGGTTCTTAGCTTGGATTTGAAAGTAGTCAGCATTGTCTCAAGTCTTAGCTCTTTTAGCAATTTGTTCCACATTTGAGCAGCATCTTGGTTCATTTTGGTTTAGTTGAAGCAGTAAAGGCAGTTACACACCAACCAGACGGCCAACCGTTGGCAGAAAAGGCAGTTGGACTGATCAGTCTCCACGATTTGGTCAAAAAAGTGCCTCGGAACACACCAATGCGACGAGACGTAATACGTCTCCATAACAGCAGACAATCTGTATTGTCGCCATAGACTGCTAATAATATACAGTCTATGATTGTCGCCCAAAAAATAAAAACCGGCAGCTGACTGGACGAACGCGTCACATGGATCTGGCTGCTGCTTCCGGATTTTGGATTTTTCAAACGACCATTACAGGCGACTCATTCAGATTACGATCTCATATTGTACTAAAATAGTTCACTGAAACGTGTTTCTGAAAACATTTTAAGCGAGAAATAGGCCATGCAGTTGCTGAATCTGTTTTCATTTCAGATCGACAAAGGTCAGTTTAAAAGATTTTCGTCAGATTTTGAGAGGCTTAGTCACGCTCATCCCGCTTGCCATTTCCGGGTGAGCCCCGACTGCCCTGTCTCCGACTGAGCATGTCAGATCGGCGAAAATTAAGGCAGACAGCTCCTCCAACGGACGAAGGCACGGAACACACCGAACAGACTCGAGTCACTGACCTCGCCAGACTGTCCAACGACCGATTATCGGCCCGGTGTGTAACTGCTTTAATAAACCATGAAAAGCCTATACTTGTTGGAAAAGATTAAATAAACATGGTACAGAGATTAAATAAACATGGTACATAAATGTACACAGGCTTACGGCTTTTATTTGTATTTTGCAAGCTGATAATTTACGTGTAGCCTACCTAAGTTTTACCTAAATCATTAATAAAGTAAAGTTACTGTGCAACATTTGCACACAGATCATCATGACAACACAGAAGCAGAAATGAAATGAAATCCTACATGTGTTTGTTGGCACACATGGACAGAGTATTTTTCTCTCTTTCGTTCTTTTCCTCTTTCACTTAGTTTGAATTTCTCTCTTACAGTATCACACATTCCCATCCCTATTCTCTCTCTCTCTCTCTCTCTCTCTCTCTCTCTCTCTCTCTCTCTCTCTCATGTTTATTTCATAGAAGCCTCCAGCATCTCAGAATAAATAAATTATACATTTCATTTTGCATTCATTTCAAAGCTCCTTTCAGGAAAGGGACTAAGCTCATTTGTCCCTGAGCTTCAGTTTATCCCAAATGACTGCATCAGACATTATCATGAGCGTCTGGGAGCCCTGACTGTCCATGCTCGTTTGTCATGTACCAGACATAATTCCCATAAAGTCCACATTCCTCCTTCTAATACCGCAGTCTGCCATTGATCCTCGGATTAGATACAGCAAGTAGGCAGAAGAAATATGTGAAAGCCTACACCAAAGGAATGCTCACACAAATGATATTATGAAAGATGCTCGTTAAGTTGATGTTCATACCTGAAGCAGGCAGTTTTCATGTTTTTTTAAAAGCATCTCGATTAAGTTGTGTCACAAATATTATTTGATATTGTAATTTTCATTTATGTAAGACAAACCTTCAGCTAGAACTATTGCTGAAATTTGTTCTTCAGTTCCTTTTACGTATTGGTTTTAACAGCAGACCGCAATGGTCATACTGGGTCATGCTTTATCTGCTTTTTGTATTCGTTCTTATGTGTTTTGTATATGCTGCTGTGCCATGCTGCTGGGCCATGTGTGGTGGCGTACTGCTGCTGACCGACTGACGTTAATAATGTTAGTTCTTGGCGCTCCTCCTGCAGACTAGCCTCTCATGCTGAGGGTCAGTTTGACCCGTGGTAGTGGTATTGTTAGGGCCAGTGAATTGTCCACAAAGTAGTTTATTCCCTCACCTCCCTTCACATATGGACACACAAATTGTCAGATGTATTTTTATGCACAAAATACACAATCCATAGGTGCACATGTGGTACATTAAATCCTGTAATTTCACACATGCACACGCAGGAAAACACACTCATTCGTCCATGTAGATACACACCGCCAATAGAATGCTTGGGCACTCTCCACACCATATGGACCCTCATGGCCATCTGTCCTACTGTCTATGTGCCAGGCGCTGCTCGTTGAATCGCTTCCTCTTTCTCAATTGGACCACATTGCTGCCCCCACTGCAGTAGGCCTCAGCGTTTAAGCCCATTTTACATGAACTGTCATAACCCAACATGAACACTATCCACACTTTAACGAACAGCATCCCCGAGGAGCAACTCCCAGGAGTTTTAAGCAGTTTCCACTGCAGTGATATTGCAACAGAAAATATGGATTTTTTTTTATAGCTAGATAGCTGGATAGAGATAGATAGCTAGATATATAGATAGATACTGTTGATAGCTAGATAGCTAGATAGATAGATAGATAGATAGATAGATAACACACACTACAACAAATGTGTAATAATCCACAGCTGAAAATAGTCCCTATGAAATGCACTATTTGCTCTTGCTTTGGTCACTTTTCCTAAAAAATACAGCGAAGAGTGAAAATTGTATTCCCTGCATTATAATTGTTATACACAAGCGTCATTGGTCAACATGCAAATGGTCAGAGACACAATGTCTGCTCTGTTCAGTCTATAACTTGAACTAACTAAATTTCCTCTCTTTCTGGTGCCTTTTCCACATATGTTTGTGTGAAAGGCGTTATTCCTCTTTTTAAATATGTACCTGGTCCCATTTTGGGTGCTACACCAGTGATATCTCAGGAAGAGTATGACTCACACTCCCAACCCTGAGACTGTGGAGCAGAGCCCCCCAGGGGAGCCAGTCTGTTAGGAAGGCTGTTCCAAAAAGCTGATAGGCTCACCTTAAAGGTGTGATGCTATCCTCAGACATATCACCTCATCCTTGCTTGGTAGTGCCTTATCAGATAGAAAACAAGCGAGAAAACCCAGGGTTATTTTCTGCATATTTGTTCTCTGCCTCTGCTTTGATCACACGTCTCGTTCTTGTGGAAATTGCAAACAAACTCCTTGAATAGAACAACAGTGGCAATTATGATAGAGAAGGGCTGAGAAAGTTGTGTGTTTACTATGACATCATAGGCCATATATATATATATATATATCACATTTGCAGACAATTTATCCATCCATCCATCAATTAGCTATTCTAGCTCGTCCTTTGCAGGGTTACGGGTAGCTGGAGCCTTTCCCAGCTGGCAGTGGACACACTTCCATATGTTTGATACAGTTCAGACACAATAGCATCAGCATCCAAAATCTAAGCTAACTAAACAAAAAAAAACATTATATACACACACATTAGAAACTAAAGAATGGCTATTTTTGCAAAAAGAATGCAAATGTAATCAATAAGCATTAGTCAATACAATTTCACAGTTAAACGTCATGTCATGTCAACCACATAGCAAAAGCAACCTGTTCATATGTGGGCTAAAGTGTCTTTATTCTGCTGATGGCTCTACAATAAGCGTTGCATGGTGCACCTAGGTTTTTATTTATTTGTAGTTGTTTTTTGTTAAGTTGTTTGTGTGTTGTTCTTCTTTTCTGGGGGGGAAGAATTCCTGGTCTGGTGGTGCTTTGTTCCGTTGAATACTAACAGCCCTTCCAGAAAAATGCAGAATTTTTTTGTGATTGTTGCGGGCAAAAATCCTTGATGTTTGGCATGTTTTCTTAAAAAATGCAATGGAATATGCGAGATATTTATGCAATTTTATGCGATGAAATTGCGGGAACTTGCAAAAACTGCGGTTTCGTCATGGCTTCATCGCGGGGTTTGCAGCTTTTCGATGATGTTCACGTCACGTAATTACGTCACTTCATAACGTCACTTCATAACGTCACTTCATAACGTTCCCATGGCAACAGGGGAAAATGGCTGCTCTTGTGTGAAGTAAACAACATTTTTCAACTTTCTGATAAGATATATGTGACTTTTTTGCAACGTAAATGCAGGGATTATGAAATTATGCAAGCCCCAGCATATTTTGCGCGGAAATCCGCAATTTATGCGGCAAAAGTGCGGCGTATTTGAAAAAATTCGGCCCCCGCATAAATATGCAGACTTTGGCTGATTATGCATGGAATTATGCGATCACATAATCGCATTTTTCTGGAGGGACTGTAATATGACTTATATTGTTATTAGCTTAAAGGAGAAAGCTGAATGATTAATAAGCAGTGCATAAAACCTTCAGCAAAACATGATGGAACTATTTGTGTGTGACAGTGTTTTGTGTTTCTGAATACATATTTGACAAAGACAAGTTTCTGTCCTCTGCAGAGGAATACTAACCCTTGTGCCTTAAGCCGCCTACACATGATCCGCAGTAAAACCACTCTGTGCTGGCCGCTGCTGCTCTGCGCTGGCCGCTGCGCGCTAACCCTAACCCTGAAGCGCGGTTTATGCTTCTGCGTTAAATCTACGCCGTGGCTACATACGTAGGTACGTGGAGACATGGACCCTACGCCGTAGCCTGACTTGCACCTCTCGAAAAGTGTTACTACACATCGCGGCGACACACGTCGCTCGGCTGTGGCTTGCTAGCGTTGCATTGCATTTCCCCCAACTCATTTCTGGGTTCTCCTTCTCCATAAACAACATGAAATCAAGGGTTAACTTTTCCTGCTACAGATTTCCCACCGTGGTCAGAAAGCACAGGGGAGACACTTTGTTTCTCTCACTATGACTCTAGAGTGTTACTCGCTCCAAAGCTAATTGCCGTCACTGTCTCACTCGCTCTACCACACACTCGAGTCCCCACGCACACACACATGCCGGCCCTGCTGTTCTCTTAAACCTACATTGTGTAATTTTTTGAGTTGATTCTTAGCAAAAAACCCTTTGTTCTTTCACAAATATGTGCTCATTCATGTGTAATTACTTCCACCAACTAATCAAAGTATTCTCGTAAGCGTAGAATCTGCCATTCAGAATCATTCAGAATACATACAGGCGAGTCGCTCGAATGACGGCCGGCATGTTGCGCATCCATCTTTAAAATACATTAGCCAAAGAGTGACATACCTTCGCCTTTTGCCCTCTTACACTCAGTGGCACCGCGACGAATGCCAGGGGGAGATTACTCGCCAGGGAAGCGAAAAAGAGAATTAAAACGACAACGCGACAGGCAAAGCAACAAGACCAAAGTTAATATAGGAGTGGCTAGAACAGCTACATGTAAATGATGGAGATACTAAGAGCTAATTTCGGGTTCGGCCACCGTAGGAGTTAAAACGCCCTCGGAATGGGAAGGGCTAGAAAGTAATATTCAGTTGGTTGTCATATACAATTTCACCGCTAGATGGGAGAAATTCTTACACAATGTAGCTTTAAAGAGATCAACTCACACACCATCGCACAAGTACACCATAAATCACGCTTAACCGTCGCACACGGCTTTGAATTGCAGCCGAGTGCTGCGCTCAAAGTTTAAATTATTTCAGCTTTGACCTCGTTGCCGCTGACCTTTCAAGGCGCAACCAATTCCAGAACGCATACCTGCTCTGCACTTTGCCTCTCTGCTCTGCGCCCTACCTTGTGGTTTCGGATCATGAGTAGGCAGCTTTAAAGTGATGCGGTAGAGGATTCCTCTTCTAGCAAGGCAATGACCTCAAACATGCATCAAAGATAAGCCGGGACAGTTTGAAGTCCAAGAAACTTGCCTTGGAGGCTTTCCCTCCATAGTCACCAGTCTCTCTCTCTCTCTCTCTCTCTGCTGTGTCATTCAGAGCATACTTCAAAGATTATTAAATGAGAATCCGAAAAAAAACTGAAACCATCTAGTTTGCTTCTGTCCCTAGAACCATCCCATAGATCAGTGCACAGACAGATATTGACCTTCTTCCCAATGAAATTCTAGTCCAATGCCCACATAAGTCTCACACTGATGACCTTACCCTCATCAACAAGAGGCTCGATACGCTTCGCTTGGGACAGCTTCTATTGAAAGGAGTCAAGCCACAGTATTCTAGCACAGCATCGTGGCCTTAAAGATGCTTCTTCTACTTCACGCTTGGCAACCCATAGAAGGCACGCTGGAAGTTACAGTTTGATGAGGCCAGCAGAACTACATCGTAATGGAGCAGAGAGATAAACTTACTAAACTGGACACAGTTGCGCCCCTTGGTAAATGAAAATCAAATGCACAGCTGACGACAACAAATAAGTTCAGTTACATAACTTTTACACGCTACTTTCAGCACCTTGTTAGGACAGTCGATAAGACAAAGTTGACCAATCATGTTCAATTAATTAAAATCAATACGTCCTCTTTCCTGCAACTTAATTGGAGTTCATCTGTGGTGAATTGATTTTTAATTTATTGAACAGGATTAGAAAGGTGCATGGCTTTCCATAATAGCTCCCACTGCTGGAAAATAAAGTTATGTCAATCCAACGAAATCTCTCCCGAACTCAAAGATTATGTTGATGTAGTGCATGTATTCAAGAAGCACAGTGAGCTCCACAGTTGCATAGCAGAGCCGACCATCTGGCTAAATTCACGTAAAAAAAATGCTTCGGGGAAGTGGCAAAGAACCCGCTTGTTCAAACAGAGATTGAAGAGAGTTGAGAGAATTTGCAAAAAAGGACAACCATCTCTGCAGCACTTTGCCATTCAGGCATTTATAATAAACAGTGTTAAAGAAAGTCAGACATATGCAGTAGAGCCCACCTGGAGTTTGCCAGATGCCACGCTCACAAAATACAAAGAAAAGAATTATTCATTCAGATGCAACACAATGTAATGTAACTCTTCTTCATCTGGTGAAAAGCAGATATTATCCCCTCACTAGAGAGAGGGATGGTTAGGGCAGCATGGAGGATGGGTATACATCTCAGCAGCAGGGACTACGATACTGGTAGGGATGGAGGGAACAATGAATGGGGCGGAATTCAAAAAATTCATTTGAAGACTCTGTTCCAGATTATACAAGCCCAGAAAATGCTGGAATGGCTTCTGAAAAAATCCCTGAACATCCTTGACTGGTCCATCAAAAGCTTGGACTTAAATCTGTGTCTCAGCCAAGATCATAGTTCACTGATTTGCCTTATCCAATCTGTGAGCGGGTAAAAAAAAAAGAGGGACAAAATGTCCAAAATCAAGGTGGGCAAAAACTGATGTATGATAAGAAATCACTGTACTGACACAAAGTACTGAATAAAAAAAAAGAGCCACATAAAGTGGCTGTAATTTCTGTCTATAATAACAATGTGAAAACTATTTGACAGGGTGAAAGGGGTCGCTCGTAATGAATAATTTACATATAATTGTCACCCAAATCTGCAGCTTTGAAGCTTTATAGCGAGTTTCAGCTCAACAGCACAGACAAGGCAACTAGCTGGTAAACAGTGTGGATCATTTAGCAGCTAAATAGCCAGATATTTTCCTCAGGAGTTGGTATAGAGACTAAAAATCAGCTACTTAAAGAGTGTATATTGGACTTAGATTCATCAGGTGGCCAGACCCACGAAACACACCACCAAAACCGTTTTTTATGACCCCAATATGACCCCTAGGTTTATTTTGCGCCAGAATTGTCCTTTAAGAGAGGTAGGTGGAAGGTGATTGGCTGAAAGGTGAGAGGGCAGTAACAACACCACTGTCATGAAAAGTGACATTATAAAATGTGTCATAATGAAATCTGAAGTGATATTAAATAAAAAGGGAAATTGGATATATATGCCATTATGAAATAAAAACAGGCCATATGTAACTAACATTACTCTTTGTGTCTGAAACCTAACCTACAGCATTGTGCATGGTATCAATTACAGTCAATACCATTCATCCTTTGTAACAAAAATAAATAAATACAATGACGTTGATAGACAGGACAGGAGTGTAGGTTATTCTTGTTTCTTTTTTTAGCTCCTATAAATTTTTTGCAAAGGCTATGAAATATGAACGATTTCGTGGCTACGACATGCACGCAAGCACATGCAAAAAGTAAGTCTCTGAAGTTGTCTATATACTACTTCTGTTCCTCCCTCGAGCAGCTGCCACGATGGATGAATCTTTCATAAGTCCTTACTAAAGAGCAAGACAGATAAAGTATATAAATATGAGTGAGAAAATGTGTACAAATCCCTTTTTCACTGTAGGCGATGCTGATAACTAAAGTGACTCAGTCAACGCTGGCGTGATTTAAAAAAAAAACTTATCTGGGTAGATTTGTTTGTTTGTCTGATCTGGTCTTCATATCTGAGCAGCAGGAGAGGGTGATGAATATCAATGGGCGGGTCAAGAGGTTGAGTCTCCACCACTGTGGGAAATTGAGTTATGTGAGGTCACAACGTTGTAACCACGTCAATGCTGTAAAGCCTGACTTGCTTAGTCTTTGTATGCTGGCTGTCAAGTAAGCTTGGATGAGGATGATGATGATGATGATGATGATGATGATGATGAAGATGATTAAATTCTGTCAATGCTGATGCAGAGGGGAGCTGTTTAATTGTATCATATTTATTTCTTCATACACCTGAGTTACTAATTTGTCTGCCTTAACTTGCCTTTGTGGTACTCATATATATATATATATATACATACACACACACACACACACACACACACACACACACACATATTATATATATCACACATTTAAAACTTGTTGGTTGGTCAGGGCAACCATTAAAAACATTTTAGTTATCGTCCTCTGAAGTGTTTACTCATAAAATCTAGTCTTTAGATTTGATCAGCCAGCACATTAAAACCAAGGTGTTGTGTGTGGTTGATACCAATCTGTGTAATGAAATTTCACATCCGTTTTTTTCGCTAACGGGAACTCATTCACACCAAGCGAGGCCTGTATAATAGCGGTGCAAATGTCACATCCTCAGGGGACTTTCAGATCTCATAGTTAAGGAAGATGGTTTCTTTGCTATAGCATGTAAAACTGCCTGCTATAAGCTAATTCATCTGTTAAATTGAACCCCGCTCTATGGGAGACTGTTTTTTTCTTTTTTCTTTCCTGTTGCCCTCAACAGGAAGTCAAGCTGCTCTGCCATAAAAACTGGGAAGGATCGAAAGGAGGCACAAATCAAAAGGACGCAGCTTTAAACTGCAGCTCACATGCTCCGTCAGTGATACAGGAGAGGGCTGAACTCAAACACAGACACCAGACTTAAGAAGATTACAGTGTCAAACTTTACTACGGAGCATTGAGAGTAATATTGACTAACATAAGCAGATGCTGCTAAGAGGCAGAGTAAATGGCTCGAAATTCGGGCAATAATACTGTGAGAGGGCAGAGTTTAAAGGCTTTAAATGCATCTGTTGATGATGAGCCAGTGAGGCACACCTGCTGCTGCAGCTAGCAGAAGGCCTGATGAGGTGATGAGCATCAGGTGTGCAGGGCACGGGAACACTGAGGGTGTCCAATTCTATACTACATCATATACATACAATATGTACTATCACTTTAACTGATACATGTTGGCAAACAGTTCATGAATAATAATAATAATAATAATAATAACTTAACTTTCATGATTTTATGTCTTAGATTCAGATTTAGCTTTTACTTGCGTGATTTTCTTTTTCATAGATATTTAATGAGTATTGTAGGAGGGTGCCTGAAGTCTAATATTTTCGTTGCCAACAGCTGCTTCTGTAATTGTTGCACACATGATAAGGATAAAGAACTTGAACCTGAACAAATATGGTCACCTGCTAGTTGCTAACTGCGTCTGTGTATTTTTTAGTTTTTTGCTTTTTCTCTGAAAACAGAAAATGACGTTTAGAGAGCGGTGAGACTGAAAATGGTAAAGTTGTGGGCCGGGCAGCTAAACAATGAGCTGAAAATCATTATAAAGTTCTATAAAGCCAAGAGGATGTTTTGACATTGCCATTTGATACATTCATTTACATTATTCTTAAAATATTGATATAGCCTATTTAACCTAGTGCCTAAACATAAACATGACATTTATTTTCATTTTATTTAGTAATATGTTGTCAGTGATAGATTTGTGGTTAGGTTTTCATAAAAACATTTCCCTGATTAAGTTGATGGAAAATGTAATCCATGTTGCACTATTTGTCTTTTAATGTGTATTTGCTGATGCAAACTGGTAGTATATAAATGTAATTATTAGGAGATTGATTAAAGAGAAACCATACCTTGCTGATTAAATAAAAGTACACTAGGCCATAAGAATAACATAAATGTTATTCTACATGAACTGTGAAATTTTTTTTTAATTAGTAAATCTTTTATTTAATTAAATACAGAAAAATAAATCTGTTTACATAGCACAGCGTTGCATTATTATGTGCATACATTAACATTATAATTGCTGTAACATATAGAGTACCAGATTATTTCACTGAACTTAATCAATCACAAATTAACCATGAATTATGTAAGTGGTTTCCTGAATAAATGTGACAAGATAGTGAATGCATGTACTTCTATACAGAATTGATTCTAATAATGCATGTTCACTGTTGCAGCTTCTTTAAAAATGTAACTAGGACTTTAGACTCATGTCTCTCCCTCTTGCTAGCCGAGATCTGTCATTGATTTCCAACCACAGAGAGCCAGATTCTCAAACACAATCACAACATTCAATTTATAGGAGCAAGAAGTACCAAAAGAGACATATATTTGACATAGGTGTTGAATCATAGATGGTATTTGTCTTTCTTCTCCTCCGTTACTTGAACTGATGCACGCTGGACTGCTGGTGTGATTTCCAATTACGTGAAGCTCTGTGGTGTGGGATTGCTATCACATTACGAGTTATCCTGCTGTCATAAAGAGCAGAACACCATTAAGAATGAATAACCAATGCTCCCTATAGTCACGTTTTTTTTTTATTCAGTAGCATAAATCATTAGCTCAACCATGACACATCCTCCACAACAACACATAACCTTGAGAACAAATAACCTAAATGATTTTAAGAAAATCTACAGTGTTGTTTGATGGATCAATACTTACAAAATAGGGTATTTTTCTTCTGTCCCCGGTTTTCACTGTGACTGACAGACCCGAAATTGGAATGAAATAGTCGTGCACCCTACACGCACAGTCTCAAGACAGCCAGAGCAAGCCTCAGAGATGTTCTAGAATGCCCATTTTACGCTGCTAATATTACTGTTTATTTACATGGAGTCTGGTGGGTTTAGCGAACGCAAATGATCTTACTCTTTAACAGAAAGGTCGACCTCCTTAGAAATCCTTTCCATAATGTTGTCAGACACTTAGAATATTAATCTGAGCCTGTCAGTGGCAAAACGAGCACTTTTATTAACGTAAATACAAGCTGGACAATTGTCCTATTAACTTACGTTGTAGCTTGTTTCACCGTTGCCGAATGCAAAGGAAACTATTTCCTCAATAGTTTTAATTGTCTCCGATACTCAATGAGCTGTTGCAGAAACAAGCCCACCGTGAAGCAATAAAGCAAAAGCTGTCAGATAAATGTAGTGCAGTAAATATTACAACATTTCCCTCTGAGGTGTAGTGGAGTACAAATATGAAGTAGGAGCAGGGGCGATTCTAGGATCAGACTTTTAGGGGGGCTCAGCCCCTAATGAGAATGTGACATGGATATAGTGCATGCAAAAGTGTTAATCTGCACCATGACATTACCAACTTCTTCACAACCGCACTCCTGCTCTCCCTATGACAGAGACTCAGCCAAAGGGCCAAAATTATAATGTATTCTCATGTAAACTATTTATGTCAGCACAGACATTTTTGTTAATTGCTTAGCCAGTGTATCCCACCATAATGGTCATTATATTGCCAGAATCCAGACAATCCCACTTACATACAGATATATATACAAATATCTTACAAATATGAATATATAGTTCTACTGGTATGCTTCCTAGTGACATTAATGCAAAAATATGAAGAAAAAACTATTCCACCTGTGGGTGCATGGTTATAATTCTGAAGTGCAAAATAGTTCAGGCTACAACACAAATATTTCCATCCATAGATAAGAATAATCAAGTCTAACCTCTGAATTTCTTTTCAAAGTGCACCAGATTGATGCATTTAAACGTTAAAATAGACAAAATGTTCTTACAGGGGAGCATGCCCATGGATCACCCTAGGGGGGCTTGTGCCCCAGTGCAGCTCTAGGTCTTGTGACGCCCCTGGGGCTGTGTCCCCGTTTTAAGTTTTACAAAGATAAAAACATTACCTTTTTTGGAGGTATTTACGCTTCTGAGCTGAAAATGTCCCCGGATTTTGTCTCAGAAATCTGGTCACCTTAGGTTAGCCTCTCTCCTAAAAGAGGCGAAATACAAGTCCCCGTAACTCTAAAGTTGTCTTACTAACAAGTTGTGTCTTTTTCCTTGCCAGTTAGCCAGTTAGTAAGCCAGTTGAGGATGGGGCTAAGCTAATGTTAGCTTTTCATGGCCATGGAATACCTCCTAACCGTAGCTGGCGGCATGTTTAAACACAATGTCTTGTTTTCTATTTCTACACATTAAATATGTTCGAACAACCAGAGATTCAGCTACATCAATACCACAGATGCAACCCAAATTCTGCACGAAATTTTGGAAAGAATGCAATGGCTATCAAAGCTGTTCCTTCCAAATAACTCTCTCACTGTCAGTCTCTCTCCCCACTTCTCCTGATAAATCACTATGCTTCGTGATATAATTATCCATATAATTGGAGTAGCATTAGCAGCTAATGCAGCTGGCCCCTAACTCCTCCTGATTGCAGACAAGCATGTGTTGTTTGATTTAGGAACATGTCATGTGCCCATACAGCGTTATTGAAAATACCACATTAAGAGGGATGACACTGACTACTGTTGTAGGTAGGTGGAACTGAGGTAAACAATGCACTGAGCAGCATTTTAGTGAAACACTCACCGTCTTTAGGGACTGGCCAAAACGTTATCCAGTGGATTACTCCTGTCTTTACTAATGTTGGTATGGCTAAAGACATGATTTTCTGGGGTACTTATTTATTATCTGACATAAAAAATTAATGAAATATTTATTTGTTTTTGTCAACTTGTTAAAAAAATATCTCAAAATCGTACTTGCAGCTGAACCAAATTGTATAAAATCGGCTTTAAATTGCAATGTATTGTAGTGTTGCAAACTTGGCCTATCTGTATTGTTTTAGGATCGGATTGTGGATTTTGTATCCAGTTGCGTATCAAATCATCTGGTCGGGAGAGATGCGCACCCCTGGTAATGAGTTTATGGAGGGAATCCAATAGGATGGCGGAGCAAGTAGAAAATGTCTGTGTTTGATTGATGATCACAAAGCTTCAATGAATACTCGAGGTTGATGCTCCTTTAAAGCGTTTGTGCTTATCACATCCTGGCTCATTTCCACCACCTGAGTGCGCATCATGTATTACAAAAATGTCAGAGTCAAAGCCCCAGTGGAGTTGGTTCAGCAGCTGAACCGACTCACTTCAAGACAAACACACAAAATGTCTTACTCTCTATTTGTTCTTTTACTTTTATTCTCTGTCTGTCTCCTTGCAGTGACTCATCCATCTATAGACACATATTTTCACAACTCAGGGTGAAACTCCCATTTTTACACACCTCTCACAGTCGCACCTAACAGACGAGGTGTCAGATTCTGTTTTATTTTCTTCACTGAAGTTGCATCTTTTTCAAGTGTGAGAGTTGGCCTTGGTGTAAGTTCCCACTACTGTGCAAGGCAGTAGAAAGGAGAATAAACACTAAAGACACACACGTTGTCAGGTAATGGTAAAAAATGACAGATGACACAATTGAATAAGAAAACAGTCTCTTATTTATTCATAGTTCCATAGCATATTTCCTATTTATTTAGTTTCAGACTGAGTTCAAAGACCGCTCATTTGAAGCCCTTCTTTAGAAGTGTTTACTTTCTATTCAGCTCAGCTTCAGAACAATCGCATCTCTGGCAGTCAGACAGCAATGCAGGCAGTTTGCTCATTAGTGCCCTTATCAAGAGAAAAGCCAACAGTGCTGATGACATTATACCAATAAGATAAGCACATATTTGAAACAATGTGTTTAGTTGACCAGAAATAAAATGCAAATGTGGTGCATTCACAGCACCAATGCAAAAAAATATGTAAATAAGGGATTCTTAACTTGCAACTTACAATGAGGAGTCTACTTTACACACACTGGTTTATTAGTGTAGTGAGTGGAGACTCCATTCATTCATTTATCCAACCATCCATACCACATTATAAAGGCCTTAGTATGCTTAAAAGGATGTGCTTCTTGAGGGTTCATTTAGATCTTGGATGAAGCAGTTTGACAAAAAATCTTATCACAAGGTCAATTTACTTGTTTTTTCCAAAGCTTCCAGATGCACCTTGTAGGCTTCCTTGGCGGATGGATTGTGCTCAGTTGTCATGGAGATGGTGGAGTTATTATCAGTGACCTAAATATGGAATTATAAGTCTGTGACTGGCTTCCTTGATATTACCATAGACAGTATAGAATGGACCAACAGATCCCGTTGCTCTGGACGGAGACCATTGAAGGATATTAGAAGCACTTTTCCGGTGAGCGCCGAGCGTTACTGCGCAGCCTCCAACTGAGAGAGACGACGTAAATGTGACGTGAGCAACGTGTCTGAAAGTTGTAAGTCTTCTGGTAGCTGTGCCAAGAGAACTCTCAATCATTCCGAATATTGCAGAGACGGAGAGCGTAGGTATATGTAAGGAGATAACATGGACACAGGCTAATTATTGCTAACTAAAATGCTAGTTAACATTAGTAATTAAACTTAAACAGCTAATGTAAGTCGAAACTGCCTGAGAGCTTCTCCTGTACTATACGGTAATTCCTCTATTATGCGACAGTAAGTTGCGTGGTTATGACACAATCGTTAGCCTATTTTTACAAAAACGTCTACTAGGGAGCCATTACTTGAGATACAAGGTAATGGAGCCTTTTATACGTTGTCGTGTTTCTTTAGAAATAAACAATGGACAAATAGAGTCTTTAAACGCTTCACATGTGAAGTTATTCGCTGTCAAAGTGACGTCAAAATGAATGGCAGTCAATGGGATGCTAACGGGGGGTGTATGCTTGTTAGCATCAAAATGGTGCCATACGGGGCCGGGTTAGCTCAGTTGGTAGAGCAGGCGCACATATATAGAGGTTTACTCCTCGACGCAGCGGCCGCGGATTCGACTCCGACCTGCAGCCCTTTGCTGCATGTCATTCCCCTTCTCTCTCCCCTTTCATGTCTTCATCTGTCCTGTGGAATTAAAGCCCTAAAATGCCCCAAAAAATAATCTTAAAAAAAAAATGGCACCATAGTAGGTGCGCGTTGTGAGGAGATGCTCACCCCCTTTGGATATTACTCTGACCGTCCACTGATCGATTGCAGCGATGGACCAGATGTATGATGGTGTGAAAGGAAGCAAGGGTTTCTCTTTCAAGCGCTCTCTTTTTCAGTCTTCACACAAATACTGCACTTATGGCCGTTTCAGTTGTACAACTGTTTGCAACCGCATGATTGCCCTGGGATAGAATATCCAAAACACTGCACTGTTATCCCTAGGATTCATTGCCTCTAGCAAGGTGCAGGGGTGTCGGAGTGCATCCACATTTTAAATACTCCGGCTCATATGAACATCAACCCAAACTTAAAGTTGAATGTTAATCAAATGATGGTTACCATGGCTACAGCGCTAGACTGCTGCACGGCTCTGATGCATGTCCATCAAAATATTTTTTTTTCCAAGTCCAGAATCAGATGCGCATTGAAAATGATTTATTTATCGACCAGCTGACCCACCAGTTGAGAATCACTGACCTAAAGCACATCCTGCTTTATTGTCTATTTCACTCCAAATGGGACCATAGTTTACAATATGAACATCTTGCTGTATTGAAGAAGACTTGAAACTAGTGATTGAGATCATAAACCCAATAAATCAAGTGAGAAGTAAGGTCCTTTTCCTATAGACTTCTATACAATCGCTCTTCTTTTTTAAGTAAATGGATGGAAATGGATCTTTCTTAACATATCCACAGCTGTAAATGAGTTGAATGAAAAATACCCTGAAAAAAGGTGTGAGGGAACTGAAACTCATTTGTATCTTTGCTACAACCTAAATAGAATGTGGATATGGGAATGTGTAGTTGATGTCAGAAAGTTTGACGGAACACGTGTCTGGGTTCTTCTGTAAAACTAAATAATAAAGCATAGAAATAACAATGAAATGAACTGCCTCTCCTTTCCGTTTCCTCTGTGCAAAGTCATTGCACTGTACTACAATGTTCTCAGCAGCAATTACTAATGAGGATAAGTGTCAGCTACCCATCTGTACATTATGCTCCAGAAATTTTAGAATACCTTGAGATGACAACACACATTTTCACCATTAGCATTAGTAAGAGGCTGATCGTTCTGATATTGAGAGATTAACTAGTTGTGGAAAACTGACCACCTGGACTCCCGAGACTTTTCACACCGGAATGTAAGACTTGTTAGCAGGCAGTGAGTCCAGCAGTATAGATGCAAGAAGACGAAAAGCTCCAAGCTGTTATTCCTGAATTTTAGAAAATAAATCAAAATAAAATGAAATCCACCAAGGAAGAATCCCCACATACTTAGTACATTTTTAGGGGTGTTGGGTTATTGTAGCAACATTATTTGTAAATGTGTACAATAATACCCCCCATATAAACGCTGGCCACTGACAGCTAGCATATACAGCAGGTAAGGTATACTTTGTAAGGTAAAAAAGATGTGTTTCCACATCACCTACAACATCAATCTGTAACTTCCCCAGTTTTTACTTTTATGTCATTTAATATGCTGAGGTACACATGTAGATAAATTAAGTGTGACAGGGCTCAATAAATGTTTACTACACAGCAGGTCACATTGAACTGTGAACAGTCCAGTACTGCGCCTGTCATCACAGAACAGGAAACTATGGCTGACCTCACATGACTTGGACAAAATACATCAAAACAGAGGACTGTATCGGATTACTTGGTGTGTGTGTGTGTGTGTGTGTGTGTGTGTGTGTGTGTGTGTGTGTGTGTGTGTGTGTGTGTGCGTGTGTGTGTGTGTGTGTGTGTGTGTGTGTTCCTGCAAGAGGTTGACTGTGTTTCTATCTTTGATCCTCTCCTTTACCACACTGTGATAAGGGCTGAAATTGGCGTGTTGAGGGATGTAAGAAAACCTGTGTATGTGTGTGTGTGTGTGTGTGTGTGTGTGTGTGTGTGTGTGTGTGTGTGTGTGTGTGTGTCTGTCTGTCTGTCTGTCTTGTCGGCAGCTTATGTGATATTACTGAGAGTAGTACATGAGTGAATCTATGACTGGCCTGGACTGGTCTCTGCACCTAAAGCCACCCTCAGACGACCTCCAGCATATCTCTGTGCAGCAGCAGCTTCCCTGGCTCAATGACAGTCTCACATGAATCCCCAGGGCTTCACCTCTGGGAAAAACACAAAGGGAGTGAGAGAAAGGGGAAAGGGAGGGAAAAAGATGGAGAGGAAGGCAATGGAAAGACTAGACATTTAAAGAAAAAAATTGTGGGGAGACAGATATTCACTTCCAGGTAGTGCTATGTAGTGTATGTTACAAATTGCATTGATATTTTGTTTTGAAGTAATATATTTTCCACATTCTGCACTTAATCCATTCAGCCTCCTTCTTCGTTAAACAGTTACAGGCATTTTCCACTGGGCGCGTGCGTCTCTGCTGCATTCCGGCTGTGTTCCGGTTTTGTTCCGTCCTCCGCCACGCGCCACACCACACCGGGAGCGTCTCAGTAGCGGAGCGTCTTGCTGCCCGACTCACAGATTTTATTGTCTCTACTAGTACTTTACAGTATAATTACGTGCTTATTAAACTAGTATCTAGCTTTTACTCCTAGCACTCCTGTAATTAAACTCCATGCCTTCTCTTTTCTGGCGTTAAAAAGGATCTGTGATGTATTATTTTTTTCCACCTCCAAGATGTATCTCTCGTTGTCCGTGGTGTTGTAGAGGAGACGTATACAATACTGGTGTGTGTGTGTGTGTGTGTGTGTGGGGGGGGGGGGGGTGTTTTGGTAAACTGACTGGATGCTCTCGCTGTTTCACTTCCTGCCTGGCTGTCCAGACGGCCCGTGAAAATAGACCTGGCGCGTATCTTTAACGGAGCGGGGAGCGGCTTCACGCTTTCTGGGACGCTCCATTGCGTGGCTGGTGGAAATTCAAGCATTGACTTGAATGACCGTGATTACTCGCGGCACCTCCCGAACACAACAGAGAAGTGCCCAGTGGAAAATGCCTGTTAAACAGCTATTTTGTATATATTTGTTTCTGTATTCATTGTTTATTTCATATTCATGTTTAATGTTTGTTCATGTATGCACCAACCACTAAGGCAAATCCCTTGTAAGTGTAACTTACTTTAGCAATAAACCTGATTCTGATCCTTATCTGATTCTGAGGTGAATATTTTAAGAAATACGCTTATTCGCTTGCTTGGCTTGGTTAAATGAGAAGATCCATACTACTGTTACATCTGTATGCTACATATAATGTTGACGCGAGCAAGCAATTAGCCTAGCATTTAGACTAGAAGCAAGGGGGAAACAGCTAGCCTGGCTCCGTCCTAAGGTAAAAAATGTAAAGCTATCTAATTACATATTATATCTTTGGACAGAGCCAAAAGGACAGGCTAGCTGTTTTCTATCCCTTGTTTACAGGCTTTATGCTAAGCTAAGCAAATTTCCTGCTGGCTCTAGGTTAATGGTGGTATCAATCTCATCATCTCACTCTTGCCAAGAAAGCAAATATGCATATTTCACAAAATGTTGAACTATCCAAGTAAAGGTGGTGTGACTTACCCCATGTGCAGACGTTTGCAACAAAACAAAAAAACACACCAAACTGCAAGTACAAGCGTAGTCAATGACAGTAAATACTTGTTTCACTTTTCAGCCAGAAACTGCTGCACATAGGGTTATTGTAAGCCATTATATAGCACTAAAAGAAAAAGAGCAACCTGGGTGGTGATGGTGCAGTGGATATGACACATGCCTTTGGGGTGGGAGATCTGGGTTCAATTCCCACTGTGATACATCAACCAATGTGTCCCTGAGCAAGACACTTAACCTATAGTTGCTCCAGAGGCATGCGCCCTCTGACATATATAGCAATTGTAAGTCGCTTTAGCGTCAGCTAAATGACGTGTAATGTAATGTTGCAAATAGCTGTCAAGGTTAAAGCCATATTCTTTTTAGATCTACTCCACTACAAACTTGCTCTGCGTGAGAATGATAGTGAGATGATAAAGTAATTGAGTCATAACCATCCATCTCGTAGCCTCAAGCTGGCTTTTCAGTATATCACTGATCTCCATTTGGACCACAAACCAGAAGTCAGTTACTCTGCTGCTCGTCATTGATTTTCTGATGGAGTTCCGTGTGGTCTGCGAGACAAGATATCGTGTTGCTCGGCTTCCAATGGAGTGGGGTCAGATGAGTGATGACAGACATCGAGGACATAGATGTATGACAGGCTTTGATACTAGAATCTCTCCCGACAATCAGCCTGCGATGTGTGTGTGTGAATGCATACGTCAAGGATTATCAGAGCTAGTCTTTGATGTAGCTTCCTAGGGTGCCTTCCTTGTGTGCACACAGTTTTTTTCTGTTCTTTCTGTTTTACCTCTAAATAATGTGTTTTAGATAATGAGGCTACATTTTGGCTTTTTTACAACCTGTCTGATCGCCAGACTAAACTCTTAAACCCGTTTCTCTCCCCGTTGGACCATTTTTCAGATAACCCCCAATGGTGTTATCAAGCGAGATCCTTAAAAATGTCGATAAAAAAAGAGGGAAATTCCTCTTCTTGATTTCCTTTGAAGGGAATCAAGGGAAACAAAAAAGAACATGGACTTGCAGATGGCTGGGAAGATACCGACAATATGGTCTGTTCTGAGTTTAGTTTTACTTCTATCCCAGCACACTTCAAAAATATTAAAACAAGCACACTAGAGTTTATAACAGATCTTTTGACAGCAGCAATGAGGGAAATCGGATTACGGAGCTGCTCAAACAGCTAGACAGCCAACAAAATGTCACCAAACTGGACCGAAATCCACCCGATCATCAAATAACTACGTTGTTGATCGTGTGGGTAATTAATCAGGCGTTGCAACCCCCAAGGTTGGATTACCAACAAGGCAAAGTGAGTAAAGTCTGCAAAGTCTCGTGCCCCAAACCCAAGGTTCACAGCATGTCAATTGTTTTTTGTAATTTGATTAATAACAAGTGGCCATGTCTTATAAAGGGGTACTGTGTCCAAATGTTGTTTTTAGTGTAGTGGCCCAACATTTTTAACAAAGAGGTTCATCCACCCATTGCGACTTCCCTCATATTTAATGTCAAATGACTACCAATCTGGATAATTCTAAAAATCTGCCAGGGCGACCAGATAGGTCTTGCTCAATTCATAAAGTCTATGTTTAGCATTTGGGATATTGCCTAGGTCATACAATAATAACAAGAGTACAATAAAATCATAACTAATAGAAAATGATGGTCAGAACTATGAAAATAAGACCCAAGTTGCAAGAAACGATAATTGTACAATAAGAATCAATCCTCCCAACCAATAAAGACTTCAGAGGTACACATGACTACCAGTATAGGCGACTTAGCATTTGTGGTTGTAGCCATGAGCTAATGTTTTTACACTATAACTTGTGTATTTCTCTGCAAGGCAATAGATGGCTGAATATAGTTCTCTGCCTTGAGCTAATGAGGTCCCACCAGAGTCAACATTAAGACATAAAGCAGATGAATCACAATGCTCTCTGAGGAGGTATAAGCTCTCATTTCTGTCTTCACTTTCTTCTTCGTCTCACTTCAGTTCGCCACTGATATCCCCTACTCCCTCCCGCTGTTCTTCTTGTCCTATTTTTTATTTTTTTTTGTGAGCTCTTAATCAGCAAGCCTTGTTTAGCTCCTCTTGTCACTGTTGCACTCTGTCTTTGTCATGGGATCCATTTGATGTAGTAGGCACAATGAGATTCCTCTACATCTGGGTCAAGTTTCCGTCGGAAAATTAATTTTACATGAACCTATTTCTAGGGCCTCCCAACACACTCGAACACGCACGCAAGCACACGTGCAGACATACAGCTCCACACACACACACACACACACACACACACACACACACACACACACACACACACATTCATCACCCAACCAATCTGACCATCCCCCTATCAAGGAAAATGAAACAAGACCAGACACACACACACACACACCCACACACACACGCGCACACACACACACACAGTTTGCTGTTTAACTATGCAGGCATGGAAAGGCATCATGGATATTATCCTTCAGAAGCAGAGTAATCTGCTGAGGAGAGGGAAGCGAACAATTTGGATGTGTAGATAATTAAATCCTGGCCTGTGAGAAGACTAATGATGAGATTTTCTCAAAGCTGCTCTACCTTATCGTTTTCATATGTGCCATGAAAACAGCACTGACTGCGAATCAGGCCTGTGCTTTTATTCATCACTCAGCAGTTCACTCCCTGAGAGGAACTCTTCTGAGACCAGGGAAAGTCTCGATATAACCCGGCATGAACCTGATGCTCTGTCCCACAGCCAATGTTTAAGATGCACCAGCTCTATTACTGCTCCACTAAAATCAGACTCTTAGGTCTAATTATGTGAGGCTCTGATGGCCTGTAGGCACATTTGACAGATTGAAGAGTGTGATGGGGTGGCAAAAGGTTGAATTGGTTTTCATCATCTGCATGTAGTTTGCATACAGTAATGGGAAAATCAATACTTCAAAAAGTATGTAATAATTATGCCTTTTGTATTTACTTTTTTACCTTTCTCAAATATTTAAGAGCTTGCGTTTGCTCAAGTCTATCATCTCATTTGTTCCACATACAAATAAGATAGAAAACGGACTTGGTCCTCTGCACAAGATTTACATCTAACAAGAGGAATATTATCAGTTTAGGGTCTTTTTTTAGCTTTACAGAAATGTTTGTTCAAGGTTTTCCTGCTGCCACAAAACAGCATATTTTTTTAAATGAATGGTTTATGGATTATGTAATTTGAGGAAAGGCAAAAAAACGCTATTTTCCTGTGAATGAACCTTATTAGAAGATTAAATTGAAACACGATGCCTCCACTACATGCTGACATTTCTTTTACAACAAGATCCAAAAACAAGATAGACTGCTCCCAATCTGTTGTCTTTTTGTGGCTCAGTTGAGGATTAGGTTTCTTTTTTTTTCTCTTTTAATTCAGCCACAGGGAATGCCCCATTGCTATTTCATCACAACATTTTTAGATTGTGCTCAGTTCGGCAATGGGATAGTCTGGGCTATCTTTATTTGGTTCCTCATCACTATTGATCTGCAGCTTTGCAAGGGTAGAGGCATGGCGAAGTGGTAATCTCGGACCGGCTGATCAATACCACAGCATTACGTGATTCTTTGGGAAATTGTTTGCGGAAATGTCTTCTGCTTCCCCTACTTTTCCAGCCATTACAGTACAAAAGTCTCACACCGAGGGACATTTCTTATGTGGCTCCGTGAGGCTGTACACAGCAGCGCTTTGAGCTTAGTTTCATCCTCTGGGGACCATGAATGCGTGTACAAAAAGGTCATAGAAATCCATCTAATAGTGCTTAAGATATTTCAGCACGGACCAAAACGGTGGACCGAACGACTGACTGACATTATCATCACACCACTAATGTTGCTAAAAAATGAATAATATCCAAATGGTATCAGTCTTTAACTCATTTCAAGGACTAACACCAATGAGGTTTGTGCCAATAACTCAAATGGCATGAGTGATGGCGATTAATGAGAAAACACTCAATAACTGAGTAAATGAGTAATATCAGAAAAACGATTGCTCAATAGAGACATTACCTAAGTGATATGATCCTCATTAACCCTAAACCTGCAACATCTGTGGATTTGAAAAATGAATGCATCCAGCTGGTAGAAGACATCCAAATATTACAATTCAGTTATTACACTGCTCCATCTGTCAGGCTTGAATGGTGACTAAATAACTTCACCTTGTGGTTGACCTATGAAATAATGTTCACGATGAAGCTAATAGGTTATAAAACACTTTGAAAAAGCATCATCATCCATTCTGTGCTGATTGCTTTACTATTGACTTATCAGTCACAAGTAATTCTGCAAACCGGTTGGGTTTTTGTATGGCGACATGCCTCTAAAGCCCATATGGGAAATTACTCTTCTCTTGAAGAGAATAAAAATAAAAAACCCACAGTGGCTTTTTAGGCACATTCAAACCTCTCTGCTCTTGTCTGCATGACTTTAGTTTTAGCCATTTATCGGTGCTCCGCTCTCTGCTGTGAACAATGAGTCCTCTGCTGCCTGGTGAAACGAGCACATAGGGTATGGTGTTAAACCTGGCGACAAGTGGCCTGGCGGAATGAGAGAGACAGTGCTCAAGCTAATAGCATAGAATCCTGTATAACTCTTAATGTGAAATAATCACGTGCTACTCAACAGTAATTCACATAAAAGACAGAGGGTCAGATTTTTGTGTGTGCAGTCAGAGGTGGTATTTATACAGCGCAGCAACATGATGTATGGTTCTGCTGAGGCTCTGTCCAATGAGTATAGTGGCATTTGCATTTTGTCACATCACTTTTCAATAAAGCATTGCCAATGGCGGAAAAGGGTTGTTCTGTAACATGCTCAGGAACAGGAGTAAGCAGGATCTGTCATAACATTGAAATGGCACATCCGCCCATGTTTCACTGACAACAACAAAATGTAGCCACCAGAAACCTTCTTAAAAGGCTTGATTTTGCTCACAAGTATTTCCATTAATATGAAATTTACATTGATTGAATGAGTTGCAGAAAGCTGTATGGCAATTATGTCAAAAAACAAATCAGTTTAAAACTTTGTTGATGAGAAACCTGGATGTTTTTGGGAAAACAACAGAAACAATTATTAACTTGCACAACCTCTGCAGTAATAGTTCACAAAAAGTAATTAAGAGAGGGCGCACATTTACTAAAACAAGGACATAATTAGTATTCTTTGAACTCAAGGCAGGTAATACCAATTATAGCCTCAAATTGGTTAATTGTGACCTCAAACTACCTTCTTTCCTCAGTGTGACTCCCTGGCTAGTATTCACCTGACTGTATTAAAAAATGGATTGATAGATACAAGTTGTTTCTTGGCTGTGAAGAAACGGAAATGGCAACTACGATTCTGATTGCTTAAAAATTGGCAGGTTGACATGAGTTTGAGACAGAGGAAGGTTTGTGATTTCATGGCACATATCCCTTTCAGAAATAACCTTCACAGAAATTGAGGCTACCTATTACACTAATTGCTGCCGAGACGCTGTCATTGGAGGTATTCATTATGTCTTCTGCAGAGAAGCGAAGAGGGGGAGACAAAAGATAAACAGAGGTACTAAGGTGGTTGCAGCGTGGATAATGAGAGACCTCACAACTCAATATCTGTAGCACTGTCATGAGGAAAAACAAATCAAAAGGACTGACAAATGTTTAATAAGGTCTGGTCATCTGTTACAACAGAGGTTTGATATGTGGGGCTAGCTGGAAACATCCATCATTAGCATGGAAAGGGTGATTGTTGATAATGTCCCTAGTACTATATGAGTGTGATACTGTACTGCATATTATTACCGTAACTTCATCAGAGAGGTCTTGTCCTAGAGTCAATCCTCATTTATATTTCTCCTTAATCTATCTTACTAAAATTAAATGAGAATTCATTTTTTTTGGGGGGGGTGGAGTAATGCATACAGAAGAGAATGGGTGAGAGGGGGTGAAGAAGAACAGGTGATTATTGTGTGTGTGTGTGTGTGTGTGTGTGTGTGTGTGTGTGTGTGTGTGTGAGAAGAGGTAGAATTGGTTTAACAAGAAGTGGACACTGTTTCGGGGAGAAAAGGGAGAGAAATGAAATAGAAGTTAAAAGGCGTAAATGGATGCAGAGAGTGGATGGTGTGAAGGAGAGAGGATTAGAGCTGAAAGGTACTGCCATCCACAGAGACATTAGCTATATATAGGCCTACATAGGAGCAGTGGGCAGCCGCAGGAGCCCGGGGATTAACTCCGGTCTTTTTGCCAGTGCCTTTGGTCAAAGGGCACCGACAGTAGCACTAACCTAACATACATGTTTTTGGTGGTGGGAGGAAGCCGGAACACAGGTAGAACATGCAAATTGCATAAAGAAAAGCCCTGCACGGGGATAGAAAACAGACAGTGCTAACCACTGAGCCACCAGTTTCTGTATCTTGGGGGATACAGTCATTTAACAGGCTGTAGGGGGAGGAGCTATGGGGGGAAGGGCATTATGTAGTTGCAGTTGATGAGAAACACTGATGGGGTGATGGTTTCATGTAATCAGGTCATGTGACTTTATGCCAACATTCCAAACATTTGTAGCAAAATCCAAAATGGCAGCATATGTGGACAAAGACACTGGTAAGTGTTGTTATATTTTTTTTTTACGATTATTATATTTTAGAGTGATTTTGTTTTAAATAGTTTTTTAAGGACAGTTTTACATGTTCTTGTGGATATTTTTATTATCTTCTCACAACTTTGATAATCAGGCATTGAATGCCTGTATCCTGGGGGATACATTGCCCATATAAGGGTATTTAACAGGGCTGATCACTCACAGATATACTTATGTGTTGAGGCCTGTTCTCTGCAGATATTGAATAGGATAAAGGTGTGCAACATTGATTACTTTTTATTTTACTCTCAAATGTGTATTATTGATGAATTCACCAGTGTACAAATGTTTTCAGGGAATTTCTGCAGTCAGCAGACTCAGCAGTTTCTACAGTACAAGAAACAACTTCCATTGCCCATATAAAATATCTGGTGTGGGGCACCACAGGGAAGATGGTAGAATTAAAAATAAAACAGGAAAAAGGTGTAAGGTATAATAAAAAGAATACAATGCAAAATGTTACCCTAAATGGGCAATGTATCTCGGGAGATCATATTTTTGAAAAAAACATGAACTTTAGTCTAGATACATAAAAAAAATAGCAATGAATAATTTTTCCATCAAATGTATTCATGCTTGCCCCTTAATGCCCCTTAATGAGTTGTTCCAGCTGCACTTGATAGAGCCGTTCCAATAGCCAGTTGTCTGTGTTCAATCAGGCATCTCTAACTGCTGTGGGGCCTTCTTGCTGCTGTCTCTGTAAACAGAGTAAACTCTGTAGTACTGCTTTGCCCTGAAGCCTAGAATATAGTCACTGTCTGTGGTCTACCCCAAGTACCTTGCCTTCCTTCAGTGTTGGTTGTGTGAGTCCTCATATCAGGATATGAGGTAAGGTCATTAGCTGATTCCTAACAAGTGTCAACAACATTGGCAGAAAGTGCGATGACACCATTGCTGCTCTTTCAGTCCCAATAGACCCGAACCATTGTGTAGCCGCTAACATAAAAATCAGAGTAGACGAATGGCAGTTGATTTCAATTGTTTATTTCTGTTGTCAGTTTCAGCCGTAACTGTGACGTTTAAAGATACATAGTTAAACATGGTGGTCCGACCTGTCTGGCGTTTCTGCAGTGCTTATTTTCTGTACTGTGTTGCTTTGATAAAACCAAATCTAGTGTTACGAACAGCAACATCTCGCTGCCGATCGGACTGACTGCTAGTTTGGGTGATGTCATTTTCTGATGTCTGTGGCTCAGTAGGTAAATTAAGTCTCCAACCTAACGTTAGTGTTGACAGCTGTGATTATGACATGCCACGTGATCCATTCGTATCCAGTAGGGTATTAGACATATTGACACACAGACCCGTGGCAGTAACAAGAGCATTCCCACGGAAAACGAGAGCAAGCGTACAGAACAGAAAGGCGATTATACAAGTATGACAGGAAGAGCTTGTTTGAGGTGTGGTCCTGCTCCTGAACTTCTTTAATGTGTCTTATATCTCCCTGATGTATCTGTGTCCATTCCAGCAAACATGCATGCACATCACACAAGGTGGTGATTTAGTGCCACTATCTAGCATTTTAGCAGTTTCTTTAGTTTTAAGATTTTAAGTGGGATTCCTTTTTCCTACAAAGCACTTTCTGGAGGATGATACAAACACAGTTTGACATTAATTGTAATTGGCCTTACAAGATACCAGTTGGTAATAAGTGTTTGGATTGTGTCTTTGTACTTTCTTGCCAGCTATTGCTATTTTTGCCCAAGTGCCAGCTCTGGAGATAGTTGTTTTGCTGTCTAGGAGAAGCAAATGGAGATGAGAGCACTATACATTATGTCAGTCTATGGAAATTTGTTATAGACACAATGTCATTTTCTGAGGAAAAAAAAGAAGGAAATACTGTATATGGTAAATTGCGACTCCCCAGATTTATAACATGGATTGTGTTCTTGGACAGGTAATGTAAATGAAAAGCAGTTTTCCTGCTCTAACATTCACCTCATATCATGGTTGCCATATTGCATCAAGTTTATTTATCAAGATTTTTCACATCTGCAGTGGCTCTTTGCAGTATTAAAACATGCCCAACACTCTATTTCAATAAGTAATTAAAGTCAACTCATTCATCAGCTGCATAAACAAGCAGGTATTTTATAATGGAGATTAATCATAATTACAATAAAGTAATGTGGCTGTTGCAGGCTCACAACTCATCAGTTCTCAGCAGCCCTGAACATTTTTGAAATATCAGCACACACATTAGGCCTGCAAAAGACTATTGTGTGTGCTGACAGCAGTGGTGTAGATGTGGGTGATTGTTGCTGGTGCAGAGCTCAGACTTGATATATCGAATGAGTGATTTTCTGCACACACACATGCCAAGAGAATATGGCTTTTGGGGAGTAACAGGTAATGAGTTGATGCACAAGGTCTACGCTTTTCTGAAAATGAGGATATTCAGTCATTCAGAACTGAAGTTTCACATATTCGACTATTGATTCCCTACTGCCAGCAACACATTTCTCATGTTCTGGATTTCTCTAGCAAGAAACCAAAATGGGATACATGGGATTTACAGCCTATTGAGGTTTAGCTCTGAACTGGTTTTGTCGGATCAGCATTTTTATTTATTTATTTTTTTTGACCAATAAGAATAAATGAAACTACAATCACTCACGCACGCATCTCCTGAGCCCAGGATTTATGTTGATCACATCTCTTGCTTATTTCATGTAACAGTGCCTCTTGACTTTAAAATCCAGTGTAGATTTATGGATAACAGCAGTTCTTAACCTCTTGACCCATCCTGCATGCAGTCCTCCATCAGGAGAGGGTGCAGTAGGGGGAGGCAAAAGCCAGATCGGGCGAGGGGGATGAAGAGATACAGCTGTATCATTGCATTGCCCACGGCTCTGTGCATCGATCAGAGAACAGCTATAATAACCTTTCAAAAGCATGCTCCTGGCAAAGAAGGTTGTGGGAAAAAAAACACCTGCCTGAATTCAATTCGGTCACCTAAATAGACACCTAAATTATGTTTTAGTGGCCATGAATAAACACACTCTTTATGGTGTTTTATTGGTTTGTTTTGCAGTGAGAAGAGAACAATCTCTAATCTGAGTAGGGAAGACAGTTTAAAAAAGTACCTAACAAGCAAATTAAACAAAATTAAAGCCTAACACCGACATTGAGATGAATTAACACCTGTATGACAACGGAACACATGGTGGGAAATTGTGAAACAACAACAAGATGCGTAAAATGACAAGGGCAATAGATTCAAATAAAGTTCCAATGCAGCGGCTGATTTATAAGTTCATTATGAAAGGCTATGTTTAACATCCATCTTTGCTGCTTTCATATGCATGAACTGTTGCTCGCCTCGTCGTGCGCTTTCAATCAGGAATCGCTGCTCAGGTATGCGGCCTGCCGGGTTGTTTACAGATGGTGTCAAAGCGGAAAAGAAAGCAGAAGAAACAGAGAGAGAGGACAAAAACGAAGGATGATGGGAAAGATGTAAAACATAAAAAATGATATTGGAGGAAGAAAGAGGATTTGAACCGAACACAAATGCATCAAAAAATGTTAAAAGCCAAAGACAGAAGTAATAAAGTAGTTTGTGGTCTGAGCACAGATCGTCACTGACATAAAAGCCTCAATGCTAGTGTGAATTAGAATGTAATCTGTTCTTGTACTGCAGCTGATTATACTAGCAAATCAAAAAGAAAACAATGGAAAGCAAAGGTAAAGTAGAGTGTGAAGCACTGGAAGAAATTGGTCAAATTGTTGGCTAGGGAGAGTCATTATTTTCCATTAAGGTAAGACTAATGGTCAACTGTTCATTGACTAATGGACCCTGCTAAGACACAAACAGCGGGGAGGGTGGTTCTTTTGTTCCAGTGCTTTTCCAGGGGCCAACCAACCTTGTATTAAAATGCAAAAGAGCCGCCTGGCTTGTCTCAACCCCCTTTCTGCAGAGATATAACCCAGAATCTTGCATGTTTGATTCCCAGGCCATACAGGAAAGCTTCTCTGGCAAGATATAAATATCCCAGTGTGGAGAAGGCAGCGTGAACATCGTGAGGCTTGTTACAGTTCTTGGCCAAAGCTCACACGAGACATAAGAAAAGAGAGAAATAAGGCGGAAAATTGCATTACAGGGAGTAAATAACTCTTACGTCCGCAGATCTCGCTCTCTACCTCTCTCTTGCTCATGCAGTGTCAAAACAGTCAGTTTTCTAATTAAAGCAGTCTGATGTGTGATTACAAATCATTAGATTAGATACTGCAGAGAAAATTATTTTGTGGAAGCATTCCTACACACTCACACAGTATGTGCATGTTCCTGTTCACATGTGCGCTCTTTTCATCGGCAGCTGTCCTTATTGGGACGTTTTGGAAGAGATCAATAAACAATTATAGCTGTGTGTGTGTGTGTGTGTGTGTGTGTGTGTGTGTGTGTGTGTGTGTGTGTGTGTGTGTGTGTGTGTGTGTAGAACTGGTCAGGGTCATGGCTGAGAGCACCAGCACTTCACTTACCTACTATGTTTGTGTGTTCATAAATCCTGAGGTTGCCTGAAAAGTCCATTGAATTTGAGTATTTCCAATGACAGTGATGACAAACAGAAGGTGAAATGGAGTCAATATATTGAGTCGCTGCATGTGCCACAGTATTGATGACCAGTGTTGAGTGAGTTACTCGATTGTGATGAATTGCTCATGCACTCTCTGCTCCTTCATTGTACATGTAGACAGTTCCCCACTTCGGTGATGCAAAATTCAATTTGATTTTCAGTTGCCTCGTCGTCTGTAGCCCCCTGCTGTGTTCTGTGTCTCCTCTAACCATGAGTTGTCTTGTTGGCCAGCAGGTTCTGTGCTGGTACAGCGGGGTCTTCTGAGGCATAATGAACACTGACAGGCTGGCACCTCCAGATGGAAGTGACATCTAACAGCCCTCGCTTGATTTGCTTTAGTCTACCAAGCAAATCTATCTTCTCTTTCTCACCCAGTGTTCCTCCATTCAAGCATTTTGTTTTTCCCAAGCTGATCGTCTCCTGGTGTCAGCTTCAAATTTAACAGATAGATATGAGAGTGGTAGCTATCTTTTCAACAAAACAGCATATACAGCAAGCTTATTTCCCCAAATGTTAAAACTATTCCTTTAGACTATGAATTTAAACCTGCATTAATTGTTTTCTTTTTGCCACACAACCCTGACATATATCACTTTAAATTCGATATGGGATACTTAATAATAATTGATAAGTCTATATCCATGACCTTCCACTTCTGGGATTGCTCCGGTAATGCTGGAAATTCAACCGGATGTTCCTCTTTTCGGCCGGATGTCCATTACCATACGCTTTTCTTTGTGTTGGAATTTTAAACTCTGGTCGATTTACGAGGACTAGGGTCAACTGCTCCTTAGATCTCTGCAGGGTAAATGGAGACAGCTAGCTAGACTATCTATCCAATCTGAGTTTTCCGTTGCACGACTAGAAGTACATACGTTGAAGTTTCTTCCCGAGGCTATTTTGCAGCGGCACTGGGGCTCTGTGATGCGTTTAGCGCCACCCATGAAGATTGTGATTGGTTTGATGCTATGCCAATAAACCAGAGCATGTTTTTCTCCCATCTCAGAATGCTTTGTAGACAATGCAGAACTAATCCAGCAACATTAGCATTCATTTGGAGTCGTGCTCCTGTCCTCCTGATGAATATAAATCTAATATACAGTCTTGTTTTAGCTCAGTTTTTGGTATCCAACAACTCCTGAGAAAAATGCAGGCAGGTGCCTAATGTGGCTGGAAATGAGGTTGAAGAGAGCAGTTAGAGAGTGAACCAAACTGTAAAGTTGGGGGCTGTAAAACTACATTGAGTTGAAAGATGCTAAAACATTCAGGGTTCATACACATTTTAACCAACACTTTTCCATGACTTTTTGGCAAAATTCCATGACTATGTATTCCTGAAAATGTCAGTCGACATTATACAATAAGAATAAAAATCTGTGTTAAAGTTTACCCTCAGAGGTTTAACAATAAAATTAATGACAATTTAGGTAGGCACATTTACGTTCCCCACACCCAAATTTGGCTGTCAGGAAACATGACGCTGAAAAGTTTGCTGACATCCTCACACGATTTAAAAGAATAGTGGGAGTTTGCGACTTTTAACACGTCTTGTCTAGTAACATTGGAGATAGTCCCTTGTCTTGTGTCTTGAGTCTGACTCGTGATGGAAGAACCTGCAATTGGCGTAACGTTGGTCAATGTCGATGGAGGAGAGAAGAAGCTAGTGATGGTCATGCTCGAGCCTTCACGCGCAGCCACAACTGCCTGGTGCTTGGCGCCTTTAGCACGGCTAGTTCGCGCTGCTTCTCCCATATTAGAGATGTCAGTGATCTTACCAACATAGTCCACATCTCGCAGCTTTGAAGTTAGGGTTTTTAATTTATCAAAAACATAATCCCACTTAATGCAATAATCATACCCCGATTGCTTTTGTTTAAAGGCAACAGTGCAAATTGAGCCACAAGGCACATCAAGAAGAAGAAATATGAATGAATATAAAGTGGTGAGGGATATTTGCACAGTATATATCTTCCTCATCACTTTAATAGCCACTATTAGCTATTAATCCCACAGCGTTCCTTAACACTTTACACCTCCAAATCCATCCCCCCTCTTTCTTTAGGTCTCAGCATTTTCACCCACCTCTTCCCCCTCCCCTCTTCTTGTCCCTCTCCGTTTCTCCCCCAAAAAAAAAATAAAAAAAATCTGTATTTTCATTCCCCTCCAGTGCCGTTACTGCACTCCCCACTCTAGGGACTGCATATTAAACCTCGCCTCACAATCGATCTCAGATAAACACATTATGTTCCATCTCGAGCACAAAAATGCAATCCTGATCCTGCCATAATTACACTGTACACAGGGACGAAGCAAAATAACCACAGCCACAGTAACAAACCACGCTTCTATTATATCCAGAAGGTTTACCATTCGGGTCACAGTTGTTAACATAGTTGTTTTGCTTGCAAGACCAACTCAAATAATGATGCTTACGTTTATGCCAGTCCTGGTTTCATATATTTTATTTCCCCCCACATTTTGGGTGATGTGATGTAGAAGGTGCTTCATGTTAATTACAGAACATGTGGCTTTAAATGTTGGCCAAGAAGAGGGAGCCCTCCATCCTCAAAGCCAGCTGGAACCTTGGAGTCAGATCAAACGCATGCTGGTTGCAGACAGTGAAAACATGGCCTTAGATCACCAGCATTAAGTCATTCCCAAATACATAAAAACACGCAATATGTGCTTGTGTGTGTATGTGTGTATAAATATGTGCATGCATGTTTGTGTGCTCGCTCAGCCGAATAGAACTGTTAGTATTGACCGACACTCGGTCAATATCCTAGACTGATCTTTTTAGATATAAAGTTCACTTTCTTCAGAGAAAGAGTGTTGTGCAATGTTGCAGACGTGTGTCTTTCTGCACAACATCCCCACGTCATGTATGTGTGTTTGCAGACATGTGTGCATGTTGTTTTGGTGGGTTTGTGAGCCTGGGGGGCTGCAGCCTTGTTCCCACAGTCTGCATCCAGAAAGTGTTTGATCTAAACCCAAGGTTGTGAGCTTCACAGTTGGTCATGAGGATGAAGGTATCTGTGTCGACACACACACACACACACACACACACACACACACACACACACACACACACACACACACACACACACACACACACACACACACAAGCTGTTGATTCTAAATTTTTGAAATGTAGCTTTAACTACAAACTCTATGAACATTCAGTGTAACTGGTCAGAACTGGATGATAACAGCCCAGTCAGACTGAGAATAAATCATGCAGGTTCAGCAGCAGATTTATCTGAAGAAGTTTTGAATTAAATTCCAAGTCCTCAGATCAATATTTCTCGTCCTTGCTGAAGGAGATGGAAAAAGAGATAGTGTTTGTGGCACGGAGGCGACAGATTTAGAAAGACACAGAGATGCTAGAATTTGAGTTGGGCTGAGACAGAAACAAGACTTCTGTTAGTCTCCTCTTCCTCCTCACGGTGATGCCGAATTGGACAGAGTGGGTGTGTACATGATGATGTGGGAGTATATGCACATATGGCATATCTATTATCTGTTTACATAATGGGCATTTATGAATACAGCATTGATAATACAATACAGCACTGCAGTGCACAATATGAGTATGATGCACATTAATGATGGTATCTCAAAACATGGGATTTAACAAACCACAACATGAGAGCAATCACCGATACATTGCAATCTCTGTTTGAAGAAAATACAGTACACCCCTATTTGTTATTTAATGAGCAGAAATCAAACCCATAGTGTACCAATACTAAAAGACCTGAACATTTCTTCCACCATTACCAACCCCTAATTGCTAGCTGGGCTCTTCACATACAGTAGCATGGCTTGTTTACCACCAGCTGATACAAAGCGGCCACAAGTAAAGGTGACCCTGCTGAGACAGCTCTCTACCTCCCAGGGACTTTATGGTGGTAATGCCACAGAGCAGGCTCACTGTACAGACCAGACAGAGAGAGAGAAAGAGAGAGAGAGAGAGAAAGAGAGGAATGGTGTGCTACCTCACAATTTCCAGCTACTCTTATTTGTGCGGATTGAACCAAGGCCAGCTGTGAGAGGAAGGAGGTAATTTAAGCACCTGTGGTGGATTGAAGACCTCTTGTTTCTCTTCCATCATCCTCTCCCCCCCATCTTGTGTTATTGCTTTCTTTCTGTTCTATTTTCCCCGCAGTGGCTATTTGTGTCTGCCTCTCATGGACCCGTCTCTATCTCATGAGCTGAAATGATATGTACCCTCATATACAGCAGAGCAAACTGTAAGTAAATAGAAAGTCCCAATGGGGAAAATGCTATACAGTATATACCAAACAGATCTGTTGCTGTTGTCCACGGGGAAGATGGGAATAAGAAAAGTTTGAGATGACATAGCCTCTTGCTGGCTGGATTCAATCTTTAGACAAAAACTTTGCTTTCTGCTTCACTGTCTGTGTCAGACGTAGGAAAGAAAGTGTGAGCAGCTGTAAGGGGCTTAAGTGACTGACACAGGCAGAGTGCTGCAGAGTGCTAACACTTTGAGGGTGATATTGAGAATGTGGGAGCATGAAAGCTAGATTAAAGGCGACGGGAGTATTAGAAAAGGAAACTGACAAGAAATAATTAGGCCAAGCCTGTCTCTCTTTATACTGTATTTGCCTTCTCTGTGTTTTCACTTGTATGTGCTTGAGAATGTACCGTATGCATTTGTGTGCTTGAGTCTGTGCATCCTTTTTTGTGTGTAATTGTGCCTGTGTGCACATGCAGCCTGCATATGATTAATGATGAATGCAATCTGCATTTGCAGAGCAAAGTCTTTTAAATGCAATATTCTAGAAGATAAATGAGGTATTATCTTTAACTGTACGCAAATCTTTTCAAGAAAGAAACCTTAAAATATGGATTAAGGCTTTAAAAGGAAACTGAAGACGAATTAGGCTTTATGAGCCATACCACAAAAGAAAAGGAGGTAATACAGGTTGTGTTGGATGCACTAAAATAAGAGTAATATGCTTTATGTAAGGCCCCTTTATACATGCATAATTCATACTCCGTCCAGAAGTTAGAGAAATAAATGATTAGGTCTATGCGTCATCTCTGCCAGACAGCACCCATCTGTGCTTCGATGGGCAACATTACATTAGTGAGTGTGTGTCAGTGTAGACTGGCGTGTCTGAATTTGTGCAAGAGGGAGATTGAAAGAGCGAAAAAAAAAAGGAAAAGCAAGAGGGAACATACTGCCAGTGAGCATGCACAGATTGAGTATATTGTGTTTTTTTTTTTTTTTTGCAGGTTTCCCTTAACAGGGAAGATAGTCTAGATGCAGCTGGGTGTGAGGCGCGTTATTAAAAGTTTTGCAGGCACACTGGATAGCTGTCAGAGCCCATGCCAATTAATGCCACTTTAGGTGTCAGTCTGGTAGGCAGGAGAGACGAAAGGCAAGGAAGCTGAGAGGAGCACCATGAGAACCCTGCTGACGGAGCCTTCCTGCTCAGCTGAGCATCCTACAAAGCATCTGCTTGGCTTGATACAAATAGAAGCAGAAGTCTTTGTTTTAACCACATGACAAATTTGATTTCATTCATATAGGCTGTATCTATACGTCTGAGAGGAGAGGAGAACCCATTATGTCACCTCTAAACAAATCCTCTCCAGCTTTGAATTGCTATTTTCTACCTGGTAGGCATTCAGTTTAATTGAACTGCACAAACAACATCCAGTCAAGAAAGATACTCAAGTGCTGTCCTTCTGATGTATTGGCCCATATTAGCTTTCACAACCTTTTTCAATATTCTTAGTCTGTTAAAGGCACCGTATGGAGTTTTTGACCTGTAGTTGTTCTGTGGAGCGATGTTTTGATTAGGTGGTGCATTTACTGTTTGTAGTGTGCTTTACTGTTATGTGCACAAGGCTGCACACCCCCATGCTTGTGATGTAAAACCCATTTCTGCAGGAAGCAGATCGTAATGTGCTGTAAAAGGTTGCAGTACACCAATAAAAAAAAAGAGGAAGTGTAAACAATGTAGCTTTTAAAATATTCAGAAAATGGCTTTAGAAACGTTTTATTAGCCTACACCTTCAGGGGAAACTAAATGTTGACAATGAAAACTCTTTGTTGACAATGAAAACTCCACGTGGTACCTTTAAATCCGTCTTAATCTGTTAAAAGGACAGATGAGAGTCACAGAGAGGATTATACCAGTAATAAAAGCAAGGGTAAAAACTTAACTTTTACTTTGTACCATATACTGAGCTACCAGTATGTACCTACCAAGGAGAATGTGCCAATAAAACCAAATACCAAACCATTAATACGTAAAGCCAAAGCTTCTGCTTTTTATTCAGAACGCTACAAAACACTAAGCAAGACATTGTAACATTGACACACTCCTCATTAATGAAATATCTTAATGAAATATCTATCTCAATAGCACTGCCATTTAATGCAAAATCACCGCTTAAGACTACAAACTTCTTTTTGAGCCATTAAAACACTAATAATAAATATGAGCTCTCTTATATTGAAAATTAATGCAAAGGTTAGCCTTGCTAAAAGATGAAGAGGAAGAGTGAGGGTAAAAAGAAATAAGAGCAGGATGAGTAATGGCAAGGATAACAAAAACATGTTGGGGTAGACCATGGGTCAAGGATCGTTTGTTAATGAGTGCGGGCAGACAGACAGCAGCCTAACCTTTTAAAAGAAGGGTAGACTGAGTGCTGCTTTTACTGCAGTTCAACATAATGCTGCAGTACTCATTAAATATAGTATGTTCTGTTGAATGCACAAGTCGCAGAGTAAACTGTGGTTTCACACTATTTCACTCCTCTGGACATTGTAAAGAGCTGAAATATTAACAGGGTCATAGACACTTGAGGGGGAAGCGTACTTGAACAGTGCAGGCAGATGTGTTTGTATTATATGACTCACATTCTTGAAACAGAAAGTTTTTTAATGTGTTTTTTTATTTACACTACTGTAATCCTGTATCCTGTGTAGAGAAACAAATTGACTGAATTTGTATTGATGGAGAAAATGGTCTCTAACGGATGAAAGGTTACGAAACCAAGACACTACTGGAATCAATTCAGCATTGTCTTTGTTCCAATTATGCCGAGCCTTCAGGAGGTGAGACACAGATTTGTCCTCAGGCTGTTAGTTAATTTGTAATGTACGTTTAGTGATACGATAAGAAACACACTTTAAACTGTGAGTGGTCTCAATTAAAAGCTTTCCAGCTGTCAGCTACCCCTTAAAAAAGCTTATTTCTTCAATATATTGTGATTATAGCAATTAAACATGAGGTAATGTTCCGTTGCTTGGGCAGTTTTGTGCCCTCAAATATCCCTGTTTGTAACATGGTTTTCATAGTTTCCTTTAGTATGGCAGGTTTTTGTCTTCACAGGTTAGCAAGAGACATTTGCTTACATAATGGAAACTGATTCAAGATTATCTGTATCTTGTCAAAACTAGTCAATGAACTACAGCTACTGTATACAGTGTTTTTAGCCATGCTAGGTGGCACAGCCTGAGGAATGACAGTGAGTATGTTTACATGCACACCAATATTCCACTATTATTCCGAATATGACAATATTCCGAATTTGATACAGGATATAACAGCATATTTCGGTTGTATATTCCGAATAAGGCCTTTTTCCGAATATAGCATTTTCCGATTAAGACGTGGGATATTCCGGTATTATTCGTGTTTTAGAGGCCTTCTTTGGACATGTGTACAGCGCATTTGGAATATACGTCTTAATCAGGGTTTTTACCGCAGTTTACGGCCTCTTGCCTGTTTACCGCTTATGGTCAGCTCTGTGCATTGCTATGGTTGCTGTACACAAACCAACCAGCCGATAGTTTGCAAGGCTGCAGACCCGATAAGAAGGAGAAACACAGCTACTTTTAAACATTATCAAAGACTCGGATATCAACAGGTTTTTGGGTAGCGCACACATCGCTAAGCCGACCTTTTCAAGAAGTTGGCTGAAGGAATGAAAGAGGGACGCTGTGTTCGCACTGTCCAACAAGTCCACCACCGCTGGTAAACTTTGAAAGAATCTTATTTTTCACATGTAAACAGGAATATAAGAGGAATATTCACTTTCATTAGCCATGTGAACAGCTTAGTCGGAATATCTTTTGTCTCTTTTTTTTTCGGAAATAAGGGCAAAAAACGGAAAATGATGTGCATGTAAACGTAGTCACTGATAGTCTGTTGGTCAGTCGACCACATCCTGAAATATCTCACCTCCTAGGCTATATGATGGTTTATTTGATCGAATTTTTGTACGAAAATCCATTGGTCCCCAGAGGAGGAATCCTATTGACTCTGCCGACTTTTTTCTCTAGCACAAACATGAGGTTCACATTTGTGGTTTTTAGTGATGTCTCAACAGCTATCATATGGATTGCCTTTAAATCTTGTACACACATTCATGGTTCCTAGATGATGAATTCTACTGACTTTGGTGATCCCCTTACTTTTCCTCTAGCTATGCATGGGGTTGACATTTGTTTTTAGAAAAGATCTATTTGATGGATTGCCATGAAATTTGTTAGACATTCATTCATTGTAATAACTTTAATCCCAACCAAATATTGACATTTTAATTAGTCCAATTCTTTGGTTTATGACCAAATAACCGCAAAGCCAATGACATTCCCATCAGCCTCGGCAGTATTATTGCTTATTAGCAAATGCTAGCATGGTAAACAGAATACCTGCTCAACATCAGCATGTTAGCATTGTCATTGTAACTAAAAAAAGACCGCTGCACAAAAGTACAGCCTCACAGAGCCTCTAGCATGTCGGAAGACTCTAGTTTATCAATTCAGCCAAGCATTTCAAACTGCAGCTACTAAAAGTTTAGATAGAAATAGTGAGAGTCTTGAACTTTTCAAGAGTAAGGTCATATTGCCTGAGCAAAATCATCTCACTTACTGATTTCAGTCTGCTTCACCAGGTTGTTTGGACATTAGGATTAATGGTCAACAACTGCATCTTTCCGTACAGCAGCAAACTTGCTGCTGTATCATAGAGCAGACAGTATATTGACTTCAAATATTAATAAATGTGAGGACCTATGGTCAATAGAACATATTGTATAGCATCAATACTGGAGCCACCTCTGAAGAGAAATTCCATATTTGGATATGTACAAATAACAGCCTTGTGATGAATAATAAATCTGTTTAGCTACAATCATTAGTTTTTTTGTTCTCTTTTAAAAGCAATTACTTTACGTCCAACAGTCACTCACAGGACAACCCTGGACCTCTGTTAAAAAACTAAATGGCAGTGAATTATACATAACCACAAGTTCATTACCATAAATATTGCTGAAAGTAATTATCTCCAGGCTATTAAAATTGGAATTTAGTTTTTGAAATGTTATTCTGTCAAATGTTGTGTTCAGTATTTGTCGATTTGAAAATAACTAGGGTATAAACATAAAGTGGAAATGGACAACATCCTTCATCTAACTATAATGGAGTAACTTCTTATATCTGTCATCCTAATTCCGACATCAGTACACAGGCTCTGATGTAGGATCTAATCTTATATGAAAGCTCTTATTGAAATCTAGCTGGCATGTTAGAGTAGAGAGAATGGAGGCGAATGAAACTGCTATTTGGAGATAAGAAGAGAACACTATTATATGCATTATAAACAACATCCATACATTGCTAGTACTGGTGCTTGGCCTTATACATGCAATAATTGCAAATGGCTCTGATTTACTGAGCATTATGCATAAAGCAGTGAGATAGCCCCTCATGTCTCTTTAAAGGTTAGAAAGTTCAAATGTTAAATATGCAAGAATGACTTAATGACTATGATGAAGGGTTGTTCAAAGCCTTTGAAGTTTGTCATTTAATTTTTAATGATTTCTTTCTACTTTGGCCTCAACTAAGACACTTGAGTTTCTTAGTAACAAAGTGTTCTTAGTGTGCAAAGATGAGTTTGACCAAATGAAAGTTAAAGGAATAGTTTGACATTTCAGGAAATCCATATATTCGCTTTCTTGCCGAGAGTTAGATGAGAAGATCAATACCACTCTCATATTTGTACGCTAAATGTGAAGCCAGCAGGTAGTTTACCTTAGCTTAGCATGAAGACTGGAAGCATGGGAAAATAGTTAGCCTAGCTCTGTCTGAAGTGGGAAAAAATCCACCAGCACCTCTAAAAATCACTAATTAACATGTTTGTTTAATCCATACAAAAACTGACTATAAGAATCCCCTGCTACCATCCTAAGAGTCCTTCCAATTGTCTGAAAAACTGAAGTGAACTTGGTGAGATCGACCCTCGGAGGTCTGAGGGAGTGAGTAAACTCTTCACCCACAGTGCATTGCAGTTATGCCTTTGGTGCAAGAAAATACATGCATGGTTAGGTGGCAGTCATGTACAACCGCTAAAACTCCTGTTGCTGACCACCAAAGGAGAAGTTGTTGTAAATTGAATAAATACATTACGATTTTTTTGTTTCCTCGTTAGCTTGATAGTTTACTGAAACATGAAGGCTAATATAACTACTGTCAGTTAAAGTGGCCATATTATGCTCATTTTCAGGTTCATAATTGTATTTTGAGGTTGTACCAGAATAGGTTTACATGGTCTAATTATCAAAAAACACCATATTTTTGTTGTACTGCACATTGCTGCAGCTCCTCTTTTCACCCTGTGTTCAGGTTTCTGTTTTAGCTACAGAGTGAGACATCCTACTTTTGTACCATCTTTGTTGGGATTCGCACATGCGCAGTAGCTGGGTAAGGCTCGCTATTGCTAGCTAGCTGTTTCTCTAACTGCAGTCAGTACAAGGCAGGATTAGCTGGGAGACTTCTTCTAAACGAGGGCACACTTCCAACTTTGCGTGGAATACCTGCAGAATAGGGACATGTAAGTAGTTCTTTTGTAGATTATGGCGAACTTGTGTGTGTTGTAGCAGTGTTTTGCCATTGAGAACGAGGAGGCTAACCGCTAGCATGGTTTAGCCCCCTCGTTTCGGCTAGTGATGTAGAAAACCCTGCAGATTTTGAACAGCTCACCCGGAGACTGAAGGCAGGATACATTCAGAAACCTGTATCTCACTCAAAACAGCATGGATGTTTTTTTTTCAAGTTTGTATGCGTGTGGAAGCACCAGACACAAAATAAACCCCAAATCCCAGAAAAAGTGATTTTTTCATAATATGGGCACTTTAATATTGACTTTATACTTTTTATTTACCAGATATCGTATGTGTAATTTCTTAATTCCCTACATTATCTGTAAATGCATAGAAGAAATTCTGTTTTAGTGAGATCCTAAGCATTAATATTAGTCATGATACAGATCACAAACTTTCTAAATCAGAAACTCATGCAGCTGATTACCAAGCCTCATTGAAATGAGTCTGCAGGTATTTATGTGTAAAAAGCAGTAATAAAGTAATAATACTTATAACATTTGGATAGCGCCTTTCATACAAGTTAGGCCTACTGTACAATAGGCGCTTGTCCCTCCCTCATTACCACCACTGAGGTGCCCTTGAGCAAAGCCCTTAACCCCAACCGCTCCAGTGGAGCTGCTCAGTGGCCAGCAGATCAGACTGTGGTTGTACTGGGCAGCTTCCAGGTATGAATGTGTAACTGTGTGAATGTGACAGGTCATCATTGCAAATGAGAAATTGTTCTCAATCGACTTACCTGGATAAATAAAGGTAAAAAATAAAGAAATAAAAAAAACAGAAACTGACTTAAACATAAAGGGGGGGGGGATACAATGCCATGATTAATGGAAAAAAGATGGATGATAAAACACAGCAGTAGCGCTAAGCCTACAACTGGTGGTCGATCCGTATAGTGTGGGCTGAAAGTGAGGGTAGGAGGGCATGTTGAAACACTAATGAAATGCAGCTATAGTCAAGAAACGATAAGCCAAGCTAACCATCTCCCAGCTCTTCATCTTTAGTGTACAGGGACAGACATGAGAACCACTGAGTGGTTTTGATTTCTCAGCAAGAAAAACCCATAGTAGTCCCGTACAGGCTACCACCTCTTAACAAGAAAGGGAAAAGAACAGAAACTTGAAAAGTTAGCCAGATTTGTGAGATATTATAGAAATGTACAGACATATTGGCACTAGAGACATATAAACCAATTATATAAAAATAGTTCAGAGTTATTGAGGCAGTTTGCTAAGGGCTATGATAGCAGAGGGTGCCACTCTCCTGCTGTAGTGAGCTTTGTTACAGATCAAGGATATCTGCAACAGGAGGGGAGGATGATGAAACAAGGGCTGAGGGAGTATCGGGGTGGAACTTTATCAGTTTCATGTTCACTGTACATTGTTTATTTTGTGGTTGATTTGAGTTTTGATCTAGCTTATGCTCATACAGGACAGACATGTTTACTTTTGAATATATTACCACAGAGCAAAGTTTAATGAGTGCTGTTTGTATGCACAGTAATTTTCCTTTGTCAAGTCCATAGCAATGAATTACACCTGTTAGCACAGCAATGTTTAACGCAGACAAAAGATGACTTTTGCTTCCCTGTACTGTACTGTACTGTTTGTTTTTCAGTTTTATGTATTATTGTTTGACATTTATCTTAGTATTGACATTCAAACCCAGATCCATCCCCTTTTAAGGCCACAATACTAACGCTAGTCATGTTTCCATCTAATTGTCAAGCGAATTTTAAGCAAACTTTTAAAATGTCGCAAAAAAGACGAGAAAAAGAAAATGTGAATTAGAAGCGTTTCCTTACCTGGTTTAGAGCAAATAAACTAGACTACCCAAAGCGTAGTTTCGTCACAAGTTGACGTTACGCATGGTTGTAGATTGCAAACCAGCTTACTAAATCAAAGAGTTTAGAAGCTAAGTTCTTTGGCGAAATGAAGAGAGGTGATATTGTACAAGTTGGCCACCTGTGCAGAATACAGAGTTGAGCAGAGACATTTGGTGTCAGCGAGACAACCGTTCACCGCTGTGTATACGCGGTGTGCAGGGCCATACGATTCAAGCTGTTGAACCAATAGGGGTTAAGCGCAGTGTTGGGAAGGATACTTTCAAAACGTATTCCGTTACAGAGTACAGAATACATGCCCAAAAATGTAATTTGTAACGTTACTCAATCTGAGTAACATATTCTGAATGCTTGGATTACTTCCACATTGAATTGCATTTTATAAGTAGGAATGCGGCCATCACATACAGCTTACTAAACAGGCCTATTCTGGTGTGTTCTTCTGTTCCAACTGGCTGAATGTGTACCTAAACAAGCAGATAGATTTTTATATTTGTAGTCCCGAACTGCATACTACAAAAATCTAACAGCAGTCTAAGCTACCATGAGCTAATTTCAGCTAACGTTAGATAACATGTCAAACGGGGCTAGTCTTTCAACGGCTCTGGGGCTAGTAAATCAGCATGTAGGAGAATGTAAAGTCGCACGTCAACTATAAAATAGCAAGGTGACCAGTAAAACTACAGCAGACGACTACCCTTGGCTAACAATAACTTACTTTAAGATGCTTCTTCAGGTTGGAGGTGGAGTAATTTGGACGCTGAAAGGAAGTTGTTTGCTGGCAAGCAGAAGTTGCACTGCAGTGCACAGTTATATTTCGTTCTCTCTTCTCTTTCTTTAATGTGAAATGCTGTTTGAATTTCCAAGATAGAAACACATTTCTGCCCTGGCTCTGTTGTGCCTGTTCCGGCTCCATCTCTACCTCTATCAGTTATCACGCAAATAGCAAATGTTTTCGTTTTCATATTGGGGCTTCTGGGAAATGCATGGAGTTGCGAGAGTGAATAAACCCGTGAAACAGAGAAGTATCGTCATGTAATCCATTGATTTCAACAATGTAACTGTATTCTAAATACCAACTATTCACATTGTAACTGTAACAGAATACAGTTACTCATAATTTGTATTCTGAATACGTAATGCCGGTACATGTATTCCGTTACTCCCCAACACTGGTTATGCACAACGTACTTCCGCATTCTGCAAAACAGGTGTCATCACATCCGGTTCAGGTCCGCTGTACCGCGCTTCGTTGAATATGGCGCTGTTTTACTCTAGATGCCTTCAGGAATTACCCAAAATTAGCATAACTGATGTCCATCGCATATGCAGGTTGCCATCTAAAACTCCTGCCACCAAAATGGACAAGGGGTTTAAGCTATACGCCTCCTCATACATATTTGACTATGAAGGTTTGTATCTGTTAGCGATAGCTCATGTTAGCATTCCCGAACAGGAATAATGCAGTATGTCACTATGGTAGCTAAGCTAACGATAACATTAACCTACTAATCTGAGCTGATAGAAAAAAATGTCAAGCTCTGCAAATTTATGATTGCTAGCTATAGACCTACATAATCACGTTGTCACTTTATTTTTCACCAGTATCAAACAAAGACAGACTGACTGGTGCTGTCAGCATCAGGGCAGCTAGTCACAGATATATGAGGAAAAACTAGATGCCACACAGCCTGAGAGTAACGTTAGGGATGGGTTGGGTGTTCTGTTCGGGTTCTCAATCTGTTCCAGTTCAGGGACAGTATTTATCAAGCCTCTCAGGGTAGGAGTAAGTAAGAGTGGACTAATCAGTGATCATGACCGGGTCCCCTTGACTGTCTAATCACCATGGACAGACTTGCAGGAGCTGCTTTAGTCTTGAGACGCTTGGTAAATGCATGCACAGTTGTTCCAAGTTCAATGTTGTTGTTTGTCTACTTAAAAGATGTGTATAGTGAGGTTACTGGGGTATAGGTGACTCTGATTGGACATCCTTGATTCTTGAGTGCCATCATTCCATGTTATTCATAATACGTCCTATAAAAATACCTCTATTACAGCATGAACAAATTCTGTTATTGTGTTTGTTGTCTTAATGCCATTGCCAAACTTGCCCCAGCAACCTAACTAGACTGTTACTCAAATCAGTGGCATCTGTTTGAACCACTGCTCAAATATGATACATTAAAGTTCAACCACACTCTTAATCTGTGTCAATGTTTGTAAAAATTTCTCTCCATATACTTTTGTACAGATAGTGCTTCGGGATTCGGACCCTGTCATCCTCACATCAAATCGGTGCTCATGTGTAGCTGGCACTGCAATGTGTAACCACACAGTTGCTTTGCTGTTTCAAACTGCACACTATTCAGAGTTGAATGTGCAGGTTGTGCCACCTGAGACAGAGCAGCAATGGCACAAGCCCAGAACAACTGTAAGTGTTTAGACACAATTCCTAGGCCTAATACTCCTGGCATTAGTGATATTTAAGTATACATATGTATTAGAATAATCTGTCAATGCAGTTGTAATATGGCACATACTTTGCCAGATTAGTTAGTTTTTTGTGGGGGGGTGGGTTCCTTCCTTTTTTTTTATTGTCTCCTATTGTTAAGATTGTATGTTGTTTGTCCTTTTTTTTGTCAGGGAATGAAACCTGGGCCAATAAACAAAACAGTCATCACCAGACCAAGACTCAACCGGCTCACGGAAGGAGGAGTCAGGTGAGGTAGTGAGCTGCTAATGCAATTACTGCATCATACAGTCTACATATGTCTACATACACACACACACACACACACAGAGAAACCTCTAGCAGCAACTATGGGCATCAGTGACGAGAAGACCCTTTTTGAGACAGCTTTTGGCTTAGCACAAAGGGGGAGTGTGCTCTCATACCAGCAGCCTGTATTGCCCACAAAGTCAGTCAAGATGCACCAGGATCCTCCACCTTACCCACCGCTGCCTATTGGGAAGTACAGGCTTGCCCCGACAGACTGTGTGCATGTGTGCACTGAGGAGGAGCACTTCCACCTTAAAAGCTTGAATGTCACACTGGACATGGCCTATGAGATTGAGGCAGCGACAAGAGAGCAGGCAGCAGACCAGGAGTGGCATCAGCTCCGCAGGCCTAGGATCACCTCCTCACGTTTTAGAGAGGTGTGTTTTGTGAGGGGAGTGAGCGCTGCAGAGTCTCTTGCAGAAAGAATCATCAAAGGAACAAGGCAGACTGCAGAAATGAGAAGAGGTGCAGACATGGAGTTTGAGGTGGCAAGGGAGTACTGCCGGATGAAAAATGTCAACTACACACCCTGTGGCCTCGTCAGCCACCCAGATGCCCCTTGGCTAAGTGCCTCGCCAGATGGCTTGATTTTTGATCCATTTGCACAGTCACCGTTTGGACTGGTTGAGATAAAGTGCCCTAATGTGAAGAACTATGTGGACTGTAAATACTTTCAAATGCAGGATGGCACTTTGGCTCTCCGTGAAAGACACTCTTACTACTGGCAGGTGCAGGGTCAACTGTTGATCACTGGCCTGCAATGGTGTGACTTTGTGATTTGTGCTCAGGAAAACATGCTGGTGCAGCGTATCCAGGTTGACCCGGAGGTAAAAGCAGTCATCAGAGAGAGGGTGGACCAGTTTTACTTTAAAGTGTACATGCAGAAGTACTTGTCTGTCTCCAAAAGATCTTACTGATCGATGCAGGATAAGTCAGGTGGGGGCCTTTGTATAAAGAAAAATGAAATTACCTGCAATAAACTTTTGTTATTGTGAGAAGCAGGAGTAAATAACATTTCATGCCTTTCAGCTGAATTTGGAAAATGTATTGGCTTATTTCACTATTGTATTGTTATATTACATAACGTATTCACCTGTTATTTGTGTAATTAATTATGTCATGCTTTGTTTAATTTTAAATTATTTGGGTCTTCATAACATACAGGGGGGCCATACAGAACTACATATTAGCCACAGCATATGCCTCACAAGTGTTTAAAGTAATTACACCACACACAGGTGCCATTTACTTAATGTTGTCTATTAGTTGACAGTAAAATATGGTTCAGATTTTTCAAGCAAGGTGACTTTTTTCACAGTTCACGTTTGTCATTCACATCTAGAAATGAGACCATAGCCATTTTCGAGGGGCTCTTACAGGCAATTTCACTGTTGGAAGGATGTTCTTTAGGTCAGTCAAACTCTTTATCGCCAAATAAGCAATATTTGCATCAAAAAGTTACACCATAATTGTTATATAAATAGGTGCAGTGTATTTTAATAATAAACACAGAGGAAGGAGAAAAAAAAGATTTTTTTTCAGATTTATTTGTAAGTGACAAAAATAATTAAATCATTCCATATACAATTTGTCTCATGGTGACTGTATAAAAGATGTTTTCAGATTTCATATACAATATTTTACTGTATGCATGGTTTGATTTCATACATTTTACTACAAGAGATAGAGAGGGGGACAATTAATGAACAGTTGGCACTTTGACAAATTAAACCACTCAAAGTCAAACATATAACTTGTATTGCTACATAAACATGTATCATGGAATACATATGTCAAATCTACATCAGAGAATCCAGTTCTTGTTGAAATTGTTATATAGTGTTATTGTTTATCATAAAGAGAGACAAATGGAACAGAATTGAGGGAGGTCCGTTGGCAGTTTAGCGAGCAGATCTGAGACAAGAATATTGACCATTCAGTGTACAAGTATCTAGAGAGACTGGCTCAGTGAGGTTAACACAGTTATTTGGCCCAAGCCTTGACCAGTGGCTTGTTTTGATAGTTTGTTAGTAGGCAGGCTACTGCATAAAGCTGGTTGATACTGCCCCAAATGGTCAGAGGGATAATAGTGTCAAACAGTTTGTTCTCTTTGATGCGCCTAATTGTCCTCTCCACATGTATCCTTAACCGTGCAATGTCCTGAGCGCCCAGCACTTCGCCATGAGACAGCTGTGACTTTTTACTCAGAAAAGGTGGTCTGTAAACTTTGCAAGGCACTAGGTCGTCAATTCTGAATCCCTTGTCTGCCATTACAGCCATATCTTTATCCAAAAGAGGGACAATGCCAGATTGCCTGAACAATTCTTTGTCACTGATAGAGCCGGAATACAGTGAGGAAATAAAAGTAACAGCACCATGTGGTGACACACCAATCATTCCTTTCAGGGTAGTATGGGATTTATACTGTGAAAACATCTCAACACTCGGCATCGTGGCGCTAATTGTCTCAGGAGACATCCATATCCGAACAGCAGCCAATAAGATGTACAAAAAATTTACCCAGGTTTTGATTATCCTGCTGACGGTGGACTGATGAATGCTGAAACGATCACCCAGATCTTTCTCCTTCAGACCCAGCGACAGGTACACCAAGAACAGGAACAGTTCATCAATCATTGCAAGGCATCGGCTCTGATGGGGGGTGGGGAGCAGGGGGAACAAGTCTGTTGTATGTGGTTTTCACAGGACAGAGATGCTACAAACAGGCTATAATGATCTTATAAATTAAACTAGCCAACAGTATACAAAGAAGTTAAAATGAGCTCAACCTTAAACATCTACAGCAGTAAAATGCAACATACACACTAGTGCAGCAGTAATATTAATCCATAAACATCCTATATAATAGTAAAACACTGACAGGGATCATTTTACTGCACTATGAGTATTTTCACTTTTCATACTTTAAGTACATTTTTCTGATAATACTTACATACTTTTACATAAGTAAGGTTTTGAATGCAGGTAGTGGAATATTTTCACAGTGTGGTATTAGTGCTTTTACTGAATTAAAGGATCTGAATACTCTGCCCACTACTGTGCGTGTACATATACATTCATAAATGAATGGATTTGAACACAATCTAGGTCTGCAAGAAAGTCATAACCACAGAGGTATGCAAGCTAAGTATGACAATGGTGGTATAGAATCTGATGTCGTCATCCGATGCTAAAAACCTTTCCAAGCCAAACAACTGCTTCAGTGTAACTTCTGCCAGCCTCTTTTGCAGCCCCTCCATCACCTGCTGCTGGGCCTCTATTTTTTCACATGCTATATCCAAAGCTGATGGTTCTGGTTTTGCATCGTAATCATGGCACTGAAGCAACAGTTCAACATCCATCTCTTCCTCTTCAGTTGATTCATCCTCTGGTCGTTGTGTTCTCTCCCAGACACTTGGTCTGACTGCCGGCAGAGAGTAATCGTTCCAGGCGAACAACTCGGATACAGCCCCCTCTTTCAAGCGTCGTCGTCCACCTTGAATGACATCCGTGGAGACGAAATGTCTACTACAGACTGTCGTGGTCCTCTTAATTACTAAATTCTCACGTCTCACATTACGTATCCATATTTTTCTTACAGTTTCTTCCTTTGGGAAGTGGTGGAAACTCACGGTGGAGTTGAACTTCCCTGACATTGCGCATTGAGGTACGCAGCAGAAATCACTGTTGGGATTATCCCGCTTCTGGTACTTTACTGGCTTTGACATTTTCTTCTTCTCACTAACATTCAGATGTTAAAATCAAATAAAACGCCAACAGTAAAAAGGGCTAGCTAGGTTAGCTAGGCAGTTCCTACCTCTGCTACCGGCTTTTCCGACAAGCGGAAGCAAACCGGAAGTCAGGAGACCTGTTTTCCGGTTTGGTCACGTGACGCTCGGCATAAAGCCTATTCAGTTTACCTGACGTGGCTGAGGAGCAGGCTATAGCACACTGCAACTCCACTACGCACCTTGTGCCACAAGTGTACGCCGCACTGGATGGGACCATTTCCCGATCCTTCCCCTATCCGATGGATACCGGGACCATAGTCATGTGAGCTACATGTTCGCTAAGTCACAACTTATTCAGCAAAGCTGTTTCCATCTCCCATTTTGCGCATTAACTCTTTTTCGAAAAAGGCAAAAACCACCTCAAGCGAGAGTAAAAACTTTTTAGTGAATTTGAGGATGTTTTTCTTAAAATTTTGCCAATCAACATTTTCTAATGCGACACTTCAAAATGAGCATAAATATACGTTGCTGGAAACACGACTACTGAATCACTATGAAACCCATGCAAAATGTCCTTAGTTTATCTATTGCTTTCTCTTAAATTGTGCTGCTGACTTTGAAGAGATGGAGACAAATTCTGTAACATGTTCTTAGACATAGCTTGTACCATATATTGTCAGATATAGAGAAAATGAATGTTTTTGAATCACTGGGACAGAATGAAATGTGCACCAGGAGGAGGGATTAAGCTGATCCCCACCAACAAGAAAATGTAATGATGCATGGAAATCAAATACAGAGCAGAAATTCCTTTTTTCCCCCCAAGGCAAATCTCTCACACACACACACACACACACACACACACACACACACACACACACACACACACACACCTGAAGCCAGATTTGCTGTACTCTAAGAGGAACAGCACCCTGTCAAAAGAGGCCATTTTGCGGCTGCCTTCTGGTCGTCTTTGCAGTTTCAGCTCATCCTCCCCCAGACACAGTAGCCTAATAACCTCTTAGATGCTATGTAACAGCTTCTCCCATGAGAAATGGCTGCCAGATCAACTCATGTGTGTGGGGGAAAGGGGAAAGGGGCCAGAGAATGTGTTCCGAGCAAATATGCACATATCAGTACAGCAGAGCTACAGTCAATTTTCACAGAACATATTGCAATCATCTTCAGTATTATTCAGTATATTATATTACCCAATCTTTCTATCGGTCTGTATTGTATCTGTCTTTCTATGTCCCACTCTCATGGTATCCAATTCCAAGTAACATACACAAATGTAATTAGTAAATGATAGTTATTGTAAACCTTTCCCATTTTTAGATACATATTCTTCATAATGATAAAGATATGACATACTCCAGCTAATGCATGTACTTCACCACCACTTCTGACTTCAAAGAAAGCAACTTCACACCCCCTGCAACCTCACAATAATGGACCAGGGCCCCTTAAGTGATCTCTAATGGAAGCTCTTAGGGGAAGAGGCACTCATTCATATTCCATATTTCATCCTGCAGTACCACCACACTGCTGAAAATGGGTCAAAGAAAATGCCATTGCACACAGGCTTTTGACTCTTTCCAGGGAATTGCCATGGCCAGAGGGGTTGAGGCTACTAGTAATCCAGATTATATTGGGATTCTCCCCCCTTTCCTAATCTGTATTAATCCAAAACAAGCAGTGTGTGGTATAATAGCATTCCAGGGCATATGTGAAGTGTTGACAAATATAGTTTTACACATCATCATTCCCAGACCGGCTGAGAAAATCTGAATAGTTTGACATTTGGAAATATGTTTCAATCGTACCTCATGTTCATTCATAGCCAGAGCTTTGCCAACTTGAATCCATTCATCAGGGTGACTCAAAATGAGCTCTACAATTTATGTATTATGCAAATACTTTCCTTACAACCTCCACTGTAATTTCTGATGAAATGAATCAAGACTGTTAGGGTGTAGTTAAAGGAACTCATTGACAATTATGACACGCTGGAATGAGAGATCTGTGAGCAAGCCTTGCTAATTAGCCACCTGCAAACTGATCATCCGCTATCGCTCGCACAATGTTGTGACTTGTTTTCTCCATTAACCAGCGTGCAGAACACAGCTCAAACCTAATGCTTTATAATAGACACAACCACAGTGACTGTTAGGCCAACGTGAATGCCGACGCCAATGTCACACGAATACAAAATATCAGAAAGGGAGACAGAAAGTGCATCAAATATTGATGCCTTTTACAACAACATCTGCTGCGTGCCATTTATGAAATATTCAGGGATACACACAGGGAAAGGGAGATACATGGTGGTTTGTCATGATCTGGGCGCTCCACATTTTACAGTGTATACGCTGAGCTGTGGAACAGAGTATGAACACAAAGCTACTGGACTAAAAGAAAGATAATAAGGGGGGGGGACTCGGCTAACGACGTACGGTGTTACAGAAGAGCTGAAAAGAAACACAATATTTCTGTGTTACAGCCTGCCAATCCCCTATGCCTTGTCTCAGCTGTTAAATAGTGGAATAGTGCTGTGTGATAGCGCATCGTGATCTTAAAAGCTTTTCTCACCCACACAGCCCCACGACAGCTCCACTTCTCCTCACGCACCTGTCTGTCTGTGACTCCACCCTTCTGTTCTCCACCATTTCCCTCACCCACCTTCCAATCCCTCGTGCCTCCACTCCCTCCCCACCTCCCTCGTACTGTCTTCTTCTGTCTTCTCTCTCCTTCCTTCCCCTCCGACTGTGTTCTGGGACCGGCTAATTCAAAGACCAAGCGGCACCTCATAGCTGCGATCAGTCGGGTTTAACCAAACTCCCTTTGCCTGTCGACACATCCCGAGTTCAAAGAAGACAAAAGAAAGTGCGGCTGTGGGAAGAGTCAGCTCCCCTTCCCTTCAACTCCCCAAAATCTTTTAATCATGACAATGACAGAAACTATTTTTTTCCCTTGCATCTCCCTTGATATGCCAGTATTTCTGTTCTCCTACCCTTTCTTCTCATGTATTTAACATCCCCCATGCTCTCTCTGCTTCGGTCTTACCAAATAGCTTACCCTTCCCCTTCTCACCCTCTCCATTTGACAGCAGCACTCCCCCCCCACCCCCAATTGTCTGTCTACTGTAGAGCCTTAATGAGTACACTGCGAATGTCTGTAAATTATTCAATAACTGGGAGAAGAATTTCTGATTCTTTCCCCCTTCCTTCTTGTTATTCTGAAAATAGACTTTCAAATGTTGGTAGTAAATTATTCACCGGTATTAGAGATTGAGATGCTCATCATTCCATCCTGATGAAGCGGTGAGCGCCACATTTGATTTGAAATATTGGCACAATTAAAATTCTGTTACTTAGCATTTTCTTGCCAGCGGCTCTGGACGGATCTTCCTATACACTGAGAAAACGGTCCTGACATCATCAGAGTCTGAGAAAATGACTCTTATGATTACATCATTCATCTGGGTTAATCAAAAAGCACTCTACAATTTGTGTCTTATGCAAATGCTTTTCTTGCAACCTCCACTGTTTGTTTTGAATACATTCTTGCCCTTTGGATCATATTAGCTTTAAGTAATGTCAGTCCAGACTGAAATATCTCAACAATTATCAGATGGATTGTAAATACTTTTTGCAAAGCCATTCATGATCCCCAGAAAATTAATCCTAATGACTTTGGTGTTCTCCTGACTTTTCCTGTAGGGTCACCACCCGGTTCACATTTGTGGTTTTGAGTGAAATGTCTCAACAAATACTGGATCGATTAACATGAAATTTGTGTACACACATTCATGTCCCCCCTTTAGGATGAATTAAATATTCTGTTGAGTTGCATCATGGGAAAGGTAGGAAACCATGGATTTTTGAACTTGACTCTTGAAAACAAAAGTCAGGATATCTTGTCCTCTGCTGCGATTTGGACAACATTACCTTTTAAAACTGTCTATTGCAAGTCCACCAACTATGGAAGTATAATACTAAATTGCTACAGTACCTCTTTTTTTGAATTTGGGCTTTAGCACATGCATGCAAATAGAATTGCTGGTGACAGTTGTGACACTTGAACATACTTTTAGCTTTCAAGCTAAACACAATGCCTTATTTACATTTTAAAATGGAATTTTTCCAATCATCGTGTGTAATGTTGACTTTGTCAGATGTATGTCTCCATACATAATGACCAGCTCTGCTAAAAGCTCTGTAATATAAGCTGGGCCATAGCTATTTATTAATCTAAAAGTCATTAAACCTCAACAGGAAGCCAGTGGAAGGCAGTGAAAGTGGTATATGATCCTATCATTTAGTAGATAAAAGCCTAGCTGCTGCAAAAGCTTCATGGTTTAAGCAAGAGAAGTAGTTAACGCAATACATGTAAAAGGCTTTTCCCTGCTCTAGTTTAAAGGTCCTACTTCTATAATTGTGTAAAGAGTAATGTTTTGTATATGTGGAATGAAATAACACATACCCTCCTGCAATAAACAGAATCGATTTATGTCCCATTGAACAGGTAATCAACCCTCCCGCATTTTGAAAACTTGGTTAAGGGGTGCATCAACATATTAGATTGTATTATGTTTATGATTTAACTACTACCTTAATTAGAGATTTCTTTTATACAGATGTTTTAAACAATAAAAAAATATTCAGATTTTTGTACTGCTGACGAATACTAGTCAAGATGATGATCAATGCATCAATTTAGCCCAAAATAGCTGATATAAAACATGTTTGCCTTCATGAAGAATGGTAAATCCCTTAGCTTTTTCCTTTACAATAAAGCCAGATATACACTTTAAATGGCATCAAAACAAGATAAAATATATATGTGTATATATATATATATATACAAGATAAGATATATATGTATATATATATGTATATATATGTATATATATATACATATATATATATATATATATATATATATATATATATATATATATATATATATATATATTTTATCTTGTTTTGATGCCATTTAAAGTGTATATCTGGCTTTATTGTAAAGGAAAAAGCTAAGGGATTTACCATTCCTCATGAAGGCAAACATGTTTTATATCAACTATTTTGGTCTAAATTGATGCATATATATCCAGGGGCATATATATATATATCTGGAGGGGGAGAAAGAGATAGTATGTTGCATTTGATTATAAAAACGTTTAAAGTACTAAAAAAAAAAACATTGTTCATAACAAGCAGACACGCACACGGTGTAAATTGATTCAAATGAACCTGACGTGAGAATGGCTCTGTAACTTGTGAAAAGTGAAAAGTGCCGAAAACTCACCAAATATTAAAAAATAAAGTTTCCACTACAGTTACTGGCATACGTCTGTGACATTGTCAATTATATCCGCTGATACTCCATAAAAGTTTTATCATTTATGTGGATGTTTCACATCTTTCACACTACTGTTTAATTCACAGGCTTCTTAACCTCTGTTAAACATGAGGATGGGAAATGAATGAAAAATCCACCTAGAAGATACTTTCAGTCATCCTCTGTATTTCCCATGGATGAAATATCTACTCACTGTGCAACAAAAAGATTGGCACGGAAAAATGCAATAGTGTCTTGAGTCTGTAGTTGCTGAGGCTCAGACATCCATAGCGCACAGGAGGCGGGACGCAAGGATCCATCTCCCCAGGGGCAAACTCATGTGATGTGTAATTGATCCCGTGGCTGATTTGTAGGCTATGTAAGTGAACAAGGTGTAGGAAATGACCCCGACCACCAAACACTGGGCCGTCTTGACGGTCTTGATTCTGCACATATGTCTGTTACTGTAGTCCTATTCAGTCCCTCCAGGATGTCGCGATCGCACCAATTCACGCAAATTCAACCAATCACCGTGAATTTGTTGCAACTTGCAATTTTGACCAATCAAATTTGGGGCAGCAAAACACACCTCAAACACCTACTTTGTCAGCTACTTTTGGCAGTAGTGTATCGGTTTACAGTGCAGCCAAATAAAATACTGGTGTTTAAATAAAGACGTCAAGCAATAATTGGCCTTTCCCATCATTCTGTGAGCAATCGTGATCTGATTTTATGCAGCACATGGCTCGAGCCTGCCAACAGCAGGGCACAGTGAAAGGAGTTGTATAGCCTGCAGATCTTCATCTAACAGCTCACTGCGGCTGTCCCTTCTTCCTCCATTACGCCTTGCAATGCTTCAAACTGAATGACGGGTGTCTCGTTTTATAGACGATAGTGGTCAGTGCTATCCTCACTGTCGAACAAATTCCATTTATATACAGTATATTGTTTTCTTTCAAAATGTTTATGCGTGTGAAGGCAATTTCATTCCCACGTAGGAATGGTGGGCTTTGCTACTAACAAATAATATACTTTATATCAAACTGTATCACAATGGGGTTTAATTCCATGACAATCTTGAAACTTTTACTTAATTGTAACATAGTGTCGTCTTCTAGTCGAAATCTGGACAATTCCAGTTGTATGAAACACATCATCACACTGCCATGGGAAAGAAATGCCTCTCAGAAACCCAGGTACTAAAGATTGAGAAAATTGATATTTGTATAGGCTCAGCATATTCATCTCAACCATCCATCAGTCACTATACTGTGTGCGCGCCCACACTCACACACACACACACACACACACACACACACACACACACACACACACACACACACACACACAAGAACCAACCACACCATCATATGAGGTGTCAGAAGAGGATCAAGCGATGATGAAACAGCTTCATGTGCTGTATAAGACGCCATGCTTTTGATCAGATCCCCAACCCCCACCTCCTCTTTCTATCTTGCTGCTTCTCTCCTATTTCCCAGCTGATGTGGGGAAGAAATGTGCCTCCCTGGAAATTAAACAGAACAAACAAATGAGATTGGGTGTTTTGACCTTAGTTTGTAATCCCCCATGAAATTTGACTTTTGATGCAGGCATGGTGTTAAAGTAGATTCTGCGTTTGGTGTGTAAAAAAAATAAATAAAGAGCATGTTTTGTTGCAAGAGAGGAAAGAAAGAAATTCATGATTCTGGGATAAAATGTATGACCTGATTAATTAGAAGATATGGTGAGAGCTCAGAGGGGAGGAGATGAAGACAGAAAAGTAGTGGGAGGGAGCCAGTGTGATAACAAAGAAGATGGATAATCCTCCTTGGATGTCAGAAGGTGAAAGCATATTTATTTTCTGTACTTTTCACTTCATTTTACATGTATATTTGCACATTTGCGAGCTGACGTGAACATCAGTGTTTGTCCCACCTTGTATAAACATGATCATAAGGTCTATGCATTTCTATTTCGCTACTTTATAAAAGGATTCTCTGGATTTAACACTGACTTGACATGAAGAAAGGAGCCAACAACGTCTGCTTTGCAGCCTCTTTCCGAAAAAACAAACAAGTCATTTGTCAGAGGCATTCCTGTTTAAACCGTACTCCACTGATTTATCATTGCACTCCAGTAACATTGTCGGACTCACAATGGACATTCAGATTCTTCTTCTTTGTCAAAATCTTTGGTACCTAGTACACCACCCACAATGCAACTCAAACATCTACAGTTTAGAAAAGGAAAAGGAGTCTTGGACATGGTCAGTATAACAAACCATGTCCAAGACTCCTTTTTCTCTCTGTAAAGAAACAGAGCCGTACTATTTCTGGACAGAAAACATGACCTTGTCTTGCCATCACTTTCTGTTTGTCAGCTGCGTTGTGTATATATCATTATGCCGATCCAAGTCCCTGACTCAGAAATCCATACCCTGATGCTGCAGCTGACAGTGCTATGACTCCACAGAGTATAAGACTAGGGAGTCATTAAAAAAATTTGTTAATTGCATGTAGAAACTCAAAACACTTTTCTTTTGTTCAATAAGCAGGGCACAGCTGGTTGGAAAATGAAACAGGAACTTTTTGCTTAGCTGCTGCTCCGTTTCACAATTGGAACACTATTCGCTCCATATCAGGTAAGAAATCTTATAATAAATGGGCAATTTAGATTATCCACAGCTCTTTGTTAGGAATTTGCATATTAGCAGTGCTGGAGTCCATTATTGGGGAGATGAAATGATTCCAGGATTTCCACGTTGCTGATAAAAGAGGATGAAATAAAGGTGAGAAATGAGGCAAAAAGAGGAAATTATCATTGTTATACTTTGCATAAGCCTGATTGTGGCAAAGAAAAAAATGCCTTTCGTGCTCATTCTGCTTTGTTAGGCTTCGAATGGTGCTAAGATGCAAATGGTACAAGAATAATACATGTATATCTGGAGCCAACAAAGTCACTGAGCAGCACCTGTGTTTTTAAAACTACTTCATACTGCAGAGTACTTACTGGTTTTGCAGATACATTTGGATGTGATCTACATTATCTTCACTTGTGGAAGAAACCTGTTTCAATTAACTGCGATGTCTGCATTACAACATTGTTTTGAGAATGTTTTCAGTATATTGCCATCGGTGTAAAGCCTGTTCTAGATGAGGCCATAAAAGGTGCTGCCAATTTCCTGTCTGGGGTCGTTGGAGGTTTTAGAGACCTTGGCTCCAAGCTATGTGGCAAATTAATTCACTTTTCTTTGAGATAGGACTCCCCAGTTCCCCACAGAGCACAAGAGAAGGGCAAATGCATATCACTGATTATAGGTGTTAGGATGAAAATGGGAAAATACAGTGCTAAAAGCGTACCAAATAACACCCATGTGCTGGTGTTCATGAAAACCGAAAGCCATCGCTCTTCTAGAATTAAATTTGCACTATAGCATTTATGAAAAGTGGGAACTAATCAAAAAGCAGCCAAACGTCAGTTATAGTACATCCCGTCAGCTCATTTCCTGTGCAAATCCTCTGAGGGTTTACTCAATTTTCCCTCATCAGTTTGTAGCTCTCCACGCTCACTTGTGATTCTCTGCCTTTCCAGTGTTTCTTTGAATTTGAGACGCCTGTACAGCTGAATCCTTAATGTAATTTGTATTAGAAATATTAACATGCCCTATACAACACACTTATGAGAGTCCACAGTTGTTTAAATCATTGAATAAAAAGTGTTAGATCATTCGATTTTATCATCACCACTACAACTCACTTTGTGATTTTGTTTCCTCTAGTGTTATTGATTTGCCCCCAAGGCTACATTTTCTTTTTTGTTTTCTTTATAGCAGTGAGCACACTACACCACAGGCCACCTGTATTTAGGACTTCAAGCACAGTAGTTGCTTTATGCCTCCCACTGCAGTACCTACTATATCTATCGGTGCAACATCTTCAGTGGTAGCATACTGTATCAATGTCTCCACATTCCACTTTGTACAAAAATAATAACAATAATAGATTTTATTTATATAGCGCTTGACATGGTACTCAAAGATACTTTACAGTGAAACCAGCACATATAGCACATTAAAAACAGATAAGCAATACAACCAACACATAAAACAAGCATATTAAAAACAATTAAAAACAATAAAACCAGTAACTATGAGGTGAGAAATGTAAGACCATTGTATGTGGAAAGCAAATCTGAAGAGGTGTGTTTTGATTAGTGTTTTGAATGTGTCCAGGTCAGTACAGTCACGTATGTGTATGGGTAGGGAGTTCCAGAGGGAGGGAGCTGCAATGGTGAAAGCTCTGTCACCCCAGGCTTGGTCCTGAGTGGTGGGGAGAGGAGGTTTGTGTCAGAGGAGCAGAGGTTACGGGGAGGATTGTGGCGGTTGAGCAGGTCTGTGAGGTAGGAAGGAGCCTGGTTATGGAGGGCTTAGTGGGTGAGGAGGAGGACTTTAAACTGGACGCTTTGGGAAACAGGGAGCCAGTGGAGGTTCTGAAGGACGGGAGTGATGTGATCACAGGAACGGGTGTGGGTGAGAAGACGGGCAGCAGAGTTTTGGATGTATTGGAGTTTATTTAAGGCTTCTGCAGGTGAACCATAGAGGATGCTGTTGCAGTAGTCAATTCTGGAAGTGATGAAGGTGTGAATCAAAGTTTCGGCAGCAGAGAAGGTGAGAGATGGGCGGAGACAGGCAATGTTTTTGAGGTGAAAGAAGGCAGTTCTAGTTATTTGGTTGATGTAGTTTTGAAAAGTAAGGTTGCTGTCAAAGATGACTCCCAGGTTACAGATGTGTGGGGATGGAGACTGGGTGGAGTTGTTGACAGTGAGACCGAAGTTATGGGTGTTCTTTGTGAGGGATTTTGGGCCGATGAGCATCAAGTTGGATTTATTGTAGTTGAGTTGGAGAAAGTTGGTTTGCATCCAGGTTTGAATATTGCTGAGGCAGTTGGTCAGGGTGGAGGATGTAGCTGTGGTGATGGATTTGGTAGAAATGTAGATCTGGACATCATCGGCGTATGTAGCAGTGGAAGTGAAGACCTATGTTTGCGTATGATATACGCAAACAGTGAGTGGCAGGATGTAAAGGATGAAAAGGAGGGGACTGGACAACAGGATTGATGTTTTACAAGTATTTTTAGAAAATAAAACCAGACGGACCAGAGGTTGTCAAAAATACTTTAGGGCTAAGAGGGTTAAGTCAAAATATGTAAATCGGGGCGCCCGGATTGTTCAGTTGGTAGAGCGGGCGCCCATATATAGAGGTTTACTCCTCAACACAGCGGGCCTGGGTTCGACTCAGACCTGCGGCCCTTTGCTGCATGTCATTCCCCCTCTCTCTCTTCTTTCATTTCTTCAGCTGTCCTGTCAATAAAGGCCTAAAAATGCCCCAAAAATAAACAAAAAATATGTAAATGGTTGAATCACAATAGAACGTCAGTGCAAAAATACAGGTAATGAATTGTGTTAACTAGCATTCAAAAAGTTTGTGACAATGAATTTGGTTACAGCAAAAGTGATCTCCTTTGATCTATGTTGGCCAGCCCATCATATTAAGGGAACTTTGTCGTCACAGAATTTATGATTATTGCATAATCCAGCTATTGCATTGTGACCGTTGCTGGCAATCTTTTTCCTATCTCATAACATTTGTACAAAGATTGAATAATTGCTTCCTTCTGTCATCATCATCTGACTCTGTATCAGTAACAGACCGAGTTTACAGGCCAAACTTAAAGAGCTGTAGCCAACTGAGCTGCAACAAAGACAATAGTAAATAAATATTTCTACATTACTGTCTTCTAAATCTTATACTTATAGGAGTAGGAGCACCTAACTTAAGCTTCTGTATAGGTCTGCATTTTAGCCATATTGTTTAGCCTATAATCTTAGTGCCTATGCCAACCCTGCTCAATTACTGTGAGAAAAAAAAGCTTTTCATTCATGTGTCACCTTTACACAGATTTGAGCATAGCAGCTTGTATTTGGGTACAACACAGCGTCTACTGTAATCCTGCTACAAGGGAGATAACGTTTTTTGTTTTCAGCAAGATGCTTAGTGCTTAGTCAGTGCCTGGGTCACGAAAGAAAGAAGGAGGCAGTGAAGAAAACGAGGACACATTGAATAATGGAATACACCTAGAGCAAACAATTACATGTTGATAGCATTTGGCTTCCTGTATCTGATGTTTTTACTGGTGAAGGATTTGGGGTGGAACATTATGCAGAGAGGGATCATTGGAGTGTAAAATATTAGGATATATAGAGAAAGGCAATTTAATTTTTAAGGAGGGGAGGGGTTGTCGTAACTCTGACGCCCCCACTAGCCTAGCTTAGCCCAGATCCTGGAGGTAACCGGCTCCATCTAGCCTACTGCTCTCAATAAGTGACTAAATAACGCCAAGCAGGGCTCCAGACTGCGACGCATTTTGTGACCAAAATTTGAGAGTGTGCGACCAGTAAATTTGCCCCCTTTTTTACATGTTAAACGATGAAATTTCGGTACCTGAGAACGCGTAAGCTCAAGCTTATCTGTCCTCTCTGAAAATTGACAGAGAGCGGAGCTCTGACACAAACACACACTCGCACACACACGCACTGTGATATGATATTAATGGCGAGCCGAAAGCGGTCACGGTGCTGTTGACATTACACTTCCTCTGAGACGAGCAGGCACAACAGTGGTTTCTGTGCCCTGGGGACTGACTGACAGGCTGAGGTTGCAAGGCAAGGCAACTTTATTTCTACAGCACCTTTCAGCAACAAGGCAATTCAAAGTGCTTTACATGAAACATTAAAGAGCAATTAAAAACGGTCATGAAAACAAAACAGGCTAAAAAGGAATATACAAATACAAGAATAAAAGTTATAGTGAGTAAGAAATGAATAATTATTCAATTTAATAGGTTGTAGGGATGGGTTTGGGAGGAGGAGGATTTTGTTTAATTAATAAAATAACAATGTTCTAAGTACATAGGATAAATAGGTTTGATTTTTACAACTGAAATAATTGTTTTGTAATTATAGAGGGAAAGTACCAAAAAAACGGAACCGAATTTCAGGTATCGGTACCAATATTGGTTCAGTAGTAGCCTAAACAATGCATGTTTAATTTTAAGTTGAATTCATTGTAATTGTAGACTACAGCTGGTATGTATATATATATATGGTGCTGTCGGTTAACCTTCTATGTTGCATCTTCAAAAGTGACACTGAATTTGAAACAGCACATTGTAATTTCTGCATCTATTATCAAAGTATTTATTAGTAATACAGTGGAAATTAGTAGAAATGTGAATATTTGGTTAGCATGTTGATTTACGGTGTGTGCCCCTACATTTTCTGGTTGCGTCCCTAACATTTTCAGTTGGGGGCCACTGTGCTCCTAGTGAAAAAAGTTAGTCTGGAGCCCTGCCAAGGCGAAGCACTGCAAGTTCTACAGCATTTACATCAAACATGACAGATCTAATTTGCGCTGCAGTTTTCCACCCCAAATCTCCCCTCTCTTCATTAACAAGCCAAAAACAGCTTTTTTATAATGCAAATTAACTTCACACCTGTTCTGTACCAGGATGAAATGAAAGCATTTTATGTGCATGCTGACTTGATGAGATTTCATACAATCCTCAGTGCACTCTCCGGAAGCTGGCAGAGTTGTTCCTTCAGCCCTGGGGCTAAAGGAACGTTTGCTTGCCTTCCCACATATTACACATCTTTCAATTTGGTAGACTGGTCATTCCAACTGGTCTGATATCTCTAGCCAACCCTAATTCCCCTTTTCTTATCTCCAGCGTTGTAGCCTTTCTTGAACAAACAAGAGCCTTAACAAATTTAAATGGCTCTTGTAGAACACCTTGTGCTACAAAATAAGAACTTAGATGAAATCTTGAGTGTCCATAGCTACAGCTGACGGGGAGGCTGGATCACTTACCAAATAAGCAGACATGTTTATAGGTTTCTATTTTACAAAAATAAAGATTAAAACACGCACACGCTGTGTTTGAGCTATGTTACTGGTCACTGGTTGCACGGCGTTCGTGGTTCGACTGCTCATGACTGTTTTCCAAGATGGCGGCCGAATGTAAACACGAATGCTACTGTCTTTATAATCTCTATTTTTTAATAAACTGTCTGTACACTTAGAAAGTTCTCAATGCTTCGGTTTGCATTTAGGGACCCTCGTTATGCTACCATTTAAGTGTGGTGCTATTTTGAGCCTTGTCATTGGTAGAAAATAGTGATTTACCAAGTACCCCGAAAGCTAGCGTTAGCAGGTAACCACCAGTTTTGCGGTAGCTTGTTAAAAGCTAGAGACGTATTCGATTAGCATGAAAACATATGCCAGAGAACATTTGGTACACATATGTTATTAACCCCTAGGTTCATTTTGCGCCGGAATTGTCCTTTAAACTTAATGAAATTTACCAAAATGACATCCGATGCTATATTTCCTGGACCATGGCGGTGACAGTCTTTTCACACCCTAGAGAACTGAGTATTTTCTGCAATGCAAAGCCCTCTTTACTGCAAAAAAACACGCTCTACAACAAGTGTTTTGCACACTGTAAGTATGAGCCATAATTTGTTTGCAAATAAATAATCAATTGGACATTGTCTGTTATTTGGTATAACAAGACTTTGGACCTCATGAAGCAGCCATTTAATTGTTTTTAAATTTGAATATGCTCATCTAGAGAAAGTCCTTTTAATTTTCCGTTTCGGCTTAAACAAATGATTCCCATGTTGTTTTATTGTTATGACAGCACATTGTGCCATTTATAAACCGTAAAATTCTTTAGACATTAGTAAGCTTGACGATATGGGCTGTATGTGCCAGATTTTGAGGTCTAAGGAATTTTTTGATAGTTTTGATAGAGGCTTCCACAGAGAGAAAATGGAAGTGATGGGGGACTTTGGAGCGTTTAGGGAAGCTGACAGCAAGTCAAGACAGCAGTTCTGGATGAAATACAGGGGGCTAAATAGAGTGCCAAGCCAGAAAGGAGTTATAGACCTGCTCATACAGTTACTCTGGATACAGCAGCTACACATAAGTCTGAAGTTAGAGATAATTTGATGCAAATGTAAAATGCAAGTCTACCAGGTCACTAAAGGCTAGTAGTACCGGTATTATTGCTTAATTTCTGAAGCCATACAATGAAGAAAAGGGGGATAAAGGCTAAAAAGATAACTCTTGTAGTCAGACCTTTGTAAATTCTCAGTAAGAAATAGTTTTCCTAAACCGCTTGTCCTTTAGATTATATATATATATATATATATTATATATATTGAAATGCTTTTACAGTACTTTTAGACCACTCTAATAAGCTCTTCAGTTACTATAAATCATAAAGGCGGATGTCCTTTAAAGGGCAACAGGTCACCTTATTAGCTGCCTAGGAATTGTACCACTGAATTAGAATGAGGGATACCATGACTAGCCTGTCACAGAGGCCACTTGAGGAGCATGGGGAGTGGTGATGGGGCAGAACGGGGCATAGCGACATAGATGGAGAAAAAGACGGAGAGACGATGAGAGAATGCGAGACAGTTGCTGTGTAGTGGTAATATATGTGTGGGAAAAGTGGGAAAGGGAAGGTGAGAGAAACGATGAAAGAGTGAGAGACAGTGTGTTGGACAGAGGGAGAGCGAGCCATCGTGGAGTAAGCGATTGGAGCTGTGCTCCCCTGTTGTATGCACCAGATGGTGTTCATTGATTATTCATTGCATGCGATGGATGTCACTGTCACCGCTCTGCTCCATTCTGCTCTCTGCCTCAGTGCACCTGTGGGCAGAGAGATGGGGGTGGGTAAGCTGCATGGGGCTGCATTGAGCAGTGTGTGGATGTTGCAGGGTTTTGAAACTGTAAAAATCACAGTATCTCTAAACGCAACACGCATATGTACATGTGGGTGCCCCAATTTATGCATGTGCGTTTGCACAGACGTACATACAGGGATCAGTGGGATTTAGACTGGAATTATGAAATTGGTTTAGGATTAGCCATCAGTCAGTGACGACATTTACATACACACCAACATTCCACTATTATTCCGAATATGACAATATTCCGAATTCAATAGAGGTCATGTGAACAGCATATTCCGGTTGGATATTCCAAATAAGGCCTTTTTCCAAATTAAGCATTTTCCGATTAAAACGTGGGATTTTCCGGTATTATAGGCATTCTTTGGACATGTATACAGCGCATTCGGAATATGCGTCTCCATCAGTCTCAGTCTCGGCTTATGGTCAGCTCTGTGAGTTGCTATGGTTGCTGTACACAAATCAACCAGCCAACAATTTGCAAGGCTGCAGACCCGATAAGGAGAAACAGTTACTTCTAAACATTATCAAAGACTTGGATATCAACAGGTTTTTGAATATACGCTCACATCGCTACGGCAACCTTTTCAAGAAGCGGGTTGAACAAGTCCACCACCACTGGTAACCTTAAAGAAAAAACGTATTTTGCACGGCTACATATAAACGGGAATATTAGAGGAATATTCACTTTCATTAGCCATGTAAACAGCTTAGTCGGAATATCATCTATTTCAGAACAAGGGCAAAACCGGAATATTATGTGCATGTAAACGTAGTCAGTGATGATTGATGTTCAGGCATCAGTAGATAACCTGCACTGGTCTGGATGTCTAATTTAGGGATGATTTACTGTGCATTTTGTATCATAATGTTAGAATAAGGATTGACGTTTGCAATGATTTTGAGGCTAATCCGAGATTTATACCCCTGAGTTTATAGAGATTAATAGATGACATTCATCATCAAACATGCAAACAAAACTACCAAAGAGTTCAATCACCAACACTCTTCTCCCACAGATCTTGGCCAAGCTGTCTCTCTGTGATGGAATTCACGATTGCTCTGTCACTCCCAATTTGCATTCTTGATGAGTGAGGCAGAGACAGCAAGAGATAAAAATGTAGCGGGGAGTCAGCGACAGACACAAGCAACACCATTACAATTCCACGAGACATGGGAAAGAGTGGCACGTGGTGTTTATGCGTGTGATGCAACCTTCAGAGTGCAAGTCAGACACTGTACATGTGATTGAGGTGGAGAGGTTAGGCATATAATTATGCGTTGATGGTGCAAAGGGAGCAAATTGCCTGGAGATATTGATCCAGTTACATCAAATGCTGTTCCAACTGCTTCTGTCGAGACTTGTGGTGTCAGGTGAAATGGAGTAATCAGGCAGCAATGACAGGACTCCTGCAGAACAGCAGCCAAGTAAAATGGATGAAGCACCAAATTAGTTTCTAAATTGAAGATATTCGACAATAGCTAGGCTTTCTATGTGAGCAGGCCCTTACGGTATTAAAGTAATCGTGATTTGGCATCTTACGGTGGAGTCACCAGACAGTCACAAATCAGGGAAGACACAAAAACCTGCACTGCTGTAATGAGTCTCTCCACAGGTGCAGGAATCTGTGGCTCCATTTGAAGTCCCTTGTAAGTGGCAGGTGGTGATTTTGAAAATATGCGAGTCTCTGATAGTTTGAAACAAGTTAGGAAGTGAGATTGTTCTTTGTCAGTATCGCTCTTTAATTTCAATCATCCACATCATTTTGATTTTGTCCCCTTGGTTTCATTCCAGGTGAGCAGCCGATACTGAATAATTCATTGTTCTCAGCTTGTCCTTAAATCACCTGGAAGCGTGGACTAAAAATGCCTCACCAAATACTAACTTAAAAGTCATTGAAGATCTTAATCTAAAAATTTCAGTCACTGTCACAGATTTTGTTAAAAAAGCATCTGAATGACACCTCATCTACTTACGTAAGATGTTTATACACTTTTCTTGATTTCCTAAGCTGAAAAAACACCCACTGTTTAACCAATAGAACTTTTTCAGGCTTGAAATATAAAATGTCCCATGGACTTCAATAAAATCTAACACAAACAAGTATTAGGCACTAACACGTTTTCCCCATGTGGAGAACATATATTATTAAAAATCAGTGTGGTGAACATGTGACTGGCTAACAGGCTGGAGCTTGTTGCTCTTTGCTTCCCTGTGATGATTGGCCAGTGTCCCCGATGAGAATACTGGCACAACGCAAACATGAACAAGAGTGTGAAATCTCCCGTGTGCACAGATGGCACACATTTTGTCACCACAGCTTGTTAGTAATACACAACCACACACAAATACACATATATGTGCAGCAAGTACACATGAACACACAAACACACATAAGGCTTGACCCTTGGCAAAAGACCACCCATATTGAAATGCTGTGTGCAGCACAACGGTCATTGCTACATGTGGCCACTTAAGTGTGAAAGCAAGTGAATGCGTGATGGGGCACTGTTATGGGTAGTTACATACCAGAGTACTTGAGCATAAGACGACATTCGCATAGACACACAGATATTATGCACCCATAAATACACAAACACATTGCCCAAAGCCTTTTGACTGGGGTATAGAAATGGTGATTTGCTCATTAGTTCTCAGTGAGCCCTCAAGGTGCGGGTATACTCACGCCCAACACAGTGTACGGGCAGCCGTGGAACTGTCGTCATCTGTTTAGCTTGCCTCTGGCCCGCCTATATCAGATACACCGATGTGATTGGTGCACCTCGGCTACAAGGGCATAGTTAATGAGCATCATTACTCAATGCCAGAGTGACTCGCAGAGCAAATTCAAATTGTGCTTTTGCGAGAACTCTGGATTCCCAGGGTAGTTCTAGAAGAGTCCGATCTAAAAAAAATAAATAAATAAAGGATTTGTAGGAGTAGTTTCTGTTCAAGTGCTGAGCATACAGAGCATTCACAAAGTATTCAGACCCCTTCACCTTTTTCACATTTTATGTTACATCCATATGCTAAATTTGTTTAATTTCCCCCCACACCCATCATAATGGCAAGGCAAAACTGAATTTCAAAATGTTGTGCAACTTTATTAAAAAGAAACTGAAAGACTTAAATATCACATTGACAGACCCTCAACTCAGCACATAGTTCAAGGCAGCAATTAGAACCTTGAGTCTTCTTGGTCTTTGCACACCTGGATCAGATTGGATGGAGACAATCGGTGGACAGCCATTTTCAGGTCTAGTCAGTGTGTTCGATTGGGTTCAAGTCCAAGCTCTGGCTGGGCCACTCCAGGACATTTACAGAGTTGTCCCTAAGCCACTCCTACATCGTCTTGGCTGGGTTTTCAGGGTCATTGCCCTGTCGGAAGATAAACCTTCAGCCCAGTCTTGAGGTCGGACCTATTCAAGGTGTAGAAGCATCTAAAGAATTATCAAGAGAAATGGGATGCATCGGAGCTAAATTTTAAATGTGTCAAAGGGTCTGCATACTCGTCAATGTGATATTTCAGTTTTTTTCTTTTTTAATTGAGTGTAGATTGATGAGGGAAAAATAAATTGAAATAGATTTTAGCATAACGCTGCAACAAAATGTGAAAAGTGTAATTTTAACAGGTCAGAAATTACAGACTTTGCTAGTTCTTCTTTATGAACTGTTATACTTCAAAGAACTTGACCTAGGTAAGGATTGTCAACCTTGCTTCCTGAAAAAATACATTCATCTACAACTTATTTGCATTAGCTAATCTGTTTTGTAAGAAATATAACGCTGCACAGATTAAATTGATCTATAAACATAATTAGAAAATAATTATACCGTAGGCCTACATATCTGCAAAATATTCACTGTAACAACTCCGGGCAGCTTAGTATAGAAAAATCAGCATTTTAATGGCCATGTAAGAGAAATTTAAAGCAGCCCAGGAAAGATTGAGGTCCTGATTAAAGCTGCTATAATACATTTTTAAGTATATTAATGTCACTTACTCTAATTCTAATTGGTTACAGATTATCATGTGCCCCTTTAAATCTGATAGATCCGTTGCATGGGAGATGAATTGCTGAGGGGTACTAAACTGTAAAAGTAGGATGTGTCTACAGCAGGGTTTTTCCTGACTCAGAATGGGCCTTTGGGGGGACATATTAAGCAGGGGGTCTGGGGTTCCTCCCCCAGGAAATTTTGTGCGCCAAAGACTTAATTTTCTGCATTATGATACATTTGTAAGCACCGATTTATGGTAAAAAATATCTTTATTTATGTCAAGGAAAACTCTAACTCAAATTCTGATGGTAGGTAACAATTAAAAATCTAAAGATATAATGCAGTAAGGGGGCTTTTGACCCCAAAGTCCAGTTTGTTTACTTAATATGAACAAAGCTTTATGGTAACTTTGTTCAGAGTCCTTTTTGCTCTTAAATTGAAAAATGTAGGAGTGACTTACATAAGGTAACTGCTGTTATACTGTTGTAGATCATTGTTACAATAACACAATAGTGTTATGGATACAAAATGTTATTTATTTTGAGATAGCCTACATTCTATCAATTAATAAATTGGAAAATGTCACGATTTGATTCCGATTTTTAGGCTCACGATTCAATTCAATATCGATTTTCGATTAAAAAACGATTCTCCATTAAAAAAACGATTCACAGTATATAAATGTAGTTACTTTTCCCATTTATGTATGTACACACAGTTGTGTTCAAAATAATAGCAGTCCAACATTACTAACCTCATAAATCAAATTTTTTGGTAGAAGTGATATTTCTACATGGCAAATAATTTACTAGTAAGTGTTGTAGAGTCATAGAAAACCAACAGACCCAACAGTCATGACATGCATGCTGCTCATTCTGTGTAATTGAATCTGTAATTGAAAGGGACATGTTAAAAATAATAGCAGTGTTGTGTTCAATTAGTGTTGTGCATGTTGTGCATGCTGGTTATAGTGCATTTCACACTGAAATACTCAGCAAAATGGGTCATTCCAGACATTGCTCTGAGGAACAGCAGACTTTGATTAAAAAGTTGATTGGAGAGGGGAAAACATATAAAGAAGTGCAGAAAATTATAGGCTGCTCAGCCAAAATGATTTCAAATGCCTTGAAATGGCATCCAAAGCCTAAACGACTTAGGAAAAAAACGGTCAACTACCATTCGAATGGATCGAAGAATGGCCAAAATGGCAAAGGCTCAACCAATAATCAGCTCCAGGAAAATCAAAGAAGACTTAAAGTTACCTGTGAGTACTGTTACAATCAGAAGAAGGCTACGTGAAGCAAAGCTATCAGCTAGAAGTCCCATTGCTGAAAAAAAGACATGTACTGAATAGGTTGAAATTTGCCAAAGGACACATTGACTGGCCAAAAGAGAAATGGGGCAACATTCAGTGTACTGAAAATTGTTCTTTTTGGGTCTAGGGGCCGCAGACAGTTTGTCCGACGAACCCCATGCACTGAATTCAAGCCACAGTACACTGTGAAGACAATAAAGCATGGTGGTGCAAAAATCATGTTATGGGGATGTTTCTCATACTGTGCTGAAGACGAAATGCCTTTGAAATGGGTCTTTCAACAAGACAATGACCCAAAACACACCAGTAAGCGAGCAAAGATTGACGTTATGGAGTGGCCAGCCCAATCCCCAGACTTCAATCCCATAGAAAACTTGTGGGGTGACATCAAAAATGCTGTTTCTGAGGCAAAACCCAGTAATGCAGAGGAATTGTGGAATGTAGTTCAATCGTCCTGGGCTGGAATACCTGTTCACAGGTGCCAGAAGTTGTTCGACTCCATGCAACACAGATGTGAAGCAGTTCTCAGAAATAATGGTTATCCAACTAAATATTAGCGCAGTGATTCAAAGTAAAGCAAACCCTTCAGACACTTTTCAGTTTATACAGTAAATGTTTGAGTTTGTAAAGAACAGCCTAATATTCCTTTTTCTTCACTTTCTATAAAGGTATAACACAAACTTGATCAATTTTGGTCATGTTTTGATTTGGAATTGAATGTGCAGTGTTCCCAATGCATTGATATTGTGGAATTAAAAGATATTCTAAGGATTTTGATCATTATTCACTTTTTTAAAGACACTGCTATTATTCTGAATACAACTGTACATCCCTCCACACACTCCCTGTACATTCATGTTTTATTTAGTTTATTCAGTATCTTTTATTGTCCATATTATTCATGTGGATTTGTTTGTTATTTGTTATTTTAACATCCTGTTATGATGTATGTGTATGTTGTGTGTGATGTCTGTAAGCTACTGGACCTTGAATTTCACCTTGGGGATCAATAAAGTATCTATCTATCTATCTATCTATCTATCTATCTATCTATCTATCTATCTATCTATCTATCTATCTATCTATCTATCATGTGATTGCAGTAGACATACAATAAAACTTTTTTTTAAAAATATGAATCGATTTTGAATCGGTAGAGCTTGAATCGCGATTCGAATACGAATCGATTTACGGTTACGTGAACGGGGCTCAGCAGAGTCTCTCTGTTCAATTAGCGCCAGCCGCTAAAAATATAGTGGCTGTGGATGATAGGGAGGCTGGCTGTTGGCGTTTTGGCGCTTGTGATTTTCCTTTGCCGCTGGCTAAAACCTTTTTGGGGGGCGCCAAAACTTTCTTTATGCAGGAAATACCCTGGTTTACAGTAGCAAACAAATTTGGGCATGTGACTCTGACTAGGGTGCAGAGAGACCTAGTTAGCTTATTATATAGCTACACTGTTATTGTGAGCATAAAATTCCCATGCATTATAGGGGTCGACAGTAACGGTTGCCCTTGGTAACCAGATTTAGTCAATTGGCAACCGTTTTGTGGCCTCTGGTTGCCCCCTTTGTCAACCACCTGTTCAATATGTGTTTTTTTTAATATATTAAAACAAATCAAAACTTAGAAAACTGGAAAATCTTATTTCAAAAGAAGTTAATATTTTATTTGGTTAAAAGTTTAAACACTAGCTATTTTCGTGCGCAACACAACATTTCAGCTGCTGTGCAACCGCTTTCCACACACACGTGTTTGCCGTGAAAAGATACAGGCAACGCAATTTTCTATTCACGTTAACGGCGCATGTTAAAATCTGATGCTAATATGGCACCGGTGCAGAATCTACTGGACGGAATAGCAGCGGATTTCGGTGCCTCATTACAGGGCCACCTAAATGTCTGCGCTGCTCTCTAAAGCTCCAAAACAGATGTTAAAAGGTAAGAGAAGCATCGCTGCATGTCACGCTAGTAAACACTAATAATACATTACACAGCAGGTAACGTTAGCCTACCATTAGCTACAGTAGTAACTGGATTAAACACTGTTAAAATGCTGACAGTTAAACGGTGTAAAAGTGTGACTGTATTTCACTGTAGAGGATTCCAATAGTGGCACGTACAACCGTCTGCCACTAAAGCTATGTGCTAAAAGACACAAACTAGCACTATAGTTACTGCTGTTGTCGGAAAAACAAAACAGACGGGACTAAATGTTGCGTTTACTGGTAAACTGGTAAACCTCGTGGTGCAAAGTTATTGTAAAATACCCTTTTCTCATTTGTTTGTCTGTTAACAGCAGTTTACTAGTGAAAGAAGTAATTATTGTTAAAAGTTATTGTTTTCACATTTTTTATAATTTAAATTCCCCCCTTTTTTGTACTGATCCGAAAGTCTATCCGATCCGTGACTCAAAACAGCGATCCGATCCATGAGTTTTGTGATCCGTTGCAACCCTATTTGAGAGGGATGGGAAATTATATTGCAAGCCATTATCTCACCGTTTCATTATTGAAATGTGTGGCATAGTTACATAAGAAATTAATTGCTCCAAACTGGCAGTTTAAAACATGGCAACCGTATTATCAGTATGGCAACCAAAAGCTGATGCCTGGTTGCCAAGCCGGCAACCACTTTAAAAAGTTAGCGTTGAGCCCTGCATTCATTCTTAGCCACTATAACTAAGCCGGTTGGGGAGAGTTCTAGCCTGACCAGTCTCCTCTCCTTAACCTGTCTCTCTTAGTTATGCTGTTATAGTTCTAGACTGCCGGGGAAGTTCTTTCCTTCCTGTGACACACTGAGCTGCTCTCTCCTCTCTCTTTCCATTTGTTTCCATTTGTGTGCATCCTTGTCCCAGAAATGCTTGTTACTAACCTAGCTCTGGGGAGTTTACTCCCCGGAGTCGTTATGTTTCTTTTTTCGCCTAGAATATTCCCTTGGATTAGGGTGGCACCAAGATCTTGGTTGCAGCTGTCACTGTGGTTCTATGCTTTGCGATGCCCTGCAGTGTCCGGCTGCGTCCTGCTACGTCCACCCATGCTCTGCTGCGCCATGCTACATCCTGTACAACCTTTGTAGTCACTGTTCCATTATCTTGTGACTATTATTGCCACTGTTCATCACATCCCCAACCGGCATTGTCAGACACCGCCTACCAAGAGCCTGGGTCTGCCGAGGTTTTTTCCTAAAAGGGAGTTTTTCCTCTCCACTGTCGCATTAGCCACTGCTAATGCTTGCTCTTGGAGGAATTACTGGAATTGTTGGGGCTTTGTAAATTATAGAGTGTGGTCTAGACCTACTCTATCTGTAAAGTGTCTCGAGATAACTCTTATAAATAATAAATAATAAACTTTTATAAATAAAATCTTAAAAAAACTCTTATTTAACACATAAAAAAAAAAAAATCACATCACTATCACACCCGAATACACATTAAACCACATTGATATGAATATGAATGTCATACAAGAAAATGTTTATTCCAGAATCAGGCAATTTAAAGGTGTTAAACGGTCTCCTAAGGCCCGTCCCCCACGAGGGAGAATTAATGTGTGTGCCTGAGCAGTGATTGACACGCAGTTAGCCCCCCCCCCCCTTGGCCCTGATTGGTGAATCTGAACAGGGAGCGGTGGATTTTTGCAAATCACACACTTAATGTAGTTCTACTGGAACATAGGGTCAGTTTCAGCAAATATGACAGAAAGTTAGTTTTATAAGTTTTACCTACTGCATCTTTAACTGTTGAAAATGTCCTTTTGACCCAAAAGAAATAAAACAAAAACCCGCTTGGGGTTTTTAATACTCAAGTTTGTGGTACCACAACATTGGCGCGCATTTGAAATCCTCAAGGAGAATATTGTCTGTACTCACTGTTCCTCGGTAACTCAGAAAGCTTTTGTTAGCAGTCTTTTCAAACCCTCTGTCCAGCGGGAAGCTGTACGATGAAGAAACCTGTCCTGAGTCTCTGTTTAGGTGCAAAACACAGGCTCTTCTGCCATCCGACTTAACGTTACACTATCCAGAAATTCACAAACACTAATGAGCTTACTAAAGCTTAAGTATAAATGTCCATATCATTAGTTTTCAATGTCCATACTCACTCAGAAACTTGGTGGCAAAGTGGGTCTCTTTGCCCAGCTCGCGAGGGTGATGGTAGGTAGCAACAGTCCACACGTGGCTATGGCGTTAACGCCACTTGAGTAGAATCACCATTAACGATTGAAACAGTTCCGAAACACAGTTTCCTCTCACGTTTCAGTAGGGTTACACACTGGTTTTACCACGCCCCCGGTCTTAACGTTAATGAACAGTAATTTAACCAATGTACTTAACTTATAACCATAGACTGTATATAAGAATGGACCAACAGATCCCGTTGCTCTGGACGGAGACCAGTGAAGGATATTAGAATCACTTTTCCGGTGAGCGCTGAGCGTTACTGAGCAGCCTCCAACTGAGAGAGACAACGTAAATGTGACGTGAGCAACGTGTTTGAAAGTTGTAAGTCTTCTGGTAGCTGTGCCAAGAGAAATCTCAATCATTCCCAATCTTGCAGAGACGGAGAGCGTAGGTATATGTAAGGAGATAACATGGACACAGGCTAATTATTGCTAACTAAAATGCTAGTCATGACCGAAAGAACAAGATCCAGGGTACAAGCGGCCGAAATGGGTTTCCTCAGGAGGGTAGCTGGCGTCTCCCTTAGAGATAGGGTGAGAAGCTCAGTTATCCGTGAGGAGCTCGGACTAGAGCCGCTGCTCCTTTGCGTCGAAAGGAGCCAGTTGAGGTGGTTCGGGCATCTGGTAAGGATGCCCCCTGGGCGCCTCCCTAGGGAGGTGTTCCAGGCACGTCCAGCTGGGAGGAGGCCTCGGGGGAGACCCAGGACTAGGTGGAGGGATTATATCTCTAACCTGGCCTGGGAACGCCTCGGGATCCCCCAGTCGGAGCTGGTTAATGTGGCTTAATGTGGAAAAAGTTTGGGGTCCCCTGCTGGAGCTGCTACCCCCGCGACCCGACCCCGGATAAGCGGATGAAGATGGATGGATGGATAAAATGCTAGTTAACATTAGTAATTAAACTTAAAAGCTAATGTAAGTCCAAACTGCCTGCGAGCTTCTCCTGTACTATACGGTAATTCCTCTGCTATGCGACAGTAAGTCACGTGGTTATGACACAATCGTTAGCCTATTTTTTACAAAAACGTCTGCTACGGAGCCATAACATGAGGTACAAGGTAATGGAGCCTTTCATACATTGTCGTGTTTCTTTAGAAATAAACAATGGACAAATAAAGTCTTTAAATGCTTCAGATGTAAAGTTATTCGCTGTCAAAGTGACGTCAAAATGAATGGCAGTCAATGGAATGCTAAGATCGGGTGATCGCTTTGTAGCATCAAAATGGCGCCATAGGAGATTCGAGCTCGGAAGCGAAGCTTACCCCCTTGCTTATAACCAGGTCTTAGCGTTACTCTTAGTGTTACTCGGACGGTTTTCCGCTTCTCTCGCTTTCAATCTATTCCCGTTCCGTTAAGTCCCGCCCCCCTCAAAAGAACGGTAGGTTACAAGACTCCTCTCTGATTGGCACTGATTGGCTAGTAACAAAATTGACACCTGGCCACACCCAATACAGAAGAAAAAGCACCTGAGAGGTTCATGGGCTACTTATAACAGAGGACATTTCAGAATCTTACCAAACTATGTATTTCTCTATGTTTATGCAAACGTTATTATATACCAGGGATAATTGAACCAGCCCATATATTTTTGTTAACAGAAATACATAAAAGAACAATATGTAAACAAATTTAGCAGGGTGCTACATTAACAATGGATCAAACTACTTGTAAGGGGTCACTAGTAGTAATGAACTCACAAGTTATCACTTGAGTCTGCAGTCACCTTTAGCTCCATGGAGTGTTGTAGTGTTTTTCAGCCAAGTGTTTTGGTTTGAACCACAACTTTACTGTTGTGGTTCAGTTTCATGGCTCTCATAGGTAATTTCCAGTTGCAGCATGAAGCTGTTTTCAGCAATAAAGCTCTAAACAAACACGTTACTCTACCTGCACAGCATCAAACAGCCGGCAGACTAAGTTAGCAACTACTTACTGTAACATTGAAGCATTTAGACGCTAAAGAGCCAAATATTTCCCTTAGGAGTTGGTGGAGCTCCTGAAAATGGGAAAGGAGAGTGAAAATTTAATTTACATTTGTCACATGGCCTGGAACATTACTACAAATGAATATTTATTTAGCTGTGCGTCTGCTGGATGTGCAAATAAGTAACTGTTTGCTAACAAGTTGGCCGTATTAGCTTAGATGATAAAATATCAGTGTTGTGTTTTCAGCTTGTTTCCCCCAAGTGGGAGAGAAGACAGTAAATGCAGGTGTAAATATTAAAATATACATATTAATAAAAATATGTCTATATGTGGTTCACACAGTTGTATAGTATGTGTTTGCATGGGTTAGTATGTGTTTGCATGCACACACCTTTGTGAAAATTAATCAAGAATACATTTTGTTACAGAGCAGGTGTTGAATTGCTGACAAGGACACAATTGTAAATGAAACCAGTGCATTGAGAATCACACACGGGACATCTGAGTTCTTTTTATTGCACCATAATTAAAATGAATTGTCTTTATTGTTGTTGTTTTTCTCCCTCAGTCCTATTCTTTATGGTTCTATTGATCTATTATTGGCTGTTATTCCAAACCACACCGGGCTTGTAATAGATTTAGTTCGGAGATTGCTCCCAGCTACAATGAAAACTTGAGACCTAGGCTTTATTTCAGTTTTGTTCCACTGCTAATGTGATGAATCTGAATGGAAAATGTGTAATAAAACAGTAAAAGGAGTGTGTTTGAGAAACTGTCAGTATGTGTCACCTTGCATTAAATTTCAAAGGGCTCACAGTAATTGCTTGAGTGCTGGGTGGGTCCTAGGCCGTGGAAATGGTATTACCGCATTGGTTATCTTGACTGTAAAGGATTCATTACGTTTTTAAATCTTATATGAAATCTTAACTATTTTGTGGATTGCAGAACATAAGGGGGGAACCAAGCCAAGTGTGTCTGCAACTTCTGGTTCAAAATAACAGAAAGCAAGGGATAGTTGTTGCCAATTTGGATGTGTGTATAGTGTATAGTGTGTGTGGGTGGTAGGTTTGTTTGAATGGTTTGTTCGTTACATCACCTGCGCACCTGTGTGTATGTGCTAACCAGCCAGGGTAGTAAGGGAATCACAGGGGAGCCAGTAAGGGAATCTAGTCTAGGAAGGCACACAGTTTTTCAACCTCAGCTGTGTCATAGTGATGGTTTTTAGATCTCGTCTGTTCGTTTTTAATCTTTCAAGTCAGTCTTTTGTATGTGTTTTTAAATACATTTATACAATAAAGAATTAATCACACGACGATGGAGGACCTCATTTTTTGCAACAGCAAGAGTTGGAAATGGCTTCAAAATCCCTGTAGTGGCATTTTTTGTGGACAGATTACCACTACAGTTGTAATATTGCAAGAGTATCATTACAATTTAGCAATTTGCGGATTGTCTGACCTTTCAAGTCAAGTGCTTGGTACCAACATATAAATGCAGGATGTGATCTGTAGTAATTACAGCTGGATCTCTGAATAAACCATTTAGGTCAAAGACAGCTGGTTCAAAGTGTGAACTCTCATTAATTAAATCTTTATTTAATCTGATCTGGCAAAAAACATGCAGGTATTTGCATCCATGTGTGTGCCTACGTGCATGCATAAAAGGTGAAGCTCATAGTGGTCAGTATTCTTTCAGATGGTCAGAGGTGTTAAATCAAAAGGTACTTTTGTGGGCATTCATTCTGTCAGACAAAATTAGATTTAGCAAAAAAGGCTGTGCTCAGAGATTTTAAGAAATCTGAGTAGCAACAAGGATTATGCTGAAAGAAATAATCCCCCCCTCAAAACTACACACACACACACACACACACACACACAAAGGCAGCAGCACAAATGAATTATGTTAAAGCAATAGTGTGCAACTATTTTATATTAATGAACGTCCGTTACATTCAAGCCATTGCCAAATGCATTGATACAAAGCTAATTAAGTGTATCATCTCAACAAAACTCTCTCACGCAGAAAACAGAAAATAATTACCTCTTCTGAGCCATCATGTTTGTTTAATCCTCTGTGTCCTCCTTGGCTACAAACAACTGCGTGGAGGAGGACTGGGGGTGGTCCACGATCACCGAAGGCTTGCGTCATGTGGATGCGCTGACAGTGTGGTTGTCATTACTTAGAATTCCTCATGGGGGAGATAGAAAGTAGGCACTATAGCTTTAAGTTGAATATCAATTAGCAGATTGTGTCAGCTTTAGGGAAGGAACTTGTTTTAATGGAACATGTGTATGTTCGAAAGTTGTTTTAGTTGTGCAAGAGAAAACTCAGATAGTCTAGCTAGCTGTCTTGATTTACCCTGCGGAGATCTGAGGAGCAATTGACTATAGTCTTAATAAATCGACCGGAATTTAGAATGCCCACAAAGAAAGCGTAAGGTGACGGACATCCGGCAGAACCTCAGGCAGCACCGGAGCAATCCCGTAAATTAAACGTCGTTGATATAGACAAGTTTCAAAGGTACAGTATGTAATATGGTGTCAGAAAAAGTCTACAATTGTGACATGCCATCACAATTTTTGCAGCAATATAAAGTGCAAATTGCAGTGCTATGCAACACTTTAGCAACACTACTGTTGGCACATACACACTAAGCTTTTATCACTGATAAGTGGTTTTGTCCTTGGGGCAATGATGCACCCTACAGCAAGGTGAAACCTCTCACTGTGTCCGTCCTTTACTCCTAGAAGTGCTGCAGCAGTAGTCGAGGCATTTAGAGGGCAAGAATGCACAAGATAATTAGCCTAGTGCACCTATTTTAGGTCTGGAGTAAACAAGACAGTGATGCAGAAACGAAAAGAGAGAACCAGCGTTTAAAATGATGAAATAATCTGTCAGGTTCTCAGGTGTATGTGTGTGTTGGGGGTGGGAATACTGGGACTATAGGGAGTGCTGTGATGTCTCTTGATGCGCCAATCACAGCTTAAAGATGCAAATATATTCAGCTCCTGACTGACAGCTCATTGTGTCATACGCTGCGAGACCTTCCGCCAAACATGTTTCTCTCTGTGTGTCTATCTGTCTCCCAAATCCTATCTCGAACTCTTTCTGGGGAGGAAAGCAGCTTGTGTTGGCCAAGCACTCGGAGTGAAAATAGAAACAATCATTTATTCATCGATTGAAACATCAGAGGACTAAGAGGCAGTGAGGGAGTGGGAGCAACAAAGAGCGGGAAAGAGACTGGCTGGAGGGGGAAAAAAGGGCGGTGGTGGGGGTAAGTGAAACAGACAAAAGAACAAAGACGAAGATAAATTGTTAAGTGAGCAAAAAGTGGACAGTTTTGCCTTAAAAAGAAGACATCACAAACACAAACACAAATAGTTGTTTTTTTTCAGTTGTTAGATGATGACAGATAAAATCCTTGAGATTTCAAATTGTTTAGCAACCAATAACCTAATACAACCAAATCATCTAAAGGTATTTGTTATCTAGTGATTATTTAGGTGATAGAAGCAAATAAAAAATAATACTGTAAAACCGTAATAGCTTCACAACTTTACAAGCTCAGATGATTTATGTATTTATAAAACCTTAAAGAGAGCCTGTGTAACTTCTAATGAATTAGCCACTATAAGCTACTGGTCATACTAGACCAAATAAGGCTGTAGCAGAAAACCCCCGAGCAATGGTGCCCTAATCCACGGGCCTCCGACCGAGTACCAGGGCCTCACGAGACGAGGTTATAATATTATAAATTTGCACCGCCACCATGAACAATATCAGGCCAGGGTCCGGTCCAGCTTGGTCCCACAATGCCGCAGGCTGTAAGCGTAGAAACAAAAATACATCTGCGTTTTGTAATTCTTCAAAGCACAAATCAGGTAGCTGTAGCATGGTGAGCGGGCTTTCAGGATAGTGGGCTAGCCATTCAATTTAGCTGTAGAAACAAAAAAGAATTAAACAGAATAAAGTTTAGACATTTCTACTAAGCCTACAAGCAGCATTTTCGATCAGCAGCGACAAGCAGATCACCAAGTCTCCGTGCTGCCTAGTGAAATAAACCGCCTACTACGTCTGCTGCTGTGGAGGATGGGGGAGGAGAAGTGGAGAAGGCAGCTGGAGGAGACCTCGACCCCTTGGACTGTGTGCGAGGTAAAGGAAAGAGAAGGAGTGGTGCCGATAACAAGAGGAAACACGCCGGTAAGAGACATGTCAGACCCCTACAGGACTGACCCAGGTCGCTGGGGCAACAGAATAGACCAACAGGTGCACTCTTACTAGGCCAAAATGGCACCTAAATCCTGCCAGAATAAAAACTCTGATTTCTCCACCTCTGAACGGCAGTATAAACTACAGAACAGATACTTCTCAAAATTTTATTTCAAACAAAAACTGGGGAACGGAGGGTATGTGTGTCCAGAGAGTGGCTTTGCTGCTTGTCTTCTCAAGGGAGAATATTGGTGGGAAATGTTTTTTTGGCAACCATGAAAAGTCACCATTTGGCAGTGTGGCATATTGTAAAGGGAGGGAAGGACTTTCAAAACTGTGGTGGAATTTCCAGCTTACAAACTCATGCTATGTAAGTCTAGACCAGTGGTTCCCAACCTTTTTTTCCTTGGCGCCGAGATAGAGCCTTACTTTCTTTTTTGATACAGAGGGGTTATCAGCGCTTTTACGTTTCTCCTCTACGTTTCATTCATAAAATAGTGATTCTGTGGCGGCAGGAAAAACGAGGATGATAGCAGCTAGCAGCTGACCTGATGACAGCAAGGGCCACAGGTTAAGAGGTCCTGGAGGTTTGGCCTACTAAGTAGCCTGCCTACAATTTTAAGCGAGAACAAAAATATATCGTTTTTATACAGACTTTTGTATACATTATATATTCTAGTGTATTACATAATTTGTTCAACATGTGCAAATATTTTTTTTTTACCTCAACCTCAAACCAGATAAAGACTTGCGCACCCCCTGTGATCTTTGCCGCCCCCCTGAGGGGTCCCCGAACCCCAGGTTGAGAGCCACTGGTCTAGACAGTCTCATTCAAGTCATTGTCCAACATAAACTCATAACCTCTCCAGGCAGAGGAGTACTTCAACTTTGTGCCTCCATAGATTCAGGGAATCTAGGCAGCTGCATGATAAGGAAATGTTTTGTTTCATGACCGGACACTTTTGCATACTTCCCAGAGAGAGAGATAGGCTGAACTAGGCTTAAGCATCTGTGTTTTAGGCGCCTGCAATATCTTTGGTTACATTGATGGTTCAGCTAAACTTAACGCCTCCAGCATGAGTTTAAATAAACCTTCAGAAGACAGGAATTTCAGAGAGTTGGGACAGCACGACATGATAACACACCGTGGTTAAACTGTACTGCCTGCGTAAATTATTTCCTCAATTGCGTGAAATGAGCTGTGCTGCTCCTGAGTTTTTCCCTTAACCACTACGTCTGGTAGACCCAGGGCCTAAAGTATGTAGTATGAATTCAACTTCTGATTAGTAAAAGGAAGAATGTGTTATTTCTTCTTTGGAAATGCTACGTAGCCTCGCTTTAAAGGCAGTTACACACCAACCAGACGGCCGACCGTTGGCAGAAAAGGCAGTTGGACTGATCAGTCTCCACGAGAAAATGAAGGCCGACAGCCCCTCGGACGGACGACTGCACGGAACACACCTAACAGACTCGAGTCACCGACCTCGCCAGACTGTTCAACAGCCGATTATCGGCCCGGTGTGTAGCTGCCTTAAGACTTTCTGTCTGTAAATGCTTAATCTTTTCCCACAAGTCAACAAACGAACAAAGTGACCTCTCATTCGTAATGAAGGAGAACCCAAAAGGCAAGAATTAAGAGCATTAGTTTAGATATAAAAAATAATCTCCATGCACTAAGTGTACCGTAACATGGCGGCTTGTAGCTTTTGAAGGCAACAATCCAAGCGTCAGATTTCTCTGTTTTATTGACACGAATCATTAACTATCTCATCTCAGATACAACACGTCCAGCAAAGCACAAAAAGAGTGAAAAGCTTTTGTCCTCTGCAAGGGTATACATTTATACAGCATTATTCTTCACTAGCGGGGGAGGAGGAACATGACATAGGACAGGATTATCCTCTATAAAAAAAAGAAACAAAACTCCCTACTACAGTCGCATGATATGAACTGAAGATCGGAGGACCAGGTTCCCAGGATACAATACTCGATACATTCTGGGTTTTTTTTTCTTTCTCTTCCTTCGGAGAGATGTGTGCTAGATAGATTCATCCCACGCAGTCCAAATAAACAAATACACAGAGGCAAAACCGGTGCCAACAGTTACAGTGATACAAGAACATTTGAGAAAGAAAATGATTGCAAAGAAAAAGAAAAAGAAGAAAAAGAAAAAAAAACTAATTAGAAAGGGTGGCAGGAAAAAAAAATCTTTGCATATCCTCAAATCCCAAAGGTATTCTACCTTGTTCCCCATCCCTCCCTCCTTTTTTTATATAGTATACAGCAAAAGACATTCAGAAAAGCAGCCAGGAGTGATAGAAAACACTCATGCAAAGAAAGCCTTTTTCACACAAAGTCACTAACAGGAAAATCATCTCAAACAACAGCGCTGTCAACAGTCAGTGCCTTCAGGTCTTTTAGTGGATGTCGTTATTGTTGTTTCTCTACAGACTTTTGATTTGCTACTGTACTTGATAAAAACGATATGACTGACCGCACCCATTAGGCTATCAAGTCTTCTGACTAGACTGACCCCCCACTTTTCTGTCTGTCCATGGGGCCTGGGGATCCAGCAGTTTATTACCAACAGTCTTCATTTCAGGACCCCCATTGACCAAAAGAAAAGTTCAGCCGGGAGGATTTCTACAGAAGAAATGGAGCCACACGATATAGCCATGATATAAAAAAGGCGTGATGAGTTCTTTTTTTATTTTTGGCATCTGTTATTTTTTGTATTTTTTTTTTTTTTTTTATCTGATATATTAGTCTACTTTTACAATCATTTTCTATGCTGCAAACAATGAAAGAGTTTCATTCCAAAATAAAATACCTCCAACAAAATGATGGCAACTATTAAAATAAAGTCTAATATGGGTAACTATTAGTTATATTAAGACCTTTTATTTACAAAACAGTTCTGTTTTATTAACAATCACCTGTGATATTGTGATATTAACTGATAAAGCATTTCTTTTCTGTTACAAATATATCACATTTTGGAATGAAACCCTTCAATTTTCGATTTAGTTTTCAGTGTCATGTATATGCACATTCAATCCAAGTTGCATTCACTGCTGATGCAGTCTCTCAGTAAAAGTTATTTCATATTATAAATAGAATGATCTTGCCATAGAGTCTTTTTTTTCTTTCGCAGATATATTCTTGTAGGCTATATAGGGAGATCTCTACACAGACAATATGTATTTATGTATGTAATCCATTTTCCGTGGTTACAGCTCTTCTGAGCGGATAACGTGGAACAATGTGACATTGTAGAGGACCTGGTGGCCATTGTTCCAGGCATAGAGGGCTCGGTCACGCGGGTTGTAGTCCAGCATGGAGATATGCGAGTACTTATTCTGGAAGGCAATGTCGATGTACTCGTAAGTAGAGGAGTTGGTGGAGTAGGCGTAGTACACCTTAGTGCCTCCTGAGTAGCCGTTTGTGACGTAGAGCGTGCCGCAGATCATAAAAGACTCGCCGGCACTCCTTTTGGGGTGGTTGGTGGTCCAGCTCTTGATGATCTGCAGCGTGTTGGGGTTCAGCTTGCTGAGGACAATGTTGCCGGCGTTCTGGTTGGTGGCATAGACGGCCCACAGGCCTCCCTCGTCCACCATCAGGTCGATGTCGGAGTGGCCGCCCCAGGCGTAGTGATACGCATTGTTGAAGCCGGCGTAGTCGAGCTGCCGGGACTTGCTGATGGAAGAGGTGCGGAAGTCGAACTTGATGATGACGTGGCTCTGGAACTTGTTGAAGTAGATGGAGCCGTTGTAGACCACCTGACCTGTTCCTGACCACGGGTGGGGCAGCCGGTGGGACGTGAAGTTGTCTGACGTCATGAAGTCCTGCATCGACTTGTACTCCCGCACAAAGCGGTTGTTGTGGTAACCATCCATGTACCAGACCTAAACATCATGACAAGGAGGAGAAAAAAAATGTATTTGCATCAAACAGTCTTTTATGCAGATCACACACAGAATAAATCAAATCACACCCTCAACAAGCATCCCAATTATGTTAGCGCTGAGACTTCCTCAAGGAGCAGACAAAGCTGAGGTCCAGCAGCTTCTGAATACAAACAAGTCATCATGACAGCTGCAGGGTAGCATGAGCTGGGCCCCGCAGGGATAATGCCCATCATTCCAGATGAAAAGGCCTGTCTCAGCTGCTTCGACCCTGCTTCCTGTTGGCCCCTGCGGTGGTGGGCAGAGAGCTCTTACTCCGGAGCTGCTAGAGGCTCAAACACTTCCTGAGTCTCCGAGGGACTGAGACACCTGAAGCCCTTCCCCTACCTGCTTCCATGAGTTGCTGTAATTGACTTTAAAATGATTCATACTAAAGAAGCAGGTCTCCAAGGGCACAGAAGAAAAAAAAAGCCAAGGTATGGAAACCTCGAGATAAAAAGAAATGGAGCAGAACTGTCTGCTCCCATCAATTACAATCATTCTTCTTTCTCTACGCTTTGATAACACAGCACACCTTTTGTGTTCTGTTCAAAATGTATTAGTTTCCACACAAAAACGTTCCGTCAGCAGTAACCCTTGCTGCTGAGGATTTTTTTTTTTTTAAAATATACATTATACAGCCTGTGTTGTCATGACAATTACCCTTAAGGAAGCAAACTGCAGATTTACACAGCTACTGTACTGTTTGCTGCAGGTTCTTCTTCTGTATCCCCTTTCCTCCCATGTGGTAATGAGAGTTATGTCTCTTATAAATGTGTCTCATAAAGCGGGTGCACAAAGAGCATGTAGCCGACAAATAAACTGTATTCATTGCCAGCTCCTTGTCCGCTGGCAAACTTCCTGTTCATACCACATAGATGTATCCCTGGCCTTTAATTTTTAATGTTTTTTACTAATGAAAGCAAACCCATTTATTGAGCCAACAGAAGCCCCACTCCGCACAGTCAGAGGGAAATCAGATGCAGTCAGCTGATAAAAGGACAGTAACCAATTAACACAGACCGTTAAATACATTTCACAGCGAGAGTTGACCTTGACCTATGATCAAGGCCAACTCTTACCTTAAGGTCTGGCAAACTGTTTGTGTTGCAGGTACATCAGCATTACATGTTTACAGCCAGTGGGATTGTATTAGGATCATTATTATCAATTTCCCCATCTCAAATTTCTCAACTTGCTTGTGTTGTTCGACCAAGGCATTGAAGAAGGTAAAACCAGTGAATCTTTGCTTACAAAATTATAATTAATAATAATTAATCGATCAAAATTGTTGCAATGCAATTGTATGTTTTTTTTTTGTTTGTGTTTTATGTGTGGCAAGGACAGAGGAAAAACTAGGTTTATGTATTGCAATTATTACGTGACAATTTGTATCTCACAAATGATTTTAACTATGATCAAAGTATGTTAAACATCACTGAACGTGCTAGGCTGAAAAAAACTAAACATTTCTGTTTTCATTTGAGCATGCACCTGCAGGCTCAGATAAGATAAGATAAATTCAAATTTTGAAAGTTAAAAAAAAAGTCTGAATGCTGTTTTGTAAAAACACTTACGTATAATGAATCAGAAATCACAAACAATGTTAAATCTGATCTAGAAATTACAGCATTGTAAAACCTAGAGGATCATATAACATCGACATATATACTATACCTGCTACCCTCGCGACCCGACCCCGGATAAGCGGATGAAGATGGATGGATGGATATATATATATATAGATATATATATATATATCTATATATATATATATATATATATATATATAGATATATATATATATATATATATATATATATATATATATATATATATATATATATCACTTTACAAAGCGGATATTTATTTATAACATGTAAGCAAACAGTTTCCTATTTATCAGCTAGCAAACATGGAGCAAAATTAAGCATTCATTTGGAATAATGCTTCTGGCCGCCTGATTAAAGTAACATTCACTCTCCTTCTACCTGCAGCTCAGGTCTGATCTCCACTAACTCCTTAAGGAAATATCTGTCTCTTTAGTCTCTAAATGTTTATCAGCCAGTCGCTAACTTTGTCTGTTCTTTGATGCAGGGTAGGGTGTGGGCTGTAGAGCCAAAAGTATGAGCTGAAAGACAGTAAAATGTTCCGTACAGCTGAGGGGAATTTCATAGCTTTAAGACTAGGACTGGCTTTACATTTTGGTTTGGTTTGGTTTTTACATTTTCCACAAGTAGTGCGGATAGGATACCAAAGGTTCAGTACCCCAAAACGATTTCATTTCAAAACCTGTTTGATGATTTTATATAAAACATTTTTTTTTTTTATTTAGCAAAAAGAAACCAAACCTCAAGCTTGGACTCAAATTGGTAAAATTATGATTTAAGCTGATTCCATAACAGCTTATGGTACTGACAAGTCAGATGACTCCCATCCATTGTGTGACTGTATGCAGCGGTACATACCCGTGTATCTCCTTCAGGAGCCAGAGGGTCGGTCATCCAGGAACCGAACCTGGATCCAGACGTCTTGATGGTGATGGGATCACTGATGCCCGTCAGCTTGCCACATGCTGCAAAGGAAAGCAGTGAGACGGGAACATCTAGAGCAACACCCATTCGGGTATTTAGACTAATTAAAAATCTATTACGAGGGATTCACTTTCATTTACTTTAAATCCAAATGGGTTTGCCTGAAGATTGAGGGATGTCGATGGCTTGTTGCCTCTCTCTCTATGCATGATATACTTCACACGAGGTGCTTGTTACTCAGTTCACATGTGCTAATGCCTGTTTTACTATCTCTGTGTGGATGTGTGAGAAAGTGAGAGAAAGAGGGAATAGGAAAGGGAGTGTGTATTCTGCTGCAGTGTGCTGCTCATAAGCTGCTGTAGTGTTAATTAGTGTTGAAAGAGGTGTTAATGTAAATTTCTTAATGTGTCCCTCCCTGACTAATGTACCCTTTCTAATGAAGAAATTAGACATGGTTTTTCCAAATAACAACCCATCACAACACCACTGCAGCACATCCACTCATTCAGAAATAGGCGGTATTTCAAGACAAAAGTCAATTAGAAGATTTTGACGAGTTAATTTTATGTATGTATGGATGTAATGAGTCGTTCTGACATGCTAATTTAAAGAGTGGGACTGTGACGATGGCTCATTTTAGGTTTCATTAACATCCTTCTCGGTGAGGTGTTGCATCCATTAACCCCTCACTATAACACTCATCATCCCTCTTTCTTTGTATCATCCCTCTTGCTCTTAATTGCTGTGAAATGTCATTTCTCTTTAAAGTCACACAATACACATTTGATTTACATTTCCTCGGCTAGTCTCATTCAGTTATCTGTCACACTCCATCGTCTCATCTGGTCAAATTTCTTCCTCTTACATAATGAAAATGTTGCATATTTGTTTGTGTGTCTGCGACATATGTCGCGCTTCGAGTATGTGTGGGCATCACACCTCAGCTGCGGGCTGGGAGACAAACACATGGTCACTTGAGCAGCATCTACTATTTCTAGTGGGGGTTGAGTCCTTTATGTAACCCTCAGTGGGATTAGAGACTGCAGTAATACATTGGGCATTGATTTATTTATTTCTTTTCTCTAATCACGCCCTCTATCTTTAGATCACACTACTGTTGCAGGCTGCAGGAGAGCCCACTGATGGATCTGCATTCTGGAGATGCACACAGGGTCTAATCCCCTTTTGACCTGAATTTGCCAGGGCCGAAGCAGAGCAGTTGAAAAACTGATGGTAACTACAGCCGATATAACAGAAACCGCATCAGCCTTTACCCAGGATTTAGATAGGAATATTTGTTTTTAAAGGATCATTTTGGTTTATTTCAATGTGGGCGTTAGTTTTGTAGTTCTGGGTGTAACAGTTATGATAACATTGTACTCACCAAAGTTATCAGTAAATTTATTCTCGACGGAGAAAATGGAAGGTGAGAAAAACGGATGCAGGACAGGTGGCAGAGGGGTTTATGTGCCGGTATGACTTTCCGGCTCCATTCATCAGTGTTTCGGTGTGAAGGGACTGGATCTGCCTGAAGCTCACTGTGCCACCACGTTGCTGGGGCACGACACAGGGTGATTTATTTATTTGATTATTGCCCAGCAAGCTGGCATGGCCCCTTGATCGATGGCCATTGTGTCCCAGCAGCCGCCGGTCTGTTAGTCTCTCCGGCACAAAACAATTTGAAGGACAGCTCTGCAGGGACCCTAGTTACTCTTTCACTTTCCCTGCTCGCCTTCACTTTATCTCCCCCCCCCGACACACACACACACACACACACGTTGTTGATCTGCTGATGCTAATTTGTCATGCTTTTTTGATGCTAATAGTGACCTTCACAGGTTTAATCTTAATAACGGGAGTGTAGTGGAGTGTGTTTGTGTGCACTATGCATGAGTGCCTCTGCAATCATGTGAAGATAAAAGGAATAGCCACCCTCTGTTCTGCCTGAGCCAGTCCCTCGCTGGGTGACCTCGCCTTTATCTCATCTGATCACACACACACACACACACACACACACACACACACACACACACACACACACACACATATACACACACACACACACACACACACACACACACACACACACACACACACACACACACACACACAACGTAACTCCCGTAGTTCTTTGCTCTCCTATCTTTGGCAGGCTGACCACAAATGTGAGCAGCGGCATGTTTATTGAACTGAAAGCGGAAACAAGGACAAGACTTCTTCTCCAGTTTGGTAGGTAGTGACAGCAGATGTAAAAAAAAGAAAAGAAAAATGAACTGTGCATAGATAAAGAGAAAGTAACTGGGGAGCTGAGATTGGGTGTCTGCTTTGTGTACTCTAAATCCTCAATTTAAATACAATCACTGTGTCTCGACTACTGTCCAAAACGAACAGTCGGCTTTGTAACCAAAAGTTTTTCCCAATTTCTCTCTGTCAGTTTGCACTGTGAATAATTTGAAACAGGGACACAATATACCCGTGATGTGCGATGTGTAAGTGTCTCTGCTCTTGTAATATATCTTAGTCACTGTTGTGTGGGTGCGCATCTATTAGCACTGTGGGCTGTGACAGAGGTGTGAAGAGAATGAGACAGGGGCTAAAAGCAAAGATAAGACTGTGATGGGAACTTGCTGTCTGCAGCTCTCTTCCTCTGTATGATAACCATTAGTGTGTGTGTGTGTGTGTGTGTGTGTGTGTGTGTGTGTGTGTGTGTACCTGTGAAACCATGCAAAACACCTCATGCCTAATCATGTTTTTAAACATCCCCCATCTATTTCATCAAATGAAGCCAGTTTTGTGGGACGCTAACATAGATTCATGCGGGTTTGCAAATTTTGCTGTAGTGTATTACAACGACATTTGTGTAAGTGTCCAAAAAAATACAAAGTTTAAAGGTTGGCCTTGTAGGACTGCCATCAATTAATCTTTCAATTTATTCATTTATTCTATAAAATATCATTAAATAGTGAAACACGTCTGTGACAATTTTTCAGAACTCAGAGTGGCGTCTTCAAATTGTTTGTTTTGTCCGATTAACAGTCAAAAATCCCAAAATATTCAATTTCCAATTACATAAAACAGAAAAGCAGCACATCCTCAATTTAAAGGGATGGAACCCAGAAAATATATGGCTGATTGAGTTATTAATGACTTAGAATTGTTGTTGATTTTCTGACAACCGTCCAATGGTTTATTTGCATTAAAAAGTACAGAAGTTACGTGGATGCAACTTCAGTTCTATGATTACATGTGTAGCCATCTCATGGACTCCACTAATGGTTTACTTTGAAAATGTAACAGTATACCAATAGCAAAGTAAGTTAGAGGGCGAGCATGTACAGAATACAACCATAAAGTGTAAATGGCGATTGTGTTATAAGAATAAGATTGTGTGATATGCATTTGAGTGTTAAGAGTGTCTCAGCCACACATAATGTTCCTGTGATGTTGTGAATCGTGTGAATATGCCTGAGGTTCTCTTTCTGGCCACTCACAACATACTTCATGTCAGTGGGAGTGTTTGTGCATGCACGTTTGAAGCAAAGTGTGTGCCAACAACTTTCTGTGCCTACCTAATTTTTGCATGCATGCTCGGAGTCTCTCCTCAAGATTTGACACTCTGTTGTGGAGCTCCTCGTAGTCATAGGCCCCCATCTCCTCCTGAAGTTCGCTTAGAACTGACGTCAGATTCTGGACCTCCTCCTTAAACTGCAATACCAATTTGGCATCGGCTTTGTACTCCTCCAACACTGGTATCAACGGTCTAATATCCTCCATTTTCGCTTTTATGGCCTGAAAGGATTAGAATAAGCTCGGTTGAGTGTCATGCGCGACAAAAGGAGACTGTCCATAAAAGAAAAAGGAAAGAAAAGAAAGAAAAAAAAACACCTGTCTGAACCTGACTACTCTCACTCTAACCTGCCTCTTCACTGACATGATGATGACCCCCCTGTTTGTGTCTGTGTTCAGTGTTTGTGTGTGAACAGCCGTGTTTTGTCTGTGCAGGTGTGTGTCTGAGCAAACAAACCCGGAAAATATTCTCCGCCCGCTGGACGGGCAGAGCAGGTGGCTCCGTCCCCGGCAGTGACCAGCCGTTAATAAGCAAGCCCTCGGTACACCGACAACAATTGGGAAAGCTCTTTATTGGTCATCATCGTTTAAAATGCAACATCGTATTAAGGGTTACATGCTTATACATGTCACACACAACAAAGTGTCTCGAATTTTACGTCTATAGTTTTACGTATAGATTTGTTGAGTAACCAAATATGCATAGACAAAAGCCAAAATAAAATAAAATTAAAAACAGCAATTAATGATAATAATAATAATAATAATAATAATAATAATAATAATAATAATAATAATAATAAATGTATTTACGATTAAAAAAGCTTTTAAATGGAAAACTTTGACAGCAGTAACATGCAGGAAGAGATCAGTAGTGGGTTGGTTTGGGAGAAGGGTGGGGTTTCTTAGTCTTAATGGTGCTAAAGGTAAATTAATTCTTTGACGCCCAAATTCTCTCAGTACTGTGGCCCAGTTCAGGGGAATCTGGAATTGACCTGCCTCTTCTTCTCTGTGGCTCTCTTTACATGTCTTAAAGTTAGCCCTGCAAGCAAGAAAATGACAAACTGTTGACAGGGGCTAGAGCTTGCTAACCTAGCTGACAAGACACACAAACAAACGCACACACACACTTATGCACTTAGACATGTTACAGAAGATTGCACACATGCACTGAATGTGGCGTTGGTTGGTTGAATGAAGTTTTTGAGCATGCATCGGTGACAGGATCACACAAATGTATTGGTGCAGGTAAGATGACGCAAACACTGAAGCGTGCTAAACGTAAGAATACATGTAAACTGAAACAATCCATTTGTGTGAGTAACTGCAAATAGGGAGGGGTATCAAACTTCAATGCTTTTTTGGTACTCCCCGAAATGTGTTTCTATGTGAAATTCATAATCTTATTTAGTCATTCTTTGACTTTGAAAGTTCTTGTATGGCTGCTTGTGTTAAGACAACATTTAGCACTTGACTTAACTTATTTTGTTGAATGGCGAGCTGAAATGATTAGGTCGATTATGCAATTAGTCAATCGGGAGCCAAATAATTGTCAACTATTTTGAACATTGGATGATCGTTTGAGTAATTTCTCAAGAAAAATGGCCAAAATTCCTCAACTTCAGCTGCTTATTTGTGGCCTAGAAATCTAGACGCACCCTAGCGGCAGCAAATGTAATTTGCAGCCAGGGTCAGTCTAACAACTCTCCGTTGGCTTTCGAGCTGGAAAAAACAAATTCTGGTCAGGCCAATCACATTGTGTATAGAGTCGGTGGGCGGGCTTAACATAAGGACGGCAGAGTTGCGACGGTTCTGCGTGAATTCCCTGCTACTTGAAAACAAAGAAGATGGCTGCTGCTGCTGGCGAACAGCGGTCTTTCGGATCGGCTTTAGCCGCGACTCTGGAAGACTTGGAGTTAAGCACTGAAGCACATTCTTAAAAAAGGAAGATCTGTTCGGAGTTTTGCCGACCGGATACGGCAAATGTTTAATCTATCAACTAGCGTTGCTCTGGTTGGTTGTAGCGCTATCCTATTGAGTGCAGAGGGAATTTGAAAGACAACCGTTTATCCCGCCCCTCGGATTGAGCCCTGCCAGTGGTGAGTTCCCAGACCCAACATCTTGATGTGGGTCTGGCTTGTCAGGCTATCTTATTTGTGGAGATTTACTTCTTTTCTCTGTCTTGGATTGTTGGTCGGATAAACCAAGTCATTTGCTGACGTCACTTTGGGCTTTTCACTATTTTATAGGCCAAACAGTTAATCAGTGAACTATACAACAATAATCTGCATATCGATAATGAAAAAAAAAGATTTTAAAGGAAGTATAAATTGTGTATCGGTAGAGAAACTGAGGCATATCAGCACTAGTTTTGAAATACTTCAAATGATACCCCACCCTACCTGCAAAATAGTTATTCTAAATAGCTTTATTCCATTTTGATTTGACACTAAATTCTTTAAGAAGCAAAAGGATTTAGTGTCTACTGTTTAATCCGATTAGATTAAGGATGTGTGTCCCATGTGCAGATATCTTGGTGGTACAACATTTCCCCATTATCTGCTCAGTGCGATAAACATAACATTTTCTAATCTCCTTATTTCCAAGATGATTTAGGATTACAGCACATGGATTTATAAAGTAAGTTGGTGTTAAATAAGGATATGAATTCATGCAGCTCAGTTTTTGTATCTAATTACTGAACTTCTTTGATTATGCATGCATTATGGATTTCTTGTTATGCGAGTATGGTGGTTTAGTCAATACTCCAACATCTCCACAGTGAGAAACACACAAACACAAAATGGGTAAGGCTGCGTATAATGAGCTACTGAGCAGCTACGACAGAATGGCGGTTGGGTCAATGGCTGGAGATCTGGCTCCGTACCTTGTATTGCTTGGCGATGTTCTGCTTGTGGTTCTCCTCCACCTGCCTGAACTTGGTCTCCAGGCCACGGAGCTGGACCTCCATCTTCTCCACATACTGCAGGTCTCTCTGGGTTCGCTGGTCCAGGACCTGGATGGACTGGGTCATGTTCTGGACCTGAGGTGCCATATGGAGACATTGGATTGAGTCATGAAATCTATCTCTATATCTTACAGTCTAATTTGAGCAATGAGCATGAGATGCAGAAAAACAACGCAACAGACTGTCAATATGTTGTTTTGGCTTGGCTTTCTTGACTCACAAATTCTGACATCAGGCCAACTAGTCAGGGGCCTCAGACACATGGTGAGGGTGTAGAATCTATACTGTTGAGACATTTGGTTTCTCCAATGGTCTATGGTCCATAGACTCCAGAAACTTGGCACATCTTCTACTAATTCAGGGGAAATCTGTTGATGTCTGTATTTTTGTGTGGATTAGCTACTCTACATAGATATGTGGGGATTCACTTAATTTATGGATAGAAAAGATCTGCTTAAATGTTCCTTTTGTGTAAATGGGTTAGCCTTAGCTTCCAGTCAGTATTGAGCCGGGTTGCATCATTACAAGTGGATGTGTGCAGTACAACCTCTCAGAGAGCGAGTGTATAGCTGCCTCCCATGTTGCCTGTTGGGTTTCCAGGGAGCTCATTAGAGCATGATTCCTATTCTTGTCCAAAAGGCAGACCACAAACATGGGTAAGAGAGTGTGTGTGTGTGTGTGTGTGTGTGTGTGTGTGTGTGTGTGTGTGTGTGTGTGTGTGTGTGTCTGTGTCTGTGTCGTTGTGTGTCACATGTCTTTGTGTGTGAAGTACTGTCGGTGAAATAAGTAAAGGTGGTCACTCTGGGTATTGTATGACTTTGATTGCTATGGTCATAAGTTAAGGAGTTAAGCGATAATTACCTTCTCTAACAGCTGCCTCAGTTGTTTGGTGCGGGCATCCCGTGAACACATGGACTGCTGGGGCGCCACCACAGTGCAGACACACCTCCCCTCACTATCCTGGGCTGAACTGTACACCTGCCACGATTCCTCTGGGTTCGCTGGCAACACCTGAGGACAAAAGAGTGGATACATAGAGAAGAAAGGCAATTGAATGGTGATGCTGGAGCAGATGGAAGCAGAAACAGGAAAAAAAGCTCAGACTAAAACAGAAAAAGGCTAAAGGGTACCACGAAAACACATCCTCGTGCGTGTCTATGAAATTACAAAGGTCACTTTGCTGCTATTTGCCCATTAAGTGTATTCTGCCTGTGTGATGCTAAAGCTGCATTGTATTCATCACCATCTGGACACCACAAACCACCAGGCTCCACCCGTTTTGCACCATCATACAGTATATTCTAAAGCCACACAAAGAGAAAATGCAGCCAATCAAGACGGCTGAACTGGGTGTGTGGAAGCTCTGAGTGTAAAGTGTGACGTCAGAAAGAGTTCTTTCCGAGAGAGAGTAACCTGCTGATCAGATAAGACAGAGTGAGTGACTTTGAAAAAGATATTCATCACTGCATCAGCGATAACGAAAAATCACTGGACAGATCTGCTGATTGAGTCAATTAGTGAGAAGGAGTGACTTCACAGAATCCAAAAGGAGCAACCCCAGCGGCTGACAGTCAGCTGCACTGCTTTCTACCAAAGGATGTGCTGACAAGACAAAGACAATCCCTATCAAGCACCTGCCTTGATATCAAAAATTAGCAGATTAAATCAAATCACATCTCATAAGTCATGTAAAAATGCTTCAATCTTCTTAAAACCATGAAACAAACATATCACATATAGGATAACTGAGTAAATATCACTTCACGACTTTTTTTCTTCTTTTCTCACTATGTATCTATGTATTTGCCTTCAACATATAGTTCTAAATTCCAGTGCAAAACCTCCACTTGACAGAGCGCTCACATTATTATCCTGGCACAGAGACAGCTCGGTATCTGCCAGGAGCCTGCCAGAGAAACAAAGAAACGCTTTATCTTGCCTCTCTAACAGTACCTTGGCTTTGAACGCCTCTCTCATTCACACAGACTATGAAAGGAAGAACGAGGACCCCTGGAATTTGTAATGTTACTCGCCTAATTCTCTCCACCATGGATCTATCATTTAAATCAAAACCAGAGAAAAAAAGAATGAAGCGACCGATAACTTTCCACTTAGAGCAGGCTACTCGTATGGAAAGGGACAGCAGCCCAGTGACATCTGGAGCAACATCAAACGGAGGAGGAAGACATCTACGATGCCTCTCCAGGTCTTTCTTACTTTTTCATGCGCCTTGAAAGTGCATCACGTTGACAGAATGTATCCTCTTAATTATGAACCAAAGCGCACATGCAAGTCTTTGAATTGGAATTTAATTGCAACATTCATTCAGCAAAAAAAAAAAAAAACCCAACCAGCCGCAGGAAATATGCAAAACTTGCGCACTTACTCCTGTACTCCGGTCTGGGTACCCTCCCTGTGCCGCCGTGAGCTTAGTAGTATTGAGCCCCACCAGTGAGGGGAGGGTCTGCGACATCCAGTTGGTAATCATCGCCATGGTGCTGAGCACGACGCCGATCTTCAGCAAAGGCACCGACATCTTTGCGCGCTGCTTGGACTTTTTTATTTTTATTTTTTATTTTTGTAAGCCGTCTTCATTCTACAGACTCCGGTGAGAAACAAGGGAGGTGAGTCATGTTGCCCAGTGCGGCTTGCTGTTTTACCCGGGACTCCGGCTCGGCTGGTCTTTTTTTGGACATCTCCAACATAGCACAAGTCGGACGCGGTGAGACGACCTAAACGGAAGAGTCGGCACGGAGATAAAACTGCACTACTTGCTTCCTAGTGGAAGATACAGGAGGGAAAACCCGAAACGTCCTCTGGATAGCTCCTGTGTCTGCGTTGTCCCGCACACTGCTGCCTCTCCGGTTCACCGTTACTATTTCGTTCACGCCCGACGGTCCGCCTCCTGCCTCGGTGCGCTCTGTGATTAAGTGCCACTGACTACACACAGGCTGCTCCAAATGGATGAGAGGAGAAAAGAGGAGGTACTACGGATCTATCTATATCGCCAGACGCAATGATGTCAGCCAGGTTGGGGTCCGTTCATGGTAATAACTGGCAATGCGCGTGATTCGCCTATAGCTGCCCGACACTGACTGTCCCCAGAGGGAATGGCAATGAGCAGTGAGGCTGCGGTCGGCCGACACTAATTTGGAGGGATTTTTTTTTTTTTATGGCGGACAGTGACATTTCTTTCTCCACTGCCCCGCCAAAAGGACAGAAGGCTGTCTATCATAGAAACGAGCATCATGCATGGTAAAGCTCATTCAAACTAAATCAATCGATGTAATGTGTGCCTGCACAGACCACATGTCAAAATGCACACGAAACTCTTGTGCAGAATGTCGCATTTCAATGAGAGAGGGTGTGAGGACTCAGGGTATGTTTTATTGATGGGTTAGGTTACTGGGTGCTTGGAGCTCAAACAGAGGGGGAAGATTTTAATTTGTGTGACTCTGGCGCCATCGTGTAGCAGATTTTGGCGTTGCTGAAATCAAAAGGGAAGCGCTTATAAAATGCGAGGAAGCATGCAAGACAATTATGCAAACATTTAAACAATCCAAACAAAACTTTTTTTTTTTTTTTTTTTAAAAGATAGGCCAACTTGTCGATTTCTATTGACTTTAGATGACGTAAATGTCATGTTTACGCACTTAATGCATGGTTTTTAGACTCAAGACAGTGTGTGTGAGCGTTTGAAAATGCAGTTAAATGTTGCATGTTGCATATTTTTCTTTAGAATGATAACTCTGAGAAATGACAAATAATTCATTTGTCATCAACATGCCCGAAGGCTAATGCTCCAGATGATGGCCTAAAATTGCAGCACTGCATCATACATGACGTCCCCAGAGTGACTCTGTGTCCACAGCTATTTCTGTCAGCTTCATAATGCATTTCTCTGGTAAACTGAAAGATGGAGGGAAACTCTGCACTCCACACACCCCCCCCTCCCCCGCCCCCCTCTCTCTCTTGTCTCTCTTATCTATCTCACTTCCATATGACCTTTTGAGGTGAGAGCTCACGATAGTCCTGGCTCCACAGATTACTGTGAAAAGCATCGGCGGGGGTCAGCTCACCGCTGTGCACTGCTGTCCAGAGTCCAGTCTAGTCCTGTGTAATATGGTGCAGTTCAGTGCAACGCAGCAGCCTCTATTGACATAGCTTTCAAAACGGTACAGTTATTTTTCTAAGCTTCACAGGTGTGGATCCAATTGGTTTTTAATGGAGTTGAGACAAATGACCCAGCCTCAGGAGGAAGACCACAGGTCCACTGATAAAAGACACTTGACTCAATGAAAGAAAAATCAATCAATCATACTATTCATTGAGTGATTTATAGAGAGATTTGTCAATTAAAACCACTCTTAAGCATGCAATACAACACTTGGTGCAGAAGGACTGATTTAGAATTCTGTATACAAGATCTCAAATGTGCAAACATAATAAAAGCAACACTCGCACAATGATTGTTTATGCAGTCTGATATAGTTGCCCTGCATAAATAAGATTGTGTAAGAGGGCTGTTGATCAAATTATATGGTAGCTTTAAGAGATTGTAGCTTGTGGTGTGCCTTCAAAGTTATTTTCACCTTACAATACCGGCCACTTGCCACTTGCTCTGTCGCTCCACCAACCATACTGAATAATGAATAGCTTCAGCCCAAGCTGCCAATCACAGCACGCGTATTTCAGTTCAGCTCAACCACGTCTTAGTTTCTCACATAAAAACTGACTGATTCGTCTGGTTTCATACATTAAAAATCCTAAACCATTTCAAAATGTTCCCTTGCTGGATCCCTTATACTTTCAGCTTGAGATGTGGACGAGTTGGCAAAGTATATTTGGTTGTTTTTAGCTTATCTTTTTAATGTGCTTACAGCAATCCCTTGCATGATGAGCTATGGTATGTGGGTTGCATGGTGTCAGAGTGGTGGCTATAGTAACGCCATCTGTGTTGTCAGGTGTCTGTGAGATGCTTTAGGATGTGGGCCTGAAGCCATGGGGGAGCCACTAGGTGAGGAACAGATGCCGCTCTGGCTGCTTACTATTCTTCTCTGTGTGAACACTAAGCAGAAGCCACATCCTTCAGCGGAGGGGCTGGAGGTGAACAAACGAGGGCGGAATTAAAAAGGGGAGCGTGCTACTAATCAGGTGCCTCATTGCTTCCTCGGCCAGATGTTAAGAAAAGATCCGCGGCTGCCCCCACACTGGTTAATGTGGTCATTAAGAGAGCGTCATTGTTCAGCATCAAAGGTCGGGGCCATACTCCCCGGATGGCTCTTTTTTGTTGTTGTTTCTTCTCATGAGTAATCTGGCAATAAAAAGCTCTCCATCTTTCTCTCTCTGGATACACCTCTCACTTTTTATATCTTCAAACGGAGATGAGATGTGGAGAGGCCTGGCCTTCCTACAGTGAAATGTAAGTTTCAATAGCAGGGGCTGTATAAATAGAGCCTGTCAGTGTCCCCTGTGTTTCTGTTCTCATGGAAGGGAGCGGAGAGGCGAGGCTGTGGACTTGTATCGACTTACCTTCAAACAGATGACACACACTCTCAGACCATCAAAGAAACACTGTCACTGTAACATGGGCCTCTGACCCGCACCGCACCGTACAGGACCCAAACCCGACTGTCATGAAAACCCAAAGTGAAACACGCTCGCTTTTCCTCCCTCCTCTGACTGATGGCTTCCATCAATCAGAGCAAATAGCCCCATTGTTCCATTGTGTCAGCATTTTCTTTGCACTCTGCCGCTGCACTCTATGTCCAGTTCAGATTACAGGCCTACATTTGATGCTTCAACGTAGGGAGATAAAATCACAACCAGTAATGACCAGTTTGTAATTCCACATGAATGCTGTTGCTCTGAGTGAAAAATGTTCCGCTCACTGCACACTGACGTTTCTCATAAAATTTGCTCTAAGCAATTGCTGGCATATTTGTGTCAAGGCAATATCACATCAATATTGTTCTCATAGTAGGGTTTACAGCAATATACTTCCAGCATATTGTATTGAGTTTGTCACTTGGAGTAGAGTATATTACAGATACACTGGGAACAGAGATTCATTTATTGATAGTACCTCTGTGGCACATAGGATTTTTTGTTTTTGTTGTCTCCAATTACTAATGACAATTGGTTTCACACAAGAGTGAAGCCCATAAAATATGACTCTCTGTTCAAGCAAGGGCAATTAACTCATCAAATTCTACAATCCAGTGGTGGTAGTGCCTGGTAATAAATAAATCACACGCACACACTCCCTCACTCTCTCCCCCCACCATGATACTGTCTGTGAGAATTTATAAAGGCTATAGTTTAACGCAACAGTAACTATTATATGTATTGCTGCAAATGCCCTTTTAGATATCAGGAAGTCGTTACTAGTTCCAGAGATGCATTTTATTGACCATTACATTTAGTTTACTACTGCTGTACTGGGTGGCTTTACATTGCTGGACTAAATGTTCTCCCCCCCCCCCTACATAGGCAACACTAAGTCACACTGTGGTCATTGAGCATGCTCAAAACACCTTCTTTGAGACACTGCATTTGATTGTGGAGACCTGATTTAAGAGCAGCAGCCCACAATTCAACAATGGCCTTTTACGAGACAGCTACAGGCAACATATTGTATCAGAATAGGCTGTTGGCAGTTGGTTAATCTGACCATTTGCTAATGAGGAAAATTGACAGATCATGCAATAATTCCCCCTTTATCTAGCCGCTTTGTCATCCCGGTGTGGAATTAGGGCTCTGCTGGATCTATCCGCGCCCGTCAAGTACAATGTATTCACATCATGTAATCCCACCCGTTAATCTCTTTAAACGAGGGTAGAGGGCTAATTCACGGGGGCTCCTTAATGCGAGGTAACCGGGTAATCTCTCTATGAATCTGAAGCCAATTAACCGCTGGTTTATTAGCTTTTGATACCTACAGGATGTGGAAAATGGCGTTAAAAACCTACTTGGGTGAGTTCTGTGCCCATGAAGATGAGGAGAATCAGAGTCAGGAGCTTGCTCGCAGGCTGCATCTCTTGCCTCCGGTGTGTGTGGACCAGCGGTCTCACATGCAGATCGACTCCCTTCGCGTCCACCCGCACAGCAGTCCTTTCCTCCCCGGCTCTCTTTTGCGCTGCAAGTCGCTCGATTCTCCTTTCTTTTTTCCCCCCCTCCTTCGTATTATTTTATCCCTCAGCAACCCAGTGGCAGAAAGCGAGAGATCTGTTTCACGGAATCGTCTCCGTGCATATTCATTTCATATCGGGAGCCTATCTTCGGTGCCTCTCCCCTTCGCTCTCCGTGGTCGCACTTATTTCTCGCTGCGACGGACTGTGATGAACATTGGGTTGAAGACGCGCAAACACTGCCGTATACACACTGCTATAAAGCTTTACTCCGATATTGCCAAAAGTTTACCTCCCCGCCTCAAGCTGCCGTATAAAAGCTGTCGATGAAAAAAAATGAGAGTGACGGCGCTGTACATGGTGCTGAAAACGGAAGTTGATTCGCCAAGAGAGGGAGATTTAAATTTGCAAGCGGGCAGGAGGGATTTTTTTTCCCCCCAAGATGATTTGCTCTTAGTTCTATCATAAAACAAAACTTGGTTGCCCAATTAACATCTCCACTGGTTTGGATTTGATATTTATTTTCAACAGCTGAGTGAAGGAAACGGAAACAACCGTTAATCTGTCTAACTGACTATTGTAGGCCTACATGCATGCCAGTGGAGGCTGACATTTCAGGACAAAAATGAAAGAGTAGCCTATTCCACTCCAAAATGATTTTTCCAATTAAAAAAATAAATACATTTCCCCTTGTCCAATGTTGTTATTTTTAGTGCTTGTATTAGTTTGACAAAGTGCTAAAAGCGGTGGGCTAGTTGTGGTATTGAGATCTTCAAAGTAGCAGTAACTCTATTGAAACACTACATTACAGTTAAAAGTCATGCATTCATAATTTTACATAAGTAGAAGCACAAAACGTGTTCTGCTCCTACTTAAGTAAAAGTACAATTTTGTGACACAAGTATTAACAACAAAATGTACTTAAAGTATCAAAAGTAAAAGTAGTGTTAGTAGTAATAGTAGCGACAGAATACCCCTGTTATATTATTCTTGGATGTGGGATTATTGATTATTATTACTGATGCACTATGTAAGCATTAAGCATGGTTCAGTTGAAGCAAATTTGAACTATACTGTTGGAGACATCAGTGTATAACATTGCATCATATTTAAGTAGTTAATCATATGTTTTGAATGTAAAATGTATCTTCAAAGTAACTAGTAACTATATCCGCCAAACAATTATTATGGAGTTAAAAGTATTCCTATCTAAAATGTAGAGAAGTAGAAGTATAAAGTAAAGTAGCAAAATACTCAAAAGGTTCTGGTACTTGAATGTGTTACTTTAGGCACAGGGTTTAAAGTTCTTAGGATGAGGATTTCAATTATTTTGGCCCGATTAGTCTTCTTCAGGACTGTGTGGGTCATTGGTGTGGGCATGTACAGAATTGATTGACATCTCCCTGACCCTCCTGTTAACTGTGTTGCATTTGTAAGGGGCGGGACGAATTGCATCTTTATCCCTCTCATTGGAGTCCGGTGACCTCATGTAATTCCCATAATAGCTCACCTTCCACCATGGGCAAAGGTCTCATCAACCAGAAGAAGAGAAAACACATGTGGGGGCCTTAAATTCAAAGTGTTATGGTTAACAAAAATGACTTTATTTCTGGTCCCTTCATAGATCTAGTCGGTCTGTGTCAGATTATCAGTATGCTTTAGGCCTGGAGCCATGTTGAAAACTACTCTGATACTTCGGCACTTTGTGAGGGCAGTACCGTACCACTGTGAATGTCAACAATAGGCTCTTAATTGGGTTGCAAAGTGGCTCTGAAGCAGCTCTGCTTCTGCCTGCCTGCGACTGCCTGAACCACATTATACACTAATAGCTCAGTGGCCTGTAGATAGACTCTCATTCATGCTCTTTTGGTGGCACTAAGATGCATACATCACCTTGGTAATGGAACCAGGGCAAGTTCATATCTGTATTCTTCAATGTGGACTCTCATTTGTCTGTTAGCAGTTTTGGCCGGTCTCTGCACCTGAACGGAACGATACAAGGTCAAACTGAGAAGAGGTTTAGGGTCTAAGAGTTGGATAATGATTTTCAGATAAAGTGCACAGCACCTGCTTCTTGTACCTCTGATTGTGTTTGCAACTCACATGATGCTTTCCATCAGGCATGTGTGTACGTGCACAAATGCATGTGTGTTCGCTTGCTACAAGCAGTGCTAGTAGAAGTGCAAGTAGCAGTTGTTTCAGCTCACTCAGTGAGGATTTGATTATGGGATAGGGGAAGGAGATCTGTGAGTAATGAAAGTGGAATGCTACCGACATAAAGAGGAACATTTGTTTGTCGGCAGGAGCCCTTCCCTGCGTGGTGGTACACAGCCCACACACTGGACAGCAGGAGACACCTCTCACTGGCACTTTGGCCGATATTAAAGTTTGCCTCTGTAGCATGAAACCACAGTGGATACCACCATGAAGCAAAGCAGAACCTTTGATCGTGTCTGATAAGCTGTTTTGGTATTGCAAAGAAGGACTGCAGGAACAGGAGAGGGACTGTGCGTGTGTGTCTGTCTTTGGGTGTTTACTGCGTGTGAGAGAAGACACCCATCTCCTAATTTGCGTGTCCTCCCATATTTTTGCCTTGCAGTTTTTGCAAAAAATACAAATCCAATATGGTGACAGGTTTTAGTATTCTGTGCATGTACGTGTGAAGTAAGGACAAGATAATGGGTCTCCTCACTTCCTAGTCTTCTCATGCCAGCACACAGAGGATTTTGATGAGGACAGTGGTGAACAAGTGATCAACACCGGAAATAGGATATGATGAAGCAGCACCACTGTGATTTGGAAGAATTCAGTGAAAAAGCTGTTCAAACTGAGCAAAGCTGAACAGGGATGCTGATTTAATGTTGACGCTCGTATGGATATTTCTCCTCAAGATTTATTTTCTAACCGTTGAGCTCTGAATACAAATTGCTTGATTGTCTTGTTTGCATGCAGATGTATGTAAAATGCCTTTTTTTGCAGGTGCATTGGAGGGGAAGTCACTCTGAGTAAAATGCATGTGCTGCATTAATGCTCTGTCAAGTTGCATTGGATTTGTGAGGTGACTGAGACTGATTGAACACCCTTACCTAACCACATGCACTCTCACACTTTCTTTGCTTATTTTTGTGCTTGCAGAATTAACTAAAAAGCTGTGTTCTGGCATGGTTATCCAAGTTTCACAGAAAAATTGATAAACTTCCCAAAATGTGTTCTCAATTTTATTAAGATTCATTTTTGGGCATTTTAGGCCTTTATTTTGACAGGACAGCTGAAGACATGAAAGGGGAGAGAGAGGGGGAACAACATGCAGCAAAGGGCCACAGGTCGGCGTCAAACCCGCAGTCGCTGCGTCGAGGAGTAAACCTCTTTGTATGGGCTTGTGCTCTACCAACTGAGCTATCCAGGCGCCCGAATGTGTTCTTATTTAAGAGAGGCCCAGTTCTTTCACCAGTTGAGTTCTTTCCTTCTTCCCAGTTAGGTTTCGTGAGTATACAGTGTTTGAGTGTGCGAAAGAGAGAGAGAGCGAGAGATGGAGAGAAAGTGAGTAAAAGAGCTGCATTTTAAATTTAGGTCCCAATAGAATTTGAGTCTTTCTTCTTCGGCAAGCTGCCATTTCTTCCCCCTTTCATTGCTTTCTCTCCCTGTGCTCTCTGCAGGGCTGAGGCTACAGATAGCTATCAAAGATGTGTTTCACATGTCTATTGTATCTCAGTAATGCTCCGTTTCATTCAGTGGTCTGATGGGTCCAGGACCTTGATCAGTTCTGCACTTACAGGATGAGTTCCATAAAAGAATAAATTAACAGCCCCCCTGTGTGCTGATCTTGAGTCAGTATTATAAGTCAGTATTAATGCATTGGATGATCACCCTGTCGGCATTCAGCCTTCAGACCTCGGGAGGATAAAATGTCCCAGTGCTGTACAGAGAATGAGAAAGCAAAGAGGATAGGAGGAGGAAGGAGAAGAGGAAATTAAAAAAGGAGAGTGTAAGATAACGAGGATGAAAAGATACAGTATCTATCTATCTATATCTCTCTCTCTCTCTCTCTCTCTCTCTCTCTCTCTCTCTATTAATCTATCTATCTATCTATCTATCTATCTATCTATCTATCTATCTATCTATCTATCTCTCTCTCTCTCTCTCTCTAGCTATCTATCCAAATGACAAGTAGTGTTTTATGGCACGGCTGCCTTTCTGAAACAGTGGATATTTAAGGCTATTAGACAAAGATAAATATTCTGGCATTACAGTAGGAGTCACATTCTGGATTTCTGCAGTTGAAAAATTGGTGTCTGATGAATCATTTTTCACTCATTTATCTCCATCCGGACAGATTTGTATGAAATCCAAAAATGCAGCCTCTGACGCTCGCTGTCACTAACCACATGTTAAACATGGTTTTGGGTCTGAATTGATACAGACAGCCAGCTACTGCAAAACATTAGTTCAGATGATTGCGCTACATGATTGTTTACCAGCTGAGAGATATGAGACTGTGTTCATAGCATCAGGTGCACACTGTGAGGCAAATACCTTATTTTAATGGCGCTCCCATACTGCAGCATGGTAATGTCACCAGACACACTGCTCGAGCAATTCAAGATTGTTTTCAATCGATGTCGGGATGAAGTCAAACACATTATAACGGCCTCTCCAATCACCACATCCAAAATCATTAAAGCTTCATTGGAAGTTCAGAATCACAGAGATGAATTAGATAGTTAACATCTAACGTCTATGACCTACGTAACATCGTTCATCAGAGAATTGGAGGCTTTCGTTCTTTAAGGATGGACTAATGTCTCACTAAATACAGCTGAGGACTTTCACAGAACACTGAAATAGTTTTAGACATTTCGCTAAACTCCTCCCACGAACAGTGATTGTCCAATCATAGCTTCAACTAGTCATGGCTGATCAAGCTTTTGGTTTGGGCTTTTTTGAAGCGGTTGAAGCAGAATTTGGCAATGGTGTCTGTTTTTAAACCTTTCCAAAACCAAAAATACAAGAGATAAAGTGTGACTATGGGATTAAACAGTGAGTCTGTCTGCTCTAACATAAGCTGCAAATATTAGTATGCTAGCTAGCTAACTACCTAAAAGTATCATCAGCTAACTGCATTATTTTGTGGGGTTATGTCAGAAAAAGGCCCCTTAAGGACTTGGACATCCACTTGTAGTATTTACCCATCGTTCTGGATGCTATTACAAAATATATATATATATATATATATATATATATATATATATATATATATATATATATATATAGATTTCAGTGTATTGTTAGCGTCCTTTAATGATGGGGGGATGGGGGATTCTTTTCACACATCGAGTTGATACATGTAAATGTAAATTTTGAGTTTCTCTGTGACTTTCTACATGGATCATAAGCTGGTAAGGGTGCTGACTTTTTGTTTGGTTTCCGTCCTTTAGCATGATACAATGTATGTAGCCATTAAGGGCATATTTATAGGACCTTTTTTTATAAAGGATTCTAGTTTTTAAAACAAGCTTACCAGACACAAACTTGTCAGTCATGGAGGCAATGATAATTAGCTACAGTACATAGATAACTATGATAAAATATTAGTTTCGATAGTTGTCATTTCAGCCGGCAAAAATTGACAGTTGCCAGCTAGAAATGAACAGCCTGCTTTTGTCTGCCTGTATGAAATCAAGGATCTATTGTTTCAAAAATTACAAAAGATTCTGAGTGAGACAATGTGCCGTGCATGAAGTCAGTAACCAAGCCTGGTTTATATACAGTCTATGGGTGTTCAAACAGTCAGTTTTGCCTCCTCCTCCTCCTGAATCAGTCTTGTACAGCTGCAGGTATTTAGGTAGATGATGGAGACATTTATAAGAGCTGCTTGTTCTGTAGGTTGGTGTAGGCCGTGGTGAGTGTTGCTGAACCCACAAAGTTTGCTACAGTAAACATAGGCAACTCAAGGCCCTGGGGTGGAGAAGCCTACAGGCTATCCCTCAGGCCCTGCCTTTGATTCACAGACTGAGCGCTGTGATTTGACTAATGCAAACATTTACAACAAAAGCACAAAACCCTAAATCAACAAATATTATGCATGTCACGCCTACATCTTCAGCCATGAACGCACCCATTCCAAAAAGATCCAGACACATTCATTGTGCGACACGCTTGCTGTGGATGCTCTTTTATTTAGTAGGTTCCAGTCTGATAAACTGATGGTATGGGCTGCTCACAACCACATTGTCAAACAGCTTTACAGTTGAGTGACTGCATGGGTTAAGAAGGTTTCAATGTGTGTATATACCGTATTAGCCTATTTGTTTTCCACTGTGTTCATGCAGCTGCTTCAACCCTCTACTAAAACTAAGATTTGTGTACATCTCTTAATTATCCATTCCATTTATTTCTTTATTCACTGCATCCAGTGTTCTGCACAGATATATTATCATCCCCACTCAGACTATTCAGTCTTTTTCCATGTTTGTCTGCCCCTGAATAGGCTGCAGTACTGTTCACGTGTGATGTTGCTGGGGGGCTTCATGTCAGCGAACGACTGCAATGGCTCTGATTTATGCTTGTGTGTCAGTGTGTGTGTGTGTGTGTGTGTGTGTGTGTGTGTGTGTGTGTGTTTTAGTGACATGCCGCTGTTCACAGCCCCTGGATGGACATCTCTGCCATAGAGACCCATGCATCATAATGCATCAGCTATATACAAAATTGATGACCAGAGGTTATGTAGGTCAGGCCCAAATGATGCAGCAGAAATGCACACAGGGACATTGACAGACAATGGGAGACAGGGAGAGGCTGAATAGACCGGAGGCCATCATGGATGAACAGAAAAGAGTACAACAAATAGTCAGAAAACAATGCAGCATGAGACAGACTGATGGTCGAGCAAAACAAGACAGGGGAAAGAATAGAGTAACGGAGAAGGATGGGGAGAGCTCACAGTAATTTTTGATGTTAGTATTTCTGACATACTGTACCGTCCTTTGTTTGCACATCACACGCAGCATCTCTGCGTGGTTCTTGTATTCATGTCAGAGCTAATTACAGCCGCCAGTTGCCAGATCAGTAGTTAGAGGATGAAGCTGCATCTTAGCAATGTGCTTTCCACCCTACTGGGTTGCCAGATTTGTGAATGTCTTAATTACGCCGTATAAGCTCGCAGCAATGCCTCACCTTCTGCGTGTCCTCAAATAAAAGCGTCCACCAGGCTACACATTTCTTCACTATGTTTGCCGTGAAGGTCAGCACAGTATATTTTAGCATGCATTTAAATGCTTGTTACTGTAGCTGTGTAGAATGCAGCTGTGTAAGAGTGCAATGAACTCGTTGATTTTTGATGATTGGACATTGTAATTGCTGTGAATGTCATGTTCTAGTTGTGTAGCGATTTACATTTTTGTAATCAATGTTTTTAGATTAAGAATGGATCAACTGATCATATATGTGAAAGGTGTCGCTTGTAGTGACAAACCCACAGATAATTATCCCCCGACTCTGCAGTTACCCTCAGATCTATAGAGTGATTTATTAGTATATTTTACCTCATTGTTTTGGTTTTACAATTGCATTTTCCAGCTGATCCAAAAGGGTTTTTAAAGACTTTATGTAGCTTAAGAAGTATTTTATACACATAAAGGAACTTTTAGTTTATAAAAAATCTAATTCAAAATCACCAGATTTGGACATACATATAATTGCACAAAGTTTTTGTGTCGCTTTTGTACGAAGCACATTGTGTTACATTGATTTGTATCAAATGTATTAAAAATAAAGTTTGATTGATTGATACATGGTTTTCACTAGACAGGGAAGGAGTGTAATCTGAAAAGTATAATTATAGCTGTCAGACAAATGTAGTGGAGTAAAAGTACTTTTTGCCTCATGGAGTTGACGTATACAATTTCATAAAATGGAAATACATAAGTAAAGTACAATTACCTTGGATTTTATCTTACTGGAAGAACAGTACTTGAGTAACTGTACTGAATTACATTCCACCACTGCATTTATTGGATGGCCAGAAACATGAATGTGCTCCATATCTGCTGCATATATCTACACGTTTGCTAACACGTTAATGTGTCAGTGCTGTGTTCACAGCTTGTTTCCAGTGTTCTAACAAATCAGGTACTACAGGTTTAAGCAAAACAGCTTGATAACTATGAATTCATTCTTAACAGTTGGTGTAATATTTCCACCAGTGTTGTAGTACTCAAGAACAGTCTTGGTCTTAAGACTGGTCTCGAGAACAGTCTTGGTCTTAAGACTGGTCTCGAGACCACTTTTTGAACCGCATTTTTACTCGGTCTCGGATAAAGAGGACTCAGGATTTTATTTCACGACCGGTCAAGACCACAACTGCAGGGATATCACTAAATTGCCTCTGCATTGTCTTATTTTATGTGTTAACGTCAATTCTGTGATTGGATGTAAACATTTCTGCTTCAAATGCAACCAATAACTTGACTCATTTCTAATTTGAAATGTGTTGCTGTTAACCCCCTCAACCACCATCTTAACACTCACTCCCAAGAAAGTGAATGCGGGAGACAGGAGAAGCTCTGGCTGTCTGGCACTGGTCTTGTATTTGTCTTGACTCGGTCTCTCCCTGCCTTGGTTTTGGTCTTGACTCAGTCTCAACCCCTCAAAGTCTTGGTCTTGATTTGGTCTCGATACACTCTTGGTGATGACTTGGTCTCGGTTTAGGTGGTCTTGACTACAACACTGATTTCCAAAACAGTATAATGGAGGTTACATCAGGTATGTGTTATTTTTTATTTTAACCTCAATCAGTACACAATATTTGGTTGGTCTCTCTCAGGAAATCATATCTCAATATTTATTATTGTGAGATTTGCAAGTGTGACACTATGCAACTGTGTCATACATAAATTGTTGAATTATACATCAGGAGTGAAATTGGTTGAACTGCACACGCACCTCAAGAAAATGAACACCAAGATGAGTAGACAAGAAAAGTGACTTAGTATTCAAAGTTGGTCCAAGGCAAACTTCGCCAAACTGCTTGATTTATGAGGCTGAATATGTGTGATTTGTTCTAGAGAGCGAAAACTGCCCTCTCAGTTTAATAGTGATTTGAATGCGTCTCAGGATTTCTATATACACTAGCACTGGGGAGTACAGTTAAACACTACTTCAAAGCCCATCAAAGGGAGCATTTGGATTATAGTGATGTATTTGCTACTCTGAGACATCACGGTTTGAGTGCTACAACTTTAAAGTGGCGACTGCAAGTTCCATTGGCTCGAACAATAGGGTGCCATAGAAACCAGGAGAAAAAAAAAAACTTTGTGTAGAAAGAAAGACAGCCCATAAATCTGACAGAGATGAACGTCTTCAATGTATGAGGATAATCTTTCGAACATCCAAAAGAAGCTCTGGCTTTTATCTGCATACTCTTTCCTATTTACAGGATGATTTTGACAGTTGATGTCAGTTGTACCAGAGGGTGGTTACAATCTCATGAATACATATATGATCTTAATGCACCTGTAAACTGTGAAGATTAGAATTTGTTGTTGTTGTTTTTTCGGTTGAAAGACTATCAGAGATATTCTGATGCAACTGTAGGAGTGGGGGAAAAAAATCGATACAGCATAGTATCGCGATATTTTCTGTGGCAATACTGTATTGATACACAGATGCCAAGTATCGATCTATTATTATACTTTATGTTTTGGTCAGTTTGTCTGCTTGACAATCCCATTTTGCAGAGAGATGAACAAACAGAGAACTGTATCTTTTTAGATAAAACAGATGTTGACCAAGTTTCCTTTTGGGGACATCTATCTAATAAAGAGGGACACCAGGAACATGTTGACCTGTTGTTCCTGTTGACAGGAACATCGTAACTGTTGTATTGAATAAGGTTGGAAAAAAGGCGCCACGTAATGCTGGCTTTTCCGTGTCTACTATTTCGCTTAGAGGAAACTCAATAAAAAGCCATTTGCCAACACTAAATATCAAACAGAAGCCAGACACTATATCATATTAAGTTGCTGTGAGCTGTACATTCACCACTTCTAAACAGAGGCAGAACATAACCTAATCTTGGAGCTTCCTCCACAGCGCTGTGCAATGCGAGACAGCAGTTTCCATCAGACTCACCCTGGGTCCGGTTATTAAGTGTAGCCTACTGCTAACTTATAATACTAATAACATTACAGTCAGCAAAATGCCCTTGTGAATCAAATCCATACTTTATTGTTAACCGTCAAGCTGCTAAACCTGTATGGAAATTAATCCACAGTTTCATTGTGATATTGTGATTAAATTCTGAATCTGCAACGTTCTCTGTCAATACAATGTCTTCCTCTGATGAAGAAGTACACTGTAAGTCAGTTGTAGGCTATACAGTGGAGTTGCATATTAAGTGGTTTGGGGTCCTTCTGTCAGTAATTTTGGGGTACTATTTGTTTTAGAGAATTCTACAAGCAGCAATACCACAGGCCAAGCAATAATTACGTATTGTGACATATGTATCGTGATGATATCGTATCGTGAGGCCTCTGGTGATTCCCACACCTATGCAACTCTATTGTCATTTTTGATGCTGTTTGTGGTGGTATAATTGATTGCAGTGCACTACTAACTGCACATAATATTTTCGCCACCTGTCCTGACAGTGCATCTTTAATCAAGTTTAGAAACCCTGGTATTTTCCCTCTTTTTATATGTAGGCTACATCTCCCCTCTCTCTACTTCTCCGTGTGTGACATAGTTTTTATCTGTTTGTGCTGTATCTGGAGGGTGCCCAGGCAGGGGAATTCATCATCCTAATGTGCCGTGTATAAGCGCTTGTTAAAAACCGCACACTGCATTTTTTCGATATTCATCATGGTTGTAATATTCCTGCTTTGGGTGCCTTAGGCAACTTCTGAAGCTGGTCAAAAAGTATCATTGAAAAGAATGAAATCAAGCAGTATCTTGTGGAACTCCCAGATGAAAGAAATATCAATTGAGGAATACTGTTTTTGCTGGAGAGAAGGTCCAACATACACACACACACACACACACACACACACACACACACACACACACACACACGCACAACTGTGTTAAGATTTAGATTTTCTTAAAACCATTTTGCAAGCAACTGAATCAATGTGCAGTAAAATGGCTCTAGTATTGTCGAGCTACTACGAGCAGAATGTATTCAAATAGAGTGTATATGCACAAGCACGTATGTAATTTATCTACTGTCAGAAAACACACAGTATAACTGAAAACAAATTATTTCTTCAGGGTACAATATCTTGTGCGTTACACACACATGCACTCAAATGTTCATATATTAGGTCCATGTGGTCCAAGATTGCACTTATTACATAATTTATTAAACAAAACTATTTTGTACTATGCCACATACAATTCCTAAGCACATTATACACGCAAGTGGACCATGGCCACACGCACGCACGCACACACACACACACACACACACACACACACACACAGTTGCAGAGAAAGCCAGAGGCTTGCCTGTCTAAATGTAATTTCCTTTGACTTGTTATCGCCTTTGTGCCACACATGTATAGACACACATATATGCATTAAAAATGAAACAAGTTTTCCTTTGGATGATAATGATGCAGTTTAACTGTTTGCTTTTTCAATGCCCCCAGGCAATGCAGTCCCCTGGGTTTGTTTGAGTGCAATCAAAGCCAAGTAAATGACATCTACGGGAATAAAACACGCTTGGTTCCAAATAGCTTCCTGACTGTTTTTTGTTCGGTTTTATAAATGCATTAGAAGTATAATCATGAAACAGATGTCAAAATGTGAAAGATTCAAATGGATCTCTAATTCAACATTAATTCAATTTTTGGGAGTGACCTTATTTTCTAGCTTGTGTGTAGTTGGTAGCAACATTAGATAAAACATAGATACACAGTAGGGTGTGCTGTAATTACTGCACTTGAATGATATTTTCCAGAAAAGCAGTATTTTCTGCGTGTAGTAATAGATTGTATGAATTTAAGAATGAATATAGTGTCGCCTGTCAAGTAATGCTTTGCAGACTGCCTTCTCCAAGCACACCACTATTTCAAATGTGAGACGGTATAAGTGTCGAGTCACCACACAGTCAGCAGTCCAATGATGGAAAGTGGCATTTTGAATAGGTGGCACTGTAATGATTTCTGAATTGAATGTAAATAAACTGTGGTTTGGTGGTTCTCAAAATGAGTCCCTGCAATGGAATTGATAGGTCACCAGCAGACAAACATTTTTCATTTCTTCCCCCAGTATAATTCATCCTAGATTAGGAATAAAATGACATTGGAAGCAAAACCCTTTCATGATCCCATATTCTGTCCCATTTCCCCTCAGTGTTTGTGTTGTGTCATCGATCATCAACCCTGACGTGTCAATACTTTGCTACATTAATCAAGCAAAATGTCAACATAGGCCTACAATTTCATCGATTTTATATGAACAGTGGAGCTTTTTTTGTCATTATAAACGCCTTATTTAGAGTTATCTGGACTGAGTGAACATCTATTGAAAGCAATGGCTGAGGCCTTGTTAGTCGGTCCGTCATGCAGCACCACAGATTAATGTTGATCACATGTGTCCAAAGACTCATGATCAATTTGAGGGTAAAATCAATAGGAGCTGAGTCTCCCAGCTCTGCCTCCCTAAACATTGGGCTCTGCAGGGGAAGAGATCAATGACCACACCAGAGGCAGGTGCATGGTCCAATTACACTTGCGTTGCAGCAAGCATCCATCTTGCTAGTTGGCATGCACACAGGAGCATTAATCCCCTTCACAAAAATCTCACACAAACACTGTGATGGGGAGAGAGAGAGAGAGAGAGAGAGAGAGAGAGAGAGAGAGAGAGAGAGCGAGAGAGACCCCAGTTCTTGAGACTATCAGTCTCATCCACCCCTCCCCCATTTCTGTAGCCTACAGCCAGGCAGCTGTCCTCTACAGATGTAAAAAGATGCTAGCAAGCAAACCAGCGATTGATTTTTATCAAATCAAGACCACAGTACAACAATCATTTACAGTATGCATGCTAGAACATGTATTAGCAACAGTGTGCCTGTGAATATTTATTTTGCACAGCAGAGACATTTGTCATTGCTGCATTGTGCAATGTTCAGATTTTTATGGAATAATATTGGCATTGAAAATATCTATATGTTTCCAGCAGTAATTTGTCATCATATACTAAAATCTTTTGAGCAAATAAAAGAAGATATTTGTTGAGTATTGATTGATTTTTTTTAGCACATTATGCTTTTTATGCAGCTCCTTTTTATATACTTCACAATTATTCACCAGTAAGCACTTTGTGATTAACTGAATCAGTTGATTGCACAATGCTTTGTCAGTCATTGCTACTAAGACCAGTATGGTTTGTTAAATAAATAAATAAATCAGCATTAATGCAGCGTGCCAGCAGATATACTCTCATCTAGCTTGGGGTGTCAAACTGTTACGATTACTCTATAAAGTCTCTGCCTCTCTATTATTTCAGGAGGCTGCACAGTGAACAGAGTAAATCAACATAACCCTGCAGAGCCGCTTTTTGACAAGACATAGTTTTTTCATTTTACAGGAGGAGGTTGTGGGTCTCTTCCCAACATCTTTATATATCAGCGCTGTCTGTGAACACAGTGCCTGCCTGAGTCAGATTTGGCTGATGTGCAGCTGGCAGAGAACAGATATATGATTTTAATATATTATGCTCCAACTGGACACTGAGTGAATGAATTGTATTCCATCTTGCCAAACACACTCACTATTCTCTTTTGTGTGACTGTTTATTTGATGTGTTTGAGAACAAAGCAGAACAAAATTGATTTGAGATTAATTTGAATGCACATTTTTGATGTGCGTACACAACCCAGCCCTAACTTGAGTCCCAAAAGCATGTAATATTAAACTGCACCAACACTTCTCTGAATGAATCTGACACCATACGCTCAGCTTCTCCAGTTCCTTCAAAAAGGCAGCGCAGTCAAATCAGTGTGATGATGAGCGGGCAGGGCACTGTAGACTGCTCATTTTGAAATAGAATATCTAATGTAATTTGAACAAGCATCTGCAGGCTTCATCTGGATTTCTCTCTTTGTTTGATTTAGTTGCATTGGTATAAGAAAAGTCATTGTTTGCAAATGAATTTGAGGCCTAATGTAGAACAGAATTCCATCCAAACATTAGGTCTGAGTTTTCTCCCATCTATTCCAGGCGAAGCCAGGCAGCGACTATGAATGAGTAATTTGCATCACATTGGGCATCATTAGCAGCCCTTATGAATCTTGACAGTGAGTGTTGCTACTTTTTTTGATGACAAGCATTGTCTTTCTCCCTCAAACTCTGCAGGCAGGAAAAGAAGCAGTAACTTCTGTGACAAATAAAATGTCTTTTCTCAAGAGCTCATTTTAGCGTGTGAATAATTATAGTAAATATGGTAAATAGGCTGCTAATGTTAAAGTAACACCAATTGCATGTAATTGGCCCCTTGCTCAGCCCAACCCTCCTAAGCTACTGTTGCTATGTCTGTTAAGTTTTCCACTGTAGCATGACTTGTGTGCAGTTGAGAGTGGCAGATTTACCATTCGGTTTTTGGAATAATAGTTCCTGGATTTCAATCTGAGGTAAAAAAAAAAAAAAATGTTGCCGGCTGAAATTACGAGCAGATTTAGGCTCTAGCTAACCAGCTGCTTAGCTGGGGCTGTCCATCCTGTCTGCTTCTTAACGCAAGTTGAATCATCACCAGCTAAATTATTCAGTTGTTGAGAAGACAAAGGCTTCGATCTGTTTTGTGCCCGACAAAAAACATGCACTATTACACATTAAAACGGTGCATAATTAAAATCACAAGGTAATATATAATTAAAAAAATGAAGTGCGGACAGTCTCTCATTGCCAGACCTTCCTCCACCAGCACTGCGGAGGAGGGTCTGGCTAGTCCACACAGCATTCCGGATTGGGAGAAAAATGTGCTCTTGTTTGGCATTTCTTTAAACCAATCACAATTGTCTTGGGCGGTGCTAAGCGTCGTTCAAAAGTTGTTTTAGTCATGCAACAGAAATCTCAGAGTGGACATATAGTCTAGCTAGCTGTCTGGATTTATCCTGCAGAGATCTGAGGAACAGTTAACCATATGTGGCGAGGAGTGTAATATTTAAATATAAATACTAGAAGGGGGGGGGAACTAAAGATAACTAAGGAGAGAAACTAACTTAGGAACCGACACCACCTGGGGACTTGCACCCCGGGATATGAAAGCCAAATTCTGATAAGGACACAGAGTCGAAACTGATGAGGCAGAGACAATAGGTAAAAATGTTTTTATTAACAAAAATGATCTAAAGGCAGACAACTATAATATTAAAACTAATGAAATACAAATAAACTCAAATCAGTGGGCTGGGGCTTCAGTGGGGGCAGACTACTGAAAGGATACCCCGTCTCCCTAGTCTGGGGGAGAACACTACAAACACTACAACAAAACATACACTAACAGAGTCCCAGTGCCTACTTGCATGCAGCGGGAGCGAGGTTCGACACGGTGCCTAGCCGCCCACCTGAGGACACCCAGGCCACACCAAAACAGCAAGAGAACAAAAAGAAAGCCACTCCTGAAACAAAGAATGAAAAATGAACAAAAATCAGCAACCCCATTGGTAACTAAACAATCTCAGAACATATACTCAAGTGAAATAACAAATATATCCAAAGTAAACAAACAAGAAAAAGCAAACCTAACAAAAACAAAGAAACAGAACAGCAACAGGTGAACCTAAAACACAAAAAGGCACATGTTAGTTGGGGGGACAACTTTAAATCACAGAGAGACTTAAAAATGGAGACCCTACTCACCACCTTCAGCAGGCAACCACCACCAGGGACCAGCAAAAGGCTAAACTGAGCCAGCTGAGGGCTTTTATACTGCACCTGGGCAGGGGGAGGAGCTAAGGGAGGAGTTTTGCTGGACTACTGGAGTTGCGTTCACAACACCTCACTGTGGTTCACTACACATAGTACTCATAAATTGACCGGAGTTTAAAATGCCAACACAAAGGAAGCCCAAGGCAACGGATATCCGACCTAAATGAGTGAAATCCGACAGAATTTCCGCTGGCAACGGAGCAATCCCCAAAGTGGAACGTTGAGGATATAGACTATACAAAAAGTAATGGCAGACACACTTTCTTGAGAGCCATTTTGATTTGACATTTAGGGATTGGCCTCACTTGCTTGGAAGCCCATATAACCAGGTTGGTTCCTGTCCTTGTGTATTTTCTGGAGCCACAAAGTTGGCTGTGAGAGATCCAATACTATTCTGTTGTTACCAGAATGAACGGCTGGTTGGAGCCAAAAGTGCAGGTTTGTGCCTCATTTATCTCACAATGCAGTGCAGCTGCTACATAAAACCACTGCTTAATTCCTTTCTTACAATTTTTTCTTTTTTGGTTTTGGAAAAGCTAAAAATCCTCATGTTAAGAAATCCAAAGCTTGGCCGGGCTGCTGACAAACTCTGTTCAATGGAGGATGGAGGATTATTATAGTAATTAAGTATGGAGACAAATGTCCCCGTGTTAATATGTGGTGGAAACTCTGTGTTCAGATAAATTAAAAAGTCAGTTGTATAGTACCTTTTATTGCAGAAAACATATTGTATGTCTGTGGCCACGGTCTGTCTTGTGCAAATACTCTCTCTGTGGCTGTCATGATAAGTAAACTGAACTGTTGGGATATCAAAATTGGGATGAGACCATCCTGTTATTGATTAACTAGCAGCTAAGGTAAAAATTGCCTCTTTTAAAAAACAGCCTACACCAGGAGCAAGGATACTACAACTATTGGCAAAGACATAGGGGTGAGGAGCAGAGAAAGGAATCCCATCCCACAAACACAGAAATAACACTTTCTTTTGTGTTTCATGCCAAATATTCAACATGCCTCCAATTCATCCCAGTTGTTTACATCATATCCCCAACACACACTGACAGAAAGAGAGACATCAACACTTGTCTTTAGCCAAGCAATGGGGTATTTGGCAAGGATGGAGAAGATGAGGGTTTGCCTGGAGTGAGAGTGGACAGGCTACTCTGTGCCTCGGGGTAACTTGAGATTTCCCTCTACTGTAGATGCTTCAGCTTTTATCCAAGTAGTCTAGGAAGCTGCGTCTCCCCACAGGAGGATATGCTGCCTTCATTAAGCTCCATTGTATGCTAATGTTGCTCTCAGCTGGCTAATATAGGCACGTTACATTCCACTGGCGAATAGTTCACACTGCCTGGAGTTCTGCCTGGGATTGATAGAACTGTGATCTAGAAGATACTCTATGAATAAAAACTGAGGCTCCCTCTTTTTTACCCAATAGGTGTATGTTATTGAACTGCTGAACCTGCGGTCAGTAAAGTTGTAGTGCTGTGTATCAGTAGAGAATGATAGGTCTGACAATACCACCCTCTGGCTTTCTCACTGACTCCATCAACAGCAAAAACTGGTCAACAAATGGTGAGTTGTGGCGGGTGGGGTGGAAGGGTGGTTGGGGGATGACAACTAGGATATGGGGAAAGAGATAAACTGTAATGATACAAAAACAACCATTCTGGTTTATTGGATATACAGCCTTGAGAGCGCCTCTTTGTCTGCCATACTTTTTACCTTTTGACATCTCTGATCTGTGTTTCCTGTTGCTGTCCATTAGTCATAAAAGTCACCGGGAGTGCTTTTACTGCAAGGCATGCTGAGCCAATTAGAGATCACTACCTTCATAGCTCAATAAAACTTTTATAACTCTTGACACTGGGCATTAGCCAGGGTTTGAGAAGGATTTGTCCGGAACTAAAAGTGCTTCAATTTGTCCCGTGGAGAGAGACAGAGAGATGCTAAAGTAACACCTCAAAAAGCCTTCATTAGGCCATTTACTATCCCCAGTCTATTCTCTGGGCTCAGCAAAGTATCTTCACAACATCAGCAGCCTGGGCAAGTTAACTTCTGAAACTGACAGAAAAGCTTCTTTCTTTTTTTAAATGTAGCTGCCATGCTTTTCAGGTCACAAAAATTGAATTCATTGTAACTCAGCTGTTTTCCCTTTTATTTAAAAATGTCCAACAATTTATAAATTATAAATCTAGATTCAGCTTTTTTTTGTTTTAATTAAAGTATCATAAATCTTGGCCATAACATCTTGGCTCCCCGAGACATAAAAAAACCTACATCAGGAGAGGGAAAGGACAAAAAGGATGTCCAACCACATACAGAGATGCCTCAGAAAATCACAGCAAGTGTGGAATATAAAAGAGGAGAGACAAGAAAAATTGTTGGTTGGTTTAAAAAAAAAAAAACTACAAACTACAGATAGGGAAAGTAAACAAATAGAGAAAAGAGGATAATATGCAGTGCAAGACACAGGGTGGGGATTTAAATTCAGCAAAACAAAACATTCACTTAAAAACGAAAATGAGAGCCAGAGGAAGTGGAGGATGGAGGGACAGCATGTGCAAAGATAATGGGGAGGAGAGGTGAGGGACAGGAGTATATGATGTCTCTGGGAGCACATATCTACCTTTTCCTCCTCTTTTTCCAAAACTTTGCACACACAGCCACACAGCTACACACAAAAAGCCAAAACAGGGATGAAATCAAGTGGGGAATGGTGAGAGTAAAAACTAAAACAGCCATATCATCATTACCAGTTTTATAAAGTAACAGCTTGAAGGGCACATGGAGAGCGCCAGTGGTGTAGTCTACATGATACGCAGGTATACGCAGTATACCCACTAAGAAAGTGCCAGGATTTCCATATACCCACTTAAAAATGCCAAATGACATGTAACAACATACTTTGCTTTATAATTTTGAGATATTTTGAATTGTCATCTGTGTTTTCTTTCTTCACATAGGCTAAATAAAGGTATTTCCACCGCAAATTGGTGCATAAAAGTGTGTCAGAATGCAGGAAATTAAGTTGTTGATGCTCAAAACGTCCCTGGGGGAGGACACTCAGACCCCCCCCAATGAAATGCCCCACCCAAAAAGGCCCATTGTGGCCCATATATATAGGCCCATACATATACAGTACAGTATACCCACTACAATACATTAGACTACACCACTGGAGAGCGAAGACCTCTGCCGAGGCCATGCCCCCTGATCTCGTAATATTAACGAAAGTGAAAAAGAATTTGCATATGTAAATTTCATGAGTTCTTCCTTGGCCTACGCTACACCCTTCCACCAAGGTTTATGGAAATCGGACCAGTAGTTTTTCTGTAATCCTGCTGACAGACAGACAAACAAACAAGCCAAAAACACATACACAATATACAATACATGTGACATATACAAGTTGTCAATCAGTCTTTCTTTCTGTCTCAGCAACTTTTCGTATCTCTTTCTGTTTTATTTTTTATTGTTTTCTGCCTTTGTTCATTTTTTCTTAAATTCCCAAAAACCCGAAAGGACCGTATCAGAATTAGCCTACATTGACTGCAGTCCACACTGTATTCCAGGTAACAGCTGTAATACCTCTGTGGGCTGTGTTGCCATTAAGCAAATAAAATAAATATTGATAGATTCAGTTTTAAAGGTTAGTTGTTTGGCAGCCTATAGTCTTGGAAGTCCGTGTCTGTGAATGCTCCAACAAGGAGACTTTTCAAAGCACTCCAAACTGATAACATACCTCATACCAAAAATAAAAGGATTCAAATCTAAGTTCACTGTGATGGATTATCTATTAAAAGCCATTTTTAATTCATCTCTAAGT